>NC_142009.1:195153103-195469103 GCF_049901735.1 Notechis scutatus
GGCATTGAACCATGGGGCCATCTCCATGCCCGGGCTCTTCAGTGGTTCCTGCTGCCTTTTCAACAGGCAGGAACCAGCCACACTTCCACCAGGGTTCAGGTTCCACCACAGATCCTTTGCTCCTCAGGTGGTGGCAGTCTCTGGCAGTCCGGAAAGGACTTCCATTCAAGAAACCAGACAGAATCCTGCTCACCACAGATGCCAGCTTGGGGGGCCCATCTAGCCGGTGAAATAGCCCAGGCAACTTGGTCTCAGGTAGACAGAGCCTGTCCCATCAATTGGCTAGAGCCCAGGGCCATCTTCCTAGCCCTGAAGCATTTCTGGAGTAGGGTGGCAGGTTGTCACGTTACTGGTCATGTCAGACAATGTGGCCGCAAAGGCACATGTCAACAGGCATGGGGGGACCAGGTCCAGGGCAGTGATGAGGGAAGCAGAACTCCTGGGGTGGTGGGTGGAGACTCACCTACTTTCCATTAGGGCAGACCACGTTTTGGGGGTCGAGTTGGTCCAGAGTCGACCAGTCGGAATGGAGTCTCCATCCTTCCTTGTTCCGGGATCTATCCCGCAGGTTCGGAATTCCAGCAGCAGATCTCTTTGCCTCTGCTCACAATACTCAGGTAAGCAGATTCTTCACCAGGTTTCCGACCCAGGGAGCGGAGGGGACCAACGGTCTTCCGAACAAAGGGCCTCCAGGTCTCCTCCAAGCTTTTCCCTCTCTTCCGATCATTCCGGCAGTCATTTGGAAGATGTTGGAGGAAAAGGCGGAGCTACTACTTCTGGCTCCCCATTGGCCCAGGAGACCCTGGTTCGCCGACCTGGTGAATCTGTCTGTAGCCCAGCCGTGGAGGATCCCGACCAACAGGATCTCCCTCCATCAAGGAGCTTTAGTCCACCCGGACCCTCAGTGGTTTCGCGTAGCCATTTGGCGCTTGAGTGGCAATCTCTGAAGGACACTAACCTCCCTGACAGGGTGATAGAGACTATCCAGGCTTCCCGTAAACCTTCCACTACCCGCATATACGATGCTACATGGAAGGTCTTCTGTACTTGGTGTTCTAGATCAGCCTGAGACCCTTCTTCGGCATCTGTTGCAGATGTGTTAATGTTTCTTCAAGATGGGCTAGATCAGGGGCTAGCATCTAACACACTTCACCATCAGGTGGCAGCTCTGTCATCAGTGTTGTCCTGGGAAAATTACTCGACTTTATCCCACCATCCTTCAGTTCACGGGTTTTTGAAGGGGGCTTCTAATCTTTGCCCCCACCCCCCGGAGGTTCATAGGTATCCCACATGGGACTTCCCTAAAGTGTTACAGGCCCTTACAGGAAGCCCGTTTGAACCTCTTAGATCTGTGTCTCTTCAATTTATGACAATCAAGGTGGTTTTTCTAGTGGCCATTACTTTGGCCAGGAGAGTGTCGGAGCTAGTGGCACTCAATTGGAAATCAATTGGGAATCAATTTTCATGCCAGCTTCATTTTCCTGCAATCAGATCTCTAGAATGGTTTTGTATTTATAGTTACATTGCTGGCTTTCCCTTCTCATACATGATTTACATAAGACAGCTTTCATCTAATGTTACTAAGTGACAATCAGTTCTTATGGTTATTGATGTGTCAGGGGTTACAACCCTACATGTCCTTGAATGTACATATATGCAAATGAAACCACACATTTGTCTCTCTGCTATGCTGAAACACACATTCATATTCATACACAAACACTGTGATTTTGGTTGTATTTGAAATGCTGCATAGGGGAGGTTTAACCCTGTTCCTCCAGTGGGGGGGTAAAGTGTATGGCTCTGGAGGACCAGATTGAACTCTTCTTTCATCCTATACAAAGCTCCATAAGAAAAAAAAATAGTTGCTTTTTTGTCACAGGAACACAAGAAAAGGCTTTCAAATAAAACTGAAAACCAAGGATTGAACCTTGGACAAACCTGAAATCACATCTCAACTCTGAATGGAGAGAGCTACCTGTTCACGTTAAAGTGTACAATTTTGATTTAGAAACCCTAAATAGATTAAGATTTAAGGAGCTGCTAGAATGCCTCACATGATCAGTCTATCCCAAGCTTTGCAAGGCTTAGAGAAGATCTTGGTTAAGGGAGGACCTCTTAAGCTCCAGTACTTTTGAAATACCTTCTTTTCACAGGCCCACCTACGATTTGATCAATCCATCATTTAAGGTGGTTTAATGCAATATTAAAATGATTCAGCTTTTATTTTGTGAAGTGGCTTACCCCAATAATTGTTTTCTGCTAGTTGGATTTGATTGTAACCTAACCTAGATATAAAAGTATTTGTTGCTTATTTTCATATTCAAATACACATTTAATTTAGTTTCTTCCCCAAACCCCAAAAACTTTAACCTTAGACTGTCTACTATTGACCTCACCCCTTTCCTAAGAGGTCTGTAGGGGGCGTGCATAAGCGCACCAACATGCCTACCGTCCTTGTCCTATTGTTTCTCTTATTCTTCTTTTATTTTTCTTATATGTACCCATTTCATGTATTCACAACTATGTATACACTTATACTTATTATCTTGTAAACAATTGGCAAATCAAATAAATAAATAAATAAATAAAATAAATAAATTAATAAACAGCAACTCCTTGAGAAGGAAAGGTTACTATATTGAGTCTTTTAAGGGTAGAGGAAGTTTTATCTTTCACTTATTTGCTGATGTTTAATCCTACTTAAAACTATCTCACTTCTTCATTCAGGCCAGATGGTATTTCAGTCATCCACTGTGCTAAACATAAACCTGGTTATGTGCAGTAGGTGAATTTAATTTAAACAATGATGTTCTTTCTATTGTTCTTTTTTGGAGGGCAGGGTTTTTTGATTATTCTTTCAAATGGCAGTGTTTTGGTTAATATACTTAAGAATTTATCTCCAAAGAATTAACAACCAGATGCAAATACGATTTACATTCGTTGTTTTACTATCAGATTTAAGTGCAATCTAGATTTACGTATCTACATCTGACAACAAAATTTCCATAGGCTCAATTTACATCTGATTTTATAAATCTTTTCTTATCCATATTAACTATATTGCAAAAACAGCTAGGGAGGCTGATGGAGTAAATTTGATTCTGGAGTCTAACTCAAATGCATGCTAAGAACTTAGGTATCAGTAGAATTTTCTTATCCTCTTTTATTTGGCAAAATGCACTCAAGGATGAGCCAAAATATTTCTAGAAAGAAATATTTAGAAATGTTCATTGCTTAAAATCTTTGATAGCACCAATGTGTGTATCCTACCCATTTGATTTAGCAAAAGATAAAGAAATTTGAACTAAAAAGACCAATAAAGTCCCAATACTCATAGTAACTGTCCCAATTTCTAAGCAGATATAGATCAAGTCTAATCCACACCACAGTTATTTCCCTTCTAATTTGCTTCTCTTTTAAGAGATCTATAATGCTTTAATTCTCCTCATGTAAGTGAATAGGGTTTTAGATTTCATTAGGAAGCCAGTAGAGTTTAACGGACTGAATAGATGAGGAGTACCTAGACTACTGCCTTTAGCACAACAATTTATCCTAGGAAATGAAGGAGTAAGAAAAAAATAGAGTCAAAGAAGTTATTACAGAAAATAAAATGAGTTCCCCTTGCTGTGGCCACAGTAGGCTTCAGGTGGGTGGACAGGCCAGATATCGGAAACATGGCATAATTGGAAAATCAGAATTACTGAAACAGAAGCTTTATCATTGTTGTTGCACCAGCTAACTGGTGCTTGTGATGATCTGAGATAAATGCAACTATTTCATTATCAGATCTAGACAATTTTGATCTATTTTTTTTCCAAAGTAGGTTATAGTTTGTTATGATATGTACAGAATAACCCTTGAGTAACAAGGATATGCACATGGAAACATTTATGAGAATAGTTATGAATAATTATCCAGCCACACACAGATATACTAAATTGAGTTAAAGTTTATTTTAAGAAATAGCACAGTCCGATAAACAGTCCAGGTCATATACGTTTAACAGTCCAAAGAATATCCAATTACAAAGTCTTCTTACCAGTTGCCTTTGTCATTTACAGTAAACAAATATATCAAAGTATAAGCACAGCATAAATACAAAAGAGAATCTTAGATAGCAACAGGATGTCAGAGAGACAGAATGTCAGAGAGACAGAATGTCAGAGAGAGCAAGCTATGATCTCTAGCTCCCTCTTATGGTAATTTGCAACACAATCAACCAATCGGAATATAGTATAAATCAATACAGTGATTTTGTCTTAAATCTACAAACATACATTGTTGGTTTATATATTGCCAACCCAACTAATTGGTGGACAGATTCCTAACATAGCTGATCACTGCTCAGTAGTGTCATACAAATCCATTTCACATGTGTTGGAAGAAATATCCATCTGGTTCAGTTCCAAGCCAGGAGAAAGACACTGGAAACATGGAGGCTGATTGAAATGATGGTTTAATGATGAAGCAGAACCACATGGGTTCTGGGCAGCTGACCACATGGAGTTGAGATGGGGGGATGTTATACCTTCCTTGGCTCTGTATTTGAGCTTCCTGTTCCTGTGCAAGAACATGTATTCAATTGGCTGTTGTCAGACTCCAATGGAGCCATGTAGGGGTTATGTGGGGGTCATAGCTGGCTCTATAGGTTGTCTGAGCTCCCAGGTTTGGTTGAAGTTTGAACTGCTGAGATGATGCAACGAAGAGACTTGTGTTCTGAAAGGGTGTTGGGCAATTCCTATTGTGGCTGAGGGCTAATCTTAATCTTTTTTGGATCTTGGATGAGGGTATTTGCTTGTGAATAGAGGTATCTATCTCTTTATATCTTAAGTGCTGACATCTGCTGTAGGAAGGTGAGGGCTGCTTTCTCCCTCTAAAAATGTTCTATTTCTCTCTTTGGGAAATATAATATTCTGCCTTTTTAATATTTCTCAATTCTAGGAGAGGGATGGGTGCTAACTTTCTACACATGCATGTGTAGCATGCAGTTGAATGGAAACAAAAACATTGAAATGTGCCCCTTTTCCCTTTCTCAAATTCCCATTTTCTCCAGATTTCCTTTTACTTTTTTTCAATATCTAGCCTGCTCAATACTCATTGGGCTATTTTGGGAGACTTCTGTAATCTTTAGGGTTTCTTCTGGTTAAATAATATTTTTTGAATGTTTGCCAGCTATATAGTTTTGTAGAGCCTACTGAGATCTCAGTTCTCTTTTTGTGAATATAAGGTACTTTAAGGACAAATATTCGAGACAGAGAAGAAAGTATACAGATACAGAAATAAATACATGGAAGAGGGGGACTTCCAGTTCTGTTTTATTTGCTTTTTAAAAAGCCTTAGCATGCTCAGAAATTCTCCTGTGACTAGCAAATCTCAACTTGGTTGTTATTTCAGCATAAATTCAGTTGTCTCAGGCAGTTCCTAATATTAAATGTTCTACTAAATGTTTGTTTTTGCAAAACTAGGAAGATTATTTCTGGGAACATTTCATGAAAAACTACTGAACTACTAACAAATTTAATTACACTTTGAAGCACTACTTTTGGATGTTTTCATCCTTTTCTATCTTAGAATTATCTCTTCAACCATTTACATATTTGTTTTAAATAAATTATTCTAAAATCAGTAACAGGAAGGACAACTCTCTAGCTTTTTCATGAATATCAACGTCAGCAATAGAAAATATTCCTTTTCATGTGCAAGCAACTAGACAATAAAATCACAAAATTACCATGAAAGACAAATTTGATAGAAAAATACATTTCAGAGGAAGTATTGGATAAATTGTCTATTATTTTTATTTATGTATGTTGAAAGTCCTTTGCAGCCCACAATCAAAACATTTTTAATTTGATAGATTAAATTCACAATTAAAGTACAGTTTATTTCAAAGCTCACCAAACATTGAAATGCAAGACCAGAACCAGGTGATAAAACTACAAAAGAAGTCAAAAGATTTTAAATATTCAAAAGACATCGATGGCATATTAAATGTGTTCCTAAAAAAGGAAGTCTTGGTACATTTTAGAAGGTCATTAACAAGGAGCTGAGATGGGCCTTTCTTGTAAGAGGAAAGCATCTAGCTAGTAACCATGGATTTTTAATGACATCCTGACATTTCATGTAGAAAAGAAAGGTTTGGGGTTTTAAAGCATCAGCCCATCTAAAAAGTATGAATTGACACTGTAATAGTTTGATAGCAGATCTCATAGAATTGTTTACTTATATTTGTATCTCTAGGAGTTCAAGATGTTATATACAGCATTCCTTCCTCTAATTTCTCCTATAACAACAACAACAACAATGTATGAGGTAGATTGCACTTATACTTAGAGTCTGGTCCCAACCCACCCAGTGAGCCTCCATAGTAGATGGTAGACTTGAACCTAGGTCTCCATACTCTTAGTCCAGCACTTGATCTGCTACATCACACTGGAACACCTGTAAAGCAGATGCATATGTAATAGATGATATATCATTTGTCTCTTCATGGTAAAAATGTGTGGCATCACATTGGAGGTATACTGGATAAAGTAACAGAAGGTAATGGAATAACAGAGTTGGAAGGGATCTTGTAAGTCCAGTCCCTGCTCAAGCAGGAAACTTTATACAATTTCGGACAAGTGGCTGTCTAGTCTCTTCTTGAAAACCTCCAGTGATGGAGCAACCACAACTTCTAAAGGCAAGCCGTTCCACTGGTTCATTGTTCTCACTGTTAGGAAATTTCTCCTTAGTTTTAGGTTGCTTGTCTCCTTGGTTAGTTACCATCTCACATTTCCTTTGCATACAGACAACCCAAAAAAATCATATATAGCATTTGGCCTTTGCCAATTGGAATGTTGACACACAAACTCCTCTGTCATTCTGTGTCTTTCATTCTTGCATGCTGTTCAGCTGATTTATGTTGGTAACACTCGAGAGGATATTAATTAATATGCTGGTTGGGCAGTTCCAGTACTAATCAGCAGGATAGCAGAGAAAATAAGGAAAATGCAGTTGTACTTTTATCAGCCAGGGGAAAAATGTGAACCTTCCTTCCTGTTCACACAAGGTCATATGGGGGCAATGTGTGAAGTATGTAAATGTGTATGACAAAAAGAACGAAGAAGAATAAGGCCACTCAATCATGCCAACTGTTTGTAGGTGGCCTTTGATAATAAAAAGATTGTCCTCACCATTTTCCTTTGTTTGAATGAACACAGTTCTGTGGTGAGAATTTGTCTCATTTAGTCAACATGGTGCCATCTGTGCTGCTTTATTTTCATTATTTCATTTAAAGAGTTTACTCAGCTGGATAGATGGAAGACTACAGAAAGCATATGGGCCACTTTTTCCACAACTGGTACCACAATTATTGCTCTGTTTGAGATAAAATATAATTATTTTTTTTATACAGTCCATTTTGACAGGAATTACTGCTTAAATATAAAGTTATAATTAAGTGTGGCATCAAAAAGTAACAAAAAAATTGAAGAACGCATTTTCCTTCCACATAGTATGCGGATGAGAAATGCTGTTCTCAAAATTTTCCTCAGAAGATAATATACTTTCACTTCTGCCAGAGAAGACTGTAACCACTTTATGTTCGATGTTCTCATCAGATTTCCTTTTAAGTACCACCAATATCAAGAAAATAAAATACAGTAAGAACTAGGTTTTCACACGGGTAAGAGGTGGAAAAAAAAGGCAATCCAGTGAAGCTTGAAAAAAGAAGTCCATCCTGACATAAACTCATGTTCGGGGTTTAGAAACTATTATAAGAAGAAAAACTATTTCAAGTCTAGCCTGCAACAGGCATGATCAAGAATCCGATCTAAGAGCCCTGCATGCTCTTAGTTCAGAGGTGGCTTGTGCATTTTACAGGTTGTTGGGGAAGTGCAAAGCATTGAAACAGCAGATTCTCCAAGGACAAGCCCTGAATGTTTTCAGCAGGTGGTAGCACTTGTTTGACCAGTTAAGCAAGGTTGGACCTGTTTAGGCCTTGATGGAAGACTGCCAGGAAATCTCGGGCCTGTAGGTTAGACTGGGAAGCTAAAAAAGAAAAAGAAAAAAATTCTAGAAGAAGGCAGGGAAGACTTCAGTACTGTTGCTACAAAAGCTGTCTGAGATACTTACAAAGTTGAGTGGGATTCAAAGGAGGTTTTACTTCGTTAAACCATTTGACTATTCCACACAGCACTGTTAAGGCAACGTTAGATGGCCTTCTGATCATGGAGGCTTGGTAAATATTTGTTCTTGCCATCATCTAGAGTTGGGCCAGTATTGGTCAGGATCTACATGAAGAGAGACTTCAATATCTCTTACTGTCAAAACTGACTATTGCATATTCTGCTGTCCTTTGGGCTGGTTTAGCTATACAGCAGAAACCTGATAGAATCCTAGGGTGAAAATGTGTAACATAAGAGCCTCAGTGGTGTAGTAGTTAGAGTGCTGTACTGCAGGCCACTTCTGCTGACTATTGGCTGCCTGCAATTTGGCAGTTCAAATCTCACCAGGCTCAAGGTTGACTCATCCTTCTGAGGTGGGTAAAATGAGGACCCAGATTGTTGGGGGCAATATGCTGACTCTGTAAACTGCTTAGAGAAGGCTGTAAAGCACTGTGAAGTGGTATATAAGTCTAAGTGTTATTGCTATATTGGCCAGTTCTTCCAACATTTTAAAAAAGCAGTCATTAAAGTAGAAGACTAGCATTGCAAAAAAGAAGTTTCTCCCTAATCATTGTTATCATCATCATCATCATCATCATCATCATCATGCAAGGAGCTTTTTGCAAAACGACACTGCCACTTGTAATCAACTGCAGAATAATTTTCAGAGGATATTTTTCTATTTGAAGGAATGCCCAGTTCAAGTTCTTGTTAAAGATAAAAACAATCAGAAGAGTGAAGAGTTGCTTGAAGATGCTCATCAACAAGTGGAATTTATGCAGGTTTATCAGACAGCCCAAAAACATGTTAGATGGTTTCATTCTAATCTTCATGTTAACAACAACTTCTTACTTCTTGTTTGTAAGTCGTGAATTACTGTCTTGCTTACCTTGATATTCTGTACACCAGTGAGATTGACTTCCTTCTGCAAGAACCTTTTCTTGCTATTATGGATTTCCTTTGCAATTTAGACAGTATATTTTTGCAAAGGCACTATAGCTCAGTGATACAAAAGCACACACTTTGCAAGCAGAATATATCAGTTTCAATCCTTACCATCTCAGTTTAAGAAAGGGTCAGATGTCAGATAATGTGAAAGCCTCTGCCGGAGAGTAGCTGCCAATCATAGCTGAAATTACAGGCTAGTAGTCTGATCTACCATAAGGCAGCTTTCTACCCAGGCTGGTTTAAAACTAGAGTATTATTAGTGGAAAGATTTTGATTAACTTGACCAAGTAAGGTCTTTACATTGCAATTAACAACTGATGTTAACTCTCACAGAGGCAAGCTAGCCAAACTTGCTCTTCAGGGATTTTGGATCACCATTCCCATAATTCCTGATTACTTTCTAAGGCTTGTAGGATTTTGAGTCTAAGCTATTTGGCAACAGTAGGTTGAACCCCTTTGAAGAATTTAGCTAAATTAAATAGTTATCATTTGCTATGATTTTTTAAGTTATCATTTGCTATAATTGTTTATGTTTAAATTTCTGTTCCAAGCTTCTGAAATATTTGCTGTTTCATGGCAAGCAATGTAATTTTATTTTAGAGTACAGCTACATTAGTTCACAATGCTGTGGAGAAGCATGTGCTCTGGGGTCATACATTTGACAATAACATTCAAAGAACTACTTAGTTTCTAAAATGATAAGCAATTTTGTTTAGAATTTGCTGCTTTAGTTGGCAATAAGATGTAATGATGCCTTTTCTGTATGTAATGTATTACCTTCCTAAATTGGGTTTAACTTTTTTTATAATGATTTAAGGAAGGAGGTAGAATGGAGAGAATTAAACATCTAAGCTCTTTAGAATTAAACATCTAAGATCCTTAGTAAAGCAGAAGTGGGAAAAAATGTTGGTTAAGATCACAAGAAAGTAGAGGATAGTTTGAAATCTTTTATTTTTTAAAATAGTTCTTCTTGTAACAGTCTTATTTAAAAAATATTTTGGTTGCAATAACAACATATTCATTTAGTTCTTTTCAGAGATGAGTTAAGGAAAAATGCTTTCTACTTACAGCATAGTGATTAAGTTACATTATGGTTAATCCCATGTAATACTGCAACAAAACACAATTAATCCTTTCCCTAATTAATGCAGCCACACACACATAAAATAGCCTGGTTCAATATATAGATTTTTCTTGGAGCTAACTATTCTTGTTTGGTGAGCAAGGAACCAACAGCTATGTCAATATGTGAAATGCTACCTCAAGGAATAGAAAAAGACTAATGGCTCTTGCTATGGATTTCAAAGGATATGATTATTATATCAAGGAACAAATCTTGCAGGCAGGAAAGTTAGAGTTTCTTACATGGTGGAAGTCAGTTTAGCTTGCTAGTAAATATACATTTGATGTTAATTGACTAACCTAACAAACTGCCCATACTATTGTCCCTGGCTTACCTGCTCCAGAGTAAAAAGTAGGCTGATTTGGACCTCTGGGAGTTGTAATCCAACCTTTGTGGAGGGAAACAAAATGAAGAATATTTGCTAGTTATAAATGAAGGTGAGCAAAACAATCATTTTAGAGTTGTTGAATCTAATCACAGTTTTTGGGATTGCAGGGTACAATACAATATAGATACAATATAGATTTATGGACACATCAAATTATATATGATTATTCATCTACCAATTTTTTGGATAAATTTTTAGAACAATCCTCTACTAAGAAATATGTAAGATTACATAGAAGGTCTCATTTTTACCTTTGTAATAATTTTGTAAGATAAAAAAGGCTGGGTAGCCCAATTCAAACACAATACTATCCATTGGAATATGGATAATACTTCTGTCTCGGAAAGAGAGGCAGGTGAAAAAACATAACATTACAGCACTAGACAGTCCTACCAATGTCTTAAAACTGATGGATACCCCTGATTTCTCCAGGGGGGAAAAATTATCAACATTTTCTCAAGGACATTCCTCCCACTTTAATGGAAATATTAGTATCATAATTAAAGGGGGAAAATCTTTGTGAAGTCTCATCCTGATATCCTGCCTTGTAATTTAAAGGATGGGAAGTCAAGGAGGCTGCAGGATGGCAGAGATTACACCTAGTCCTCTACCTACAACAATACAACAGTTCATTTAGTGACCATTCAAAGTTACAATGACACTGAAAAAAGTGACATGACAATTTTTCTCAGTTACAACTTTTGCAGCATCCCAATGATCATGTGATCAAAATTCAGGTGCTTGGCAATTGGTTCATATTTATGACCATTACTGTGTGCTGTGTCCCAGGCTCATGTGATCCCCTTTTACGACCTTCTGACAAGCAACATCAATTAGATTCAAAAAGATTCACTTAACAACCGAGTTACTAACTTATCAACTGCAGTGATTCAAATATGTATACATACATACACACATACATACATACATGCTTTCACGTACCTAGTGTCATCCATAGCAGAGGTCGCCAACCTTTTGGACCTCAGAGACCACCAAACTCATAATTTTAGATCCCAGGGACCACTAACTGGTTCTGTGGGCGTGGCCTAATTTGTGGGTGTGGCTTGGTGGTCATGTGACTGGCTGGGCATGGCTTCTATGTAAATATTATAAATATTTATATAAATATTGATTTTTTAATAAAAAAGAGCAACTTTTACCCAAAATCAGGCAAAGCAGGCAGGCAGATTGAGTTGCTCACAGAATCACAGATCCATTCAGAGATCGATCTATCTGCCATTGGCTAGCTCAGTCTGTCACATAAAATTTGCTTGCCAGCAAACTCATAAAATTGGCTTGCAAGCAAACTCACAAAATTAACTCACAACATACCATGTATGTAAATATTGATTTTTTTATTTAAAAAAGAGCAACTTTTACCCAAAATCAGGCAAAGTAGGCAGGCAGGCAGATTGAGTTGTTCACAGAATTATTCAGTGATCTATCTATCTGCCATTGGCTAGCTCAATCTCTCAAATTTGCTTGTCGTGAGTCTGCACTGAATAAGAGAACCTTTAGTCTTAAGGGAGGTTCAGCTGTGCTTAAAAGCAGAGCCGAAGATCTAAAGACTAGCTAGAAAGCAAGAAATCCAACTATTTCCTGCTTCCTAGCTAATCTAAATCTCCTGGCACAGCAGAACACCTGATGGTCAGAAAAAGGAAAAATAGCAACTTAGCAGGCAAGTTTGCCGGTTAAGAATTGAGTGGGTGGGGAGGGTTCTCACGGGCTATGCGTTTCTGAACAGCCTGGATTAATTGCTTTGGGGGGGTTCCTCGGGGTGACATTTCTCTGCGGCCCACCAAAATTTTCTCACGGCCTACCAGTAGGCCGTGGCCCACCGGTTAGTGACCGCTAATCCATAGGATACCTTCAATGTTCTACAGTTGGGAAATTGGCTCTATGAGTTTGGATTTCTTATTTCCTATCTCTACACAAATCCAGATTATGCTTCTGTACCACAATCAAACAACCATATTGCAGTGGGTGAAATGCTTGCAAATAGCACTTCGGAGTAGGCGTGACAAGGCTGGATACAAGCTGTCATGGCATAACTGTTTTCCTTGCAAACATAACTTGCATAAGAGCTCTTTGAATTTTCATCCCAGCATTCAGACAACTGTTGAATAAGCAGAACCACATCTATTCTCATCATGGCTGCTTCATACTTCTGCCTAAATTGGGTTAGGAATCCAAAACGTTTACCTGGAGAGAAGTGCAATTCTATTTCATCTCACTTAAATGCTGGAGAAGATTGCGGGGCTGAGAAAAACAGATACAATCCACTCCAGGAATTCATTGTGGCTAGAGAAAAAAATATCATACTTACTAGACAACACCTGTACTGGCTGGGTTCTAGTTGTCATAGAAATACACAAAAGTACTCATCCAACCTGGCTACTTTTTGCCTAATTTTCCTTATGGTTTGAGCGAGGAACAATAATGTTTAATTTTTTTTTCCTTTTTACTCCACCCTTTTCTATTTCTCTTTCACCTTTTCTCTGAGTAGGAATCACACAAGAGAGATATTTAGGCACCACAGGTGCCTTTGGCCTTGCAAATACTTAAAATCTTGTTTGAACTTCTGAACACCATCTCCCTGGCTTAAAACTATATCCTGGGCCTATCTTCCATATGTGGAATAAAGCTGGATCACCAGTTGATGATTTTTTTTAAATTTTGTATATGCAAGCACTAAAAGCAACAAGTAAGATATTTGATATTGTATGCAGATTCCTTCCTTCCTTCCTTCCTTCCTTCCTTCCTTCCTTCCTTCCTTCCTTCCTTCCCTCCCTCCCTCCCTCTATGCCAGAACTTTCAACTAGTGTCTTCATTTGCTTAGCTGATGAGAGATGTTTCTTTCTTCTCCAAATAAAGTAGTAGCAAGGTGTTTGAAGCAGATGTCATTTTCCTGAGCCACTGGCTTCTACTGTAGCATGGAAGATTCTGGTATATTTATACACAATGTAATTTGGAATTGAGAGTCCTTGCATTCTTAAGGAAATTGTAGACATATTGGAAAATATTTTTCTTCTTGGACTTTGCTTCTGGTGCAATAAAATAAAACCCAGGCCTTTTTAAAACTTTGAAAAGTGAGGAGAGTTTGGAAGCTAATTTGATTTCCTCCCCACCACCCCGCTCACTACCATTTTTTCCTCAGCACATAACATTTCATACATGACTTTGTTCACTGAGGAGACTGGATAAGTATGTGATGAAAATTAAATACTGAAATCATCCTTGAATTTACATTTCAAAACCAATGCATTAATTAGTTTAACTGCCATGAATGAAAATATCAGTCCAGGTCTCTTTTGGGGTGCCAATATTTTACCTCAGACGTAATACAGGAAGTTTTGAATTTTTAATGACCTTTTGGGTAGGGTAAGTGTAAAAGAGGAATGGATTCAAGGTCATTTATAAACTTAATGGCTGACTGGAGTTCTGAGTCTCAGTTGTTCCCAACTAGTGTTTTTACAGTACACACTCTATTTTTATATTTGTAAATATATATTTGGCTGTGACTGAGAAGCAATCACTTGTCTAGTTCTATAACATCTATTATAATGTATTTGTAAATTGATATCATGAGATTCATTTTCTCCCCACTCCTCCATAATCATTGGGAAGAGAGGAATATAAACATTTCCATGTGGTACAGAAAATGGAATTATTGCAAACTATAGCATGCATATTAATTGTAAGAAATCTATTCTTCTGACTACTGAAAATCACCTCTGGTGACACAAAATTCTTTTTGATGGTTAAGTCAATGAAAAGCATGCTATGACAGATCACCAGAAGGCCCAGAATTAATTTGGCATCCCAGGTAAAGCTTTTGCTCTGCTGAATGACAGTGTGAGCACGTGGCTTTTCCCCACTCTGCTACACTTATCTGTCATCTGACAATATCTTACATCTGAACTTCCTTTCTACCTGCAGTGAGTTAGTGAAAATAGGTTAGGGTAGCCTGGTACTCTCCTTTACAGAAGATAATCTTCTCAATAAAGGACTTCTTTAAAGTGAAATGTGATGTCATGGTATTCTCACTTAAAGATCAACAACTCAAGATATAACAGAGCTTTTGAAGTTGCCCATCAGCTGTGAGTGGACAGGACAGGAGAGTGAAAGTTTGCACCTGAGTGTTCTTAATACAGCATTTCTATTTCTGTAGATATATTTAATTTTGAACTCGCCAATCAAAATCAAAATTTGTGTACATTTGTGCCATCTTTTCTCAGTTTTGATAACAGAGAAGCTATTCTATATAATTGGGGGAGAAGGTGCCCTCAGAATCGAACCAGCCCCTTCTCTGAAGTACAGGTGGTCCTTGACTTGTGACCACAATTGAGCCCCTAAATTTCTGTCACTAAAGGAGACAGTTGTTAAGTGAGTTTTGCCCCATTTTATGACCTTTCTTGCCACAGTTGTTAAGTGAATCACTGTGGTTGTTAAATTAGTAACACGGTTGTTAAGTGAATCATTGACTTTGTCAGAAGATTGCAAAAGATGATTCCATGGCATCAGGATGCTGCAATGTCATAAAAGAGTCAGTTGCCAAGCATCTGAATTTTGATCATAGGACCATGGGGATGCTGCAATGATCCTAAGTGTTGGAAATGGTCTTAAGTGTTGGAAATGGTCATAAGTCACTTTTCACTGCAGTTGTAACTTTCAAGAGTCACTAAATGAACTGTATTAGGTCAAGGACCACCTGTGCTTTGCTTCTGAAGAAACCACACCGGTGGGTGACCAGTTACTCGAATATGAGGTCTCCCTGATGCCATCCTTTCAATACAGGAGACTTGGAGATGATGGAAGGGAGATCCAGATCTGGCTAATATACAGAAAGGAAAACAAGCAAAAACTTTGGAGAATCAATAGCTCAGCGCAAGTGAGGCAGGTGATAGAAAGCAATCTGGTCAATTGAAACAAAAACTAACGTTGGGAAAGGCACAAAAACCCACACACAAGTTTCCACTTGCACAATGTGCTAGTAATATTTAAAGGCCGCTAAGAAGGACAAATAATTTGGCCACCTAATCAGAAGGAAGGACTCACTGGAGAAGACCCTAATTCTGGGAACGGTTGAGGGCAAAAGAAGAAGGGGACAGCAGAGAATGAGGTGGCTGGAGCAGTCGGCGTGAGCTTAAATGGACTCCGGGGGATGGTAGAGGATAGCAAGGCCTGGAACAGTGGTGGTATGCTACCAGTTCAGACTGGTTCAGCCGAACTGGTAGTTTAAAAAAAGCCAATGATCAGCTGAGAGGAGGGGGAAAAATCTTCTAAATCAGCTGAGAGGAAAAAGAAGAGGAAAAGCGCAGGATCAGCCCTCCTACCCGCCCCTGCGCTTTTCTCTTATTTATCCTTTCAGCTGATTGGCGCTGCAGGCCTCAGCCGGTATGGGGAAAGCTGCGTGCTGGCGTTAGGCAAAGCATGCTCACCTAGCCACGCCCACCAAGCCACGCCCATCGAACTGATGGCAAAACAGTTTGAATCCCGCTACTGACTGGAGGAACGTTGTCCCAATGGGGCCGCAATGGGTTGGACACGATTTCGCGACTAACAACAACAACAACAAAGAAGGGTTTTAAATAAACGTTGAATTTAAACCTCAGTAGAATACATTTTTTTATTGTAGAAGGAGAAATTGAACTAGACGGAATGGTATAGCAATGAGCTGATTGAGAAACCTGTGTTTCAATTCATATTCAACCATGGAAATTGATTCTGAAGCCTAGCTTAATTTAGGTATAAAACTGGAAGAGAGGTGTGTGTGTGTGTGTGTGTGTGTGTGTGTGTGTGTGTCTGTGTAAGTTGTAAATCAAAACTATGAATGAACCATGTTCTTTTCTGCAACCTGTAAACTATGGTAATAGAATCACCCTATTAGATCTTTTCTACCTTTGATATTCTGATTACAACATTTCTCTCAGTAGACTTATTAGGACAAGCATGATTAAATAGATTCTTTCTGCTTCGGGCAATTGTAAATAAGTAACATGAATACTGAAAATTATTACTTTTTTTTGTTTTAAAGAGAAACATCTATGGAGATTTTCAATCATCCAGGTCATGGTTGTCCCAAAAGTGTTTTTTTTCTCTCTCTCCCAAAAGGCAACTGGACTTGCTTTGTTTTTTGCTTGAGGACGTTTCACTTCCCATCCCAACAGCTTCTTTAAAGAGAAACATATGCAATCTCTTCTACTGGGCACTCCTCTCAGCAATCTCCCTAATCTACCATTTCTACAGTGGTGAGAAACAATACTTTCTGCAATAAACAAACCAACAAACCCGGAAGCTTGAAGTGATTGCCTTTCCCATTAGATTGGAAAAGGGGAACAGGCATATATGCTGCTGTAATAGGACGGCCATATCCTCTGCCCTGGCAGAGCACCCCTGCCAGGACCTTTGATTTATTTATTTATTTATTTATTTATTTATTTATTTATTTATTTGATTTGATTTGTCAATTGTTTACAAGATAATAAGTATAAGTGTATACATAGTTGTGAATACATGAGATGGGTACATATAAGAAAAATAAAAGAATAGAGAAACAATAGGACAGGGACGGTAGGCACGTTGGTGCGCTTTATGTACGCCCCCTACAGACCTCTTAGGAAAGGGGTGAGGTCAATGGTAGACAGTCTAAGGTTAAAGTTTTTGGGGTTTGGGGAAGAGACTACAGAGTCGGGTAGAGTATTCCAGACATTGACTACTCTATTGCTGAAGTCGTATTTCCTGCAATCAAGTTTGGTGCGGTTTACTTTGAGTTTGTATCTATTGTGTGCTCTTGTGTTGTTATGGTTGAAGCTGAAGTATTCATTGACAGGTAGGACATTGCAATGTATGATTTATATACCATGCTTAAGTCAGACCGAAGACGGCGTAATTCAAGGTTTTCTAGTTCTAGAATTTCAAGTCTGGTGGCATAAGGTATTCTACAAACGAGTAGAAGAGTGGAGAACTCTTCTTGTGAAATATTTCTGGACTTTCTCAATTGTGCTAATATCAGATACGTAATGAGGGTTCCAGACTGATGAACTGTATTCGAGTATTGGTCTAGCAAATGTTTTGTATGCTCTGGTTAGTAGTGTGATATTACCAGAGAAAAAGCTACGTAGGATTAGGTTAACAACTCTTAATGCCTTTTTGGCTATGTAGTTGCAGTGGGCTCTAGCACTCAGATCATTAGAGGTGAGTATTAGAGGTGATGCCCAAGGATCACAGCATCCCAGAGTCTATGGGAATGAGTGGCTGCGATACATTTAAAATAATAATAAACGTGATTTTGTGATGCAGTGAAAGGAGTGGAGCTTTTAGCAGACCTACAGGGCTGCTTTGATGTAATTAGTGGAAACCTTTCAAGACTGATTACCTCCAAGGGGATAAGAAGAGGCAGTGCAGAGATTGGTCCAACTGCTTGTTTTCTCCTAAATGTTTACAGTTCCTTTCTGTCAATTTGCTCTCCCCAAAGGGTTTCATTACAAGGAAGGAATCCCTTTTCCCTTCTGTTCAGCACTGGGAGTGATTCTCTCCCCACCCCACAATGAATCCCCAGGAATTCCCTCCCCTGCTGTTCTGTTGTTTTCCCAATGAGAGGCGGGGGGCTTCCCTTGCCTTCTGTTCTCTTCATTAATTTATTTTGCTAAAGTTTTTCTTCTCTCTCTCTCTCTCTCTCTCTCTCTCTCTCTCTCTCTCTCTCTCTCTCTCTCTCTCTCATAGGTTTTGCATTCTCTCTTGTTTTCTATAATACTGTTTCAGTATTATAAAAAATACTGAAACAAAAGTTAATCGGATTTTAATATTAGCATCTGTGATCTAAAGATAGTTCAGAATTTTTTTTTTTTCCCCCTGACCTTCCTTCTCTTTTCTCCCTTTTTCTGTTTCTGTGCTAGTGAAGGTAAATGCAGGATTTGGGAGTTGTTTAAAATGTTATTATAATAAATCCACATGTTTCTCTCTTGAATTGTGAGGACAGTTCAGTCTAGGTCATATGCTGTCACATTTTAATAATGTATAGCAGTACTTTTGATGGTGAAACTGATGGTAAAATCGAGAAGTCCTGCAAAGCAGTAGATGTGGCTAAAATATAGACCCCTGCAGTGGTCTACACAGCAGCCAGATTTTTATTATAAGGTATTTCAACGGGGGATTAAATTTTTTGTTCAAAGTGCTGTACCATGTGGGAGAGAGAAGGAGTATGGAAAGAGGAGGAGAATAACTTACTTCAGAACTGGTTGACTTCTTGCAGATAAACAAATTAAAGTTAGTTGTTTCTGCTTTGCTGGACATGAGCCCAGTGAAGCAGAAAGAACGACTTATTCTTCCCTTCAGGCTTTGTTAGTGGTTCATATAAGAGACAGAGCTCCAATTGTAACAATACTTAAACAGGAAGACTCCCTTCACATCGGATTACAAGAGAAGTTCTGGATAGCAGTTCCCATTGTCTTTAATTATTGGTTACGTTGACTGAACTTGATGGGAAGAAACCTCTAACAACAACAACTTGAGGGCCACCAGTTCCCTACTTTTAGCTTTCGCAACTTTTCAGAAAAGTAGTCCTGGATCAGTAGTCACTATGAGAATTATTAACAAAGTTCACAAGCTTCAATCCCTGCATTTCCTTCACTTAATCATGGTTCCCCTTTATCTTCACATTATTTAAGAGGAAGGAATGAGAACAGTGGTGGGATTCAAATTTTTTTTACTACCGGTTCTGTGGGCATGGCTTGGTGGGTGTGGCCATATGACTGGGTGGGTGTGGCTTTTTTTGTTTTTTTGCCGCCCCCACCCATTTTTGGGAGCTTCCTAGCCTCAGAGGAGCCTCTGGGGGAGCATTTTTTCTCCCCTAAGGCTCCTCTAAGGCTCAGGAAGAAAAGGAACAGAGCATGGGAGGGGCGCAGAGCACCCCTCCAAGCTCCATTTTGGGAGCTTCCTAGCCTCAGAGGAGCCTCTGGGGGGCGTTTTTGCTTCTTACGGCTTCTCTGGGGTTCAATGGAGGGGGGCTGAGCCATTTTTTGCCTTCCTGGGCCTCAGCAAGGGGAATCCTGGCACAGCTGATCTATGTACAGCTGATTGTTGGGAGGGGGGAAAAAGGAATACCTTAGGTGAACGTCAGGCGGGCAGGGTGAGCGAGCATCGGGCGGGAGAGCGACTGGATGGGGGTGGTGGCCAGCCAGAACTTACTACCGGTTCGACGACCCACACCAAATTCTTGCTACCGGTTCGGTCGATCTGGTGTGAACCGTCTGAATACCACCACTGAATGGGAAGCAGCTGAATGTATATGCATTCTGTCTAAAGCAGCTAGACCAGGGCTGTCAAACTTCTAGCTCGTGGGCCAGATGCGTCATGTGCTGGCCACGCCCAATGCCCAGCTTAGCGAAGGGAAAAAATGTCCCGATACATCACGTGACACTGCTGTGACGATGTGAGTTTGACACCCCTAAGCTAGATTTTTTAAAATCAAAAATTAGCCTGATATGCCCAGAAAAAAGTTACCTGACTCTGATAGCCCATATAGGAAAAGAAAGTGGTTCTGTCATGTTCTCCAGAGGAAAAGAGTAGGGCAAGAAACATTTTGGTTGTATTTGGTGAGGTGTCATGCCCTTGTTGGACTCTGATTCTGAGGGGGAGATTGAAGAGCTGCCAGGGAGTGGGAGTGTGGCTTCGATGGCTGTGGAAGAAACGGGGGAAGGGCACAGTCTGGCTGGGCATTCAGAGGAAGACCCAGGACCATCCCCTCTTCATCCTAGGGCACTTAGGGAGGAATGGAGAAGGGAGCAACATGGCTTATGGGAGAGAAAAAGGCCTGATCCCTTTCATTAGTTGCAGCTGGGAGAACAGGATATAAGAAGGGCGTTTGCACACAGTACCTTGCTGGAAACAAAGCGTGCATTATCTTGGTTGAGGCTTAGCTGGGTGTTGGCATCCTCCCAACTGTGTGTGCTTCATTATCGTTGGGAAGTCTGCAATTTATTATCCTGGCCTGTCGTGCTGATTACTTCAGCGTGGTTTGTGTTGTTGTTTTTATTTCTAATTAACTGTACTTAGGGTTCGGACTGCATTTTTTTCCCTTTGTAGACTGTTTTTTGAAGAGTTTGATTTCCAGCCAAGGATAACTGGACATTGGGGGCCAAGATGGAGGTATTAAAGGGACTTTACCTACTTTTGTGGCTTTGTTGCTTTTGCGCCACACCCCGGGTCATCACATGAGGGATTTGTTTGGAGTCCTGGATGAGGGGTGACCTAATGCAAGGTAGAAAATTATTTAACTATAGTTAGAGTTGTGTTGGACATTTTTGTATTTGAACTATGTGTTGTGTATATTGTTTTCCTTTGATGCCTTTCCTAAAATTGAATTTTTGTTTCAATTGCCTTCTAACACATACCTCAGCTGAGGTGACTATAGAATCCCAAAGTTTTTGTTTGGTTTTCTTTCCATATTTAAGCAGACTTGGGTGAGTAGACTGTCCCCTTTCATCCTCTCCTGGTCCCCCAGAAAGCTGGTGTGGTGAGAGAAGCCAGTTTGTAATGAAGGGGTGTAGTAGCAAGAATGTCTCATATTCCACTCATTGGTGGAATTCCTAGGCATAGGTTACCTCAGAAATGAAGGACCTCAGAGGAAGGACTGGTTTAAACATGAGGGCACCTTTCCCTTATCAAGAGGGTTATCAGAACAATCAATGGGGAAGACTTCTTCTATCCTGTCTGATTAATTTATATCATTAGTTGTCTTGAGAAGTAAGATGGGTGGCATATAAACTTAATGAATATATAAATAAAAATAGTCCTCACGTATATGATGAATTGTTTAACAATCCATTTGATTCCTTTTTAGGATGGAGAAGGTAAATTATTGCTTTTAAAAACCATTCATATACCCTATTTACTAAAAACAAGCTTTGCATTTTTGTGTAGATACCACATGTTGAATTGTCATAAAAAGGAATTTACCCTGCTAAAAGAAATACAGTTTGTTTTGTTTGTGAAGGAAAACACTTTCTATGTGTTTCTGCCTTTTCAGTGGTCTTTGAACATCTGCAGCTGGGTGAATCTGTTATGCATACAATCAGCATTACTTTAATAATAATAATTCCATGACAAAGCCACTAACACCATCAAACAACATCTGCCTAACCCAAGGCCTTGGGGAGGACTTGATAGGTGGATAAAAATGCCAAATCCAGTCTTTCAAACATCTGGCTGACTGTGTGACCCATCACAGTAATAATGATAATGATGATGATGATGTTAATATCCCCATCTGATCTTCAGGAAATCTGGGATTATTTTCTCCTTTCCTAACAGCTTATCCTCCAGGGGGGGAAAAAACCCAGTGTTGTATGCACAATTGCTTATTACTCCATCTGCTGTCAGTCAGTATTGAATAAGAGCAGCAACAGGTTTAGGAAGGTTTAAGCAATGCATATGGATTGGATATTTTGGTTCATTTTCCCTTTTAAATAGCTGAAACAGATTGAGACGATATACTTGGAGCATACCTGCCACTTTCAATGCCCTGGCTTCCTGACCTACCTAGATCTATCACTCAAATATTGTGGCCAAATATTGCAAACTCTGAGATCCTTCCTGTTTCATACCCCTTATGGGTTGTTGTTTTTTTCTTTTCTTAAGGTCACATGACATTTGGGATTGTTGCCCAGGAGTGATGACATAATGATATTAGTATAATCCTCACACTCATTTTCATGAATTTAATGAAAGAATAAGAGAAGTATCAAAAGAGAATTAGTTTACATAGAGAGAGGGCATATGCAGAGAATAGTATTGAGAGGCTTGAATCAGGATAGTATTTTTCTTTCTGCTCAGATATAAAAACTCCATGCTATTTAGCCTAAAGAGCAGGCTACTTTGAATAAATGCAAACAAAAGGAACAGTTTCTATAGCAACCATGGAACCAGATGAAAGAAAGAGCGCAAGAGAGCTTTCATGTGACAATTTATCTACTATCTATTCAGTAAAGTCCTGGTGACTTCTTGGACATGTCCATGCAGTTTTTCTGGCAACAGTAGGGAAGCAGTTGGCCATTGCTTTCATCTAAGATTTATTTTTTAACAGACATTTAGGCAATGACATGTTTTTATTCAGTCTGGACAGAATAGATTCAAAATTGGACCTGCAATGTATAATATTTATTTATCTAAAAGAAAGGAAGGGATTTAGGATGTGTGTATGTATGCATGTGTGCCAAAGAGAGAGTCTGTGGTATGGTAATATGAACCAGAAATGGAAAAGGACACATTCTAAGTTACTGATGAACTTGGGCCAGTATCTGTCAGTCTCTTGCAGCTTGATCAAGATCACCAACTTAAGAGCCCAACTTAATGAACAAAAGTTAACCTGGTAACCTGAAAGCTGTAGGAAATTCCCAGATGACAGTCGCCACGCTTCTGCCTCTGTCTCAGAATCTCTGTTGGCACCATTTCCAAAACCCAGATGGGCATATCTCTGAAAGGGCTACCCCCTCTACTTCCAGACCCAGCAAAGTCTCAGAGATACATGTCAGGTTGGCCCTTTCATCAATGTGTAAATCACTAATGAAGGAAGTCCTATTATGGACCAATCTGGCATTTAAAAGCAGCAGCCGAAGGCCAGGGCCACTGAAGGCCCACTAACCAGGGCTGAGACCAAGTGGCTGAAATGAAACACCAATGTAAGACAGTGGTCCTGCGTTACCTGAGGACACCCTTCTCCCTTTCTCCTACCATATCTTCCTTTGTCTATATACTCCAACCTCTTTAGCAGCAACCCCAAATCTACCCCCCACATCCCAAAACTGCACTCCCATTGTCCTCTGCAACCATCCCTGGTTGCAGAATAGAATAGAATAACACAGTTGGAAGGGACTTTGGAGGTCTTCTAGTCCAACCCCTTGCTCAGATAGGAAACCCTATACCGTTTCAGACATATGGTTGTCCAATCCCTTCTTAAAAACTTCCAGTGTTGGAGCATCTACAACTGTCAGGGAATTTCTCCTTAGTTCTAGGTTGAGAACTAAGGGCATGCCAAATCACTTTAGCCTCACTGACTCTCAGGGTCATCAGGGTACCCAGCCACCACCTCCCACTCCACCTCCACAGTCTACTACAACTCACCCTTACTACAACACACACATGCACAATAATACGCTCAACCTCCCCTGCCGCCCCTTTTCAGTCGGTTCCTTCTTTCTCTGGCTGATGCTCAGAGAGAGGCATCGGTCTTCAACCTACAGTGGGAAACTCAACCGCTGGAGCCACATCTCCTTCTTCCTTCACGGGGCTAGTCAGAGGGAAGGAAAAGTGATCTCTGGTGGGAAAGCAGTATCAGCAATAGCCTGCCACTCTGTGGTAATCTCCCCTGCCAGACCCGATCACTGCTCAGCCCAAAAGCAGATGGTATAGGAAGGCGACCAGCAGCAAAAGCAGCAAAGCCCCAGTGTCCAAACACGATTGGTATGGTAGAGGCTGTCTTGTCTTCAGCAATATTTATCTTCCAAAAGATGCCTAAAATAAGCAGTTAAAACTCTACAAAGGCTTCCATACAAAGTTTCTTTATTGGATCACAAGGCATTTTCAAGATATAACTCACAGTTATGTCGAGATTCATCTAATGTCCAAATCTTTGCATAGTTGACTTCAAACTGTGAAAATATGGTTATCTTCATCCCATAACGATGCAGCAAAGGGAAAGACACCAACACGATGCTGGAGTCCAAGCAAGAGTAAAGGAAACTCCCCCAACCCAACCAAGGGTCAATTCAGCGACCAATCAGGATTACAGATGTGACCACATGACATGAATTACATTTCCCATGAGGCTTTAACTACATTTACCTTGAGACATTCCCAATTCCCAATTAACTATCCCAATTAACTATACACTGTCTGACCAGCACAGAAGCATCCATTTTCTTTCTTCTGCAATATTATTAAACGGACCAAAGGCTATGATATAAGATCTGCTATGACATGTATAGAAGGCAGATTTTTAAAAAAAAACAAGGGTAACGTGAACAACAATTCCAGTCACTTCCCTAGGATTATCCTCTTGTGGATGATGATAGATGTATGGTTACATTTGTACCACACCTTTTATAAACCCAGAGCTAAGACCTCTGCCCCTTACTCAGTATTTGCAAAATTATCCAGGGGCAGAAGTAGGAATTGCAAACAGAGGACTGTTCTTGCATTGAAAGGGTTGCTTGATAGATGCACCCAATGATTAAAAAGACTGGGGGAAGAGCTGGGTTTGAGAACTTCATCCCCAAAGTTTGGTTTCATGCACAGAGCTACACTAATGCTTTGTTTTGGCCTATTGTATCATCTGAAGCAAAGCGCTGTGATTTGCAAACTAAGATTTACAGCTTGGGGTGTTTAACCCATGACGGCTTTGTCAGCAAACTCAATGTAAGCCGCTGATGTCTGAACAGACTGTGTGAATTTATCTGTACAGAAAGAATGTGGAGATGCTGAAAATGAATGCAGGAAGATTTGTTTTTGGCTTAAAGGTGTCTCTTCCAGATCTTGAACAGAGAACAAGTGTTTCCATACATCCAGAAGTTTGCTACATGCGATGCAGGCAATGGAGAAACAGAAAGGACAGGAGGCCAGCAGTTCTAAATGGATTTTGCCATAAAACATTGTGCATATTCCTGAATCCAGGCAAAATGCGAAAGTGATTTTCACAGTCCAATTCCTGGGAGATTTGCAAAGCCATGGGACTCCTTTGCACGTCTAATCTTTGACTTCTGTAGTGCTGTCCAGGGCAGGAGATGCAGGCAGGCTATGCATTTTTGCCTGTCCTTGAAATGGGGTTTGTGCAGCTGCATTCTTTGTCAGTGTTGCCAGTAGGGCACTGATAGCACATGCATCAAAAAGTATAACTTTAAACGTGTTATCTTTGTAAAAGGACTCTCTAACCCTGTGAAAGCTGGATCATTCCATCCAACATGCGTAACATGATCTGATACAAAGCAGATTTGAGTGTAGTTGATGTTTGATATTTGAACATCATGCTCAGACATCATAGGTAACTCCTTTAATTTCTACAAAGAAACCATGCCAAGGTTTCCCCCATTAGTTCTTCCCAATTTGAAGGATGAAAGAAATCCCTATTTCTTAGGAACTGATTACGCAAATTATTCACCCTAGCTTGTCTTCTTTTCAAAGCACACAAAATAAAAATGTGACTGAACTTGCAGACTTAGATAGAACATCGTGCATATGAGTATTTTGAAGTAAAGCTCTCTAGATTTTAAAGAGTATAGATGAAAGAAATGACAAGTGAGGCATAAGTGGTCAAGATAAGCCAATGATCTAGTTTAGTATACAGTATGTTAGTTTCTTGCAGTCCTATGTTTCCATAATTAACTGCAAATCCAATGTACACAGATCATCCTTACATTAGGACATAATAGATTAGTAGGCCTGGGGAATATCACCTTTCTACTACTGACACTTTAGATATGTGAAGCTCTCTCCCCAACTCCCCAATACCCCCATAATGTAAAATCATCTCCTTCCTTAATATTTAGGAAATATCCAATTGTTAATATTCAGGGGAAAAAAAACCTCAAAGGCTCTAGTTTGTTTAATTTTAGTCTGCTGTGCTGAAGTTCATCTTTAGATTTTACATTTGCCTTGTTGTAATGAGCAACCAAATTTGTTTTTCGCATCCCAAATGTGAGAGTTTAACACTGCTGCTGCTGGTACATCTTGATTCGGCACTTTAAGATCAGAAAAAAAAGTCGCTTTGTCTTGTTTTCATCCACACTTAGCAAAAAAGTATTTATACTGCACTCTCAGTTCCATCTCCAGTGTCACCTTTTCAGTATCCTCCATCTGTCCATTGACCTCAACTGTTTGCCAAGGAACTCTAGTGTGTGAGCAGCTGCACATGAATAGACTCTCAGCATGACAAGGTTATCTGATGGTTCTAGTCACGTGGAGCCCCTATATATGAGCAGCTGATTATGTATCAGGGATCCTTTGCAAATCTATCTATGTACATTAGGGGAGGAAAAAATGTGCTTTTATCTTCTGCATCCTTAACGTAAAGCACCTACTATTTGTTCTCAAATAATAGGTTTCCTAGTTCTCATAACTACCTAACATTGCAAATAGACCTTGTCATACTGTTGACTGAAGAGTTACTGGAATCTGAAAAAAAAATCTATTGTGAAAAACCATTGTGAAACTGATCTTTAAATCTCTCCCTTGGGAACATGAGATCTTTTGAAGAAAGATTTTCCATATGAAGATATTTTCTCTTAGAAAATGAAAAAAAAAACACCTGACTCTTGACTAAGGATTCCTGAGAACTTTTACTTGATTACGAGTCTGTTAGAAAACTTCTTCAGGGACTTCATCGTACCTCTATTTGCAGGTATTTTAGGGAACTCTTACAGTGATATAGATAGTCCTTGACTGAGAACCGTTTGTTTAGTGACCATTCAAAATTATAATGGCACTGCAAAATATGACTTACGACCGGTCTTCACACTTAAAACTGTTACAGTATCCTCACAGACACATGTTCAAAATTCAGGCTCTTGGCAACTGGCAAGTATTTATGATGGCTGCAGTGTCATGGGATCACATGATTGCCGTATGTGATCTTCCCAAGCAGAGTCAATGGGTGAAGCTGGATTTGCTTAATGACCACGTGATACCCTTAAGGATGTGTGATTGGCTTAACAACCATGGCAAAAAAAAAAAAGATTATACAATTGGATGTGAGTCACTTAATGACTGCCTTAATGATTCTAGGCCCAGTTGTGGATATTTATCACTATAATCCTCTTCTATGGTTATTAACACATTTACTTTATTACACCTGTACGCAACAAGGAAGAATGGGAACATTTGCACAGTAGCAAATCCCCCCTCCCCCAATGGTTTTTCATAACTTGCATTTGCAATGTAAGTGGTGATACAGAGAACGTTCTGTATTATTCCTGGCAATAAAAAGGTAATAAAATAAAACGTTTTATGCATTAATAATCTGCCCATTCAGTGACAATTTAGTCTGCCTTAAAGAAATGACTGAGCCTGCTTAATTCTCAATTATTTAAGTAGACTTAAGTAATGTAGTTAAAAGTGTTTAGACCAGGGGATTCTCTCATTTATATTATTTTATAACAGATAATCAGAGTTGGAAGGGACCTTATAGGTCATCTAGTCCAACCCCCTGCGGGAGACCCCTACACCATTTCTGACAAATGGCAGTCCAATCTCTTCTTGAAAGTCTCAAGTGATGATGCTCAGACAACTTCTGAGGGCAAGCTGTTCCATTGGTTGATTGTTCTCACTGTTAGAAAGTTTCTCCTTATTTCCAGGTTAAATCTCTCTTTGTTCAGTTTCCATCCATTACTCCTTGTCTGGCCTACAGGTGCTTTAGAAAATAGCTTGAGCCCTTCCTCTCTGTGGCAGCCCTTCAAATATTGGAAGACTGCTATCATGTCTCCCCGGTCCTTCTCTTCACTAGACTAGCCAAGCCCAGTTTCTGTAACCGTTCTTCGTATGTTTTAGTCTCCAGTCCCCTATTCATCCTGGTTGCTCTTCTCTGTACTTTTTCTAGAGCAGGGGTGGGCAAACTACGGCCCGCGGGACACATCCAGCCCGTTGGTCATTTTAATACAGCCCGCCTCTGAAAAAAAAATTCCCTCTGAAAAAAAAAATTGGGGCCGGCCAAAAGAGACCCCGTGCCGCGCGCCAAAAATTGCACACACAACACGGAGCTGGGCCTCCGCTTCCCTGGTAGCGGGCCAAGGCCACCGCCCGGGAACGCCCACTGCTTTCCTCGCCAGGGCTGGGCGGTGGCGTGTTGCCCTGCGCCGCGTGGCCCCCACCTGGCAGCGTGCTTCTCAGCTGGTCTCCTCCTCCTCGGCCATACAGAACAAACAGGCAGAGAAGGAGGAGACCAGCCGGCTGGCTGGGGAAGCTTTCTGCGCCGAAAGAGGCAGCTACTAATCTCCGGCTTTGCTCCGCTTCTCCAATGGTCCGGCACCACCTGTTCTTCTTGTGCTGCGAAAGAGGTGGCTAATGATCTCCGGCTCCGCTCTGCTTCTCCAACATCCGGCGCCGCCCTGTTCTGTGTCAGGCCCAGCAAGTCTGAGCAGCCGGCGCACAGAACAGGGCGGCGCCGGATGTTGGAGAAGCAGAGTGGAGCCGGAGATCATTAGCCGCCTCTTTCGCAGCACAAGAAGCCTCCCCAACTGGCCAGGTGCTCTCCTCCTTCTCTGCCTCCTTCTCTGCCTCTCCCTCTTGCTCCTCACAGTTGCCCTGAGCTGGTGCGGTTCTTTACTTGGGCAGCCAGACGCCCGCAGCGCCCGCAGCAGCAACAGGCAGTTCTGCCCAGGCTCTGCTCAGGTGTCCGGCTGGGGCTGTCAGGAGTTGCTACGCCGGCGCAGCTCACGCGGCTCCAGTCCCGCGTTGCCTTGGGAAGGGAAAGGCAAAACCAGGAGCCGCTGAGCCTGAACCTCTGGTGCCGCTGCTGCCATTGCAAAGCACCGCCGCGGCTCTTCCTTTTTGCCTTCCTTCCCGAGGCAACGTGGGACTGGAGCCGCGTGGAGCCGTGCCGGCAGTAGCAACTCCTGACTCAGGGGGCCTCCGAGGGGAGGGGAAGGAGGAGAAGAAGGGGGGAAGGGGGCGATTCCCAAAAAATCTTGTGCTGACCCGCCCCGTCTG
The DNA here is from genome assembly GCF_049901735.1 of Notechis scutatus. NCBI lineage: Eukaryota > Metazoa > Chordata > Lepidosauria > Squamata > Elapidae > Notechis > Notechis scutatus. The sequence goes on from NC_142009.1 coordinate 195,182,409, forward strand.
TCAAATTTTAAAAGTGAATGCGGCCCCCCGAGCCAAAAAGTTTGCCCACCCCTGTTCTAGAGTCTCAACATCTTTTTTATAATCTGGTGACCAAAACTGGATGCAGTACCCTAGGTTTGGTCTTACTAAGGCTTTATAGAGTGGTATTAGTACCTCACTTGATCTTGCTTGTATCCCTCTGTTAATGCAATTTAGGACTGCATTGGCTTTTTTGGCTGCTGCTGTATACTGCTGGCTCATATTTAGCTGGTTGTGATAATTTATATGATCTCTTTGTATGGGTTCAGAATAATCTGCCAGAGATTATATGGGGACAAAACCTTTTTTATTAATTATGCCAAATGTAAGCAACAGCAAAATTTACAAACTTGCTTGATTCTTTTTTTCAATGTGTGGTAAAGAGCCCTCTTTCAAACTTTTTTAAAAAAAATCTACATAGGAAAGGAGGAGAGAATGCATAGTCCAGACTAATCCTTCCACCTTCTTCCTGTTGGTAGAAAACCCTAAGGACGCACCTTCCAATTAGTTGAAATAAAATAGGCATTTAAAAGTAGAGTTGAAAAGGACTGAGGTAAAGTTTTGGATTGTCCGCTGTGCTCTTATACAGTAGAATATTAGGGGGGAAAAGATGTAAAAGATGTAGAAAGAAAGGCCTACACTGCACATATTTTATATTCCAGAGTTTCAATCTGGAATTCAGAAAAGAGAACAGTCCTCTTCTTCAGGAAAATTGAGACTCATAGAGATAAAGTTTTTTTAATGTTTAGTTTACATAAACTAAATATCAAAATAATAGGACAAAAATATATATAGTAATTGTTTTTGCAGTTAATAAGAAACATAGAAAAAAATTCTAAGCACAAATTAGAACAATTTAAAGTAAAATATTTGTACACCATATTTCTTTCTTTTCATCTCCTTGATCTGTTGAGTGTTTTCTTATTTTTCTCTTTAAAAAGGAATGATAATTTTTCAGAATGTTTGAGTTATTCTTATTAACATATCACTTGAAAAGAACTATAATAAGTCTTAAGACATCTCATTTTCCCTCTTTTTCTTCCTCTCATCATTCTTTATTTTTTTTTAAAAAAATTGTCATAGTACATTTGGAATAATATGTTCCTTTTCCATTAAATGTTCCTTGAATGGTTTATGGTTGTATGGTTTAAATCTGCATATTATTGTGAAATAATATTACTCCAGATATTTCTACCCATACTTGTTCATGCATGAAAGCTTTGTTTTCATGTATAATCCAGCATTATTTATGATTTAGTCCTTGAATTGTCTTATTACATTGTGATTCATTCTAGTTTTGTGATTGAATTATCTTACCAAATTGTGATTCATCCTGGGTTCTTTTGGGGCGGGGGGCGGGGAGAGGGTTGTGTTGGGAGTTAGATAAAGACAGTGTAGTTAATTGTTCCAGTGTTTCTTTTTAAGGAAGAAACTACAAATGTTGATTGTCTATGGAGATTCTCAGTCATCCAAGTCATGGTTGTCCCAAAGGTGCTTTTTTTCAAGAGGCAACTGGACTTTCTGGTTTTGCTTTGAAGACGTTTCACTTCTCATCCAAGAAGCTTTTTCAACTCTGACTGGATGGTGGGGAATGGAAGGATTTATATTCCTTGCAGACAGCTGGTCATTTGCACTCGTCTTTAAAGAAAGTCCAGTTGCTTGTTGAAAAAGGACCTTTGGTACAAATGTTGATTGTACCAAGAGTTCCTCTGACCAGTTTATCCTTTCAGCCTGCGTCATGGTGTTCCTTCCCCCATCCAAATGTTCAATGGTATTTATTGTTGTTCCAATTGATTGGCACTTGGGGAAGAAACTACTCAGGCATTCACTGTGACTCTTCTCTCTGCACTTAACTTTGGCTTACTTTACGTATGTTGGACTCCGTTTCCACCCCCTTCCCAATTTCTCCCCGATTCTTCCCTGATTTATTAAGCATTTGCAAACATTCTATGCAATCCCCACTTTTTGGGGGGGAAGTTCCACATTTATATGAATGCAATATCGGTCCCTGCCTTGTGAGTTTTCTACCTTTATAAATGAGAGCCAAAGAAATAATGACTTCCATCATATAAAAATTATGTAAGTTAGCCTAGTTCTTTTCCTAAACAACTATTTTACTCAGTGAAGGAATTGTTTAGCTGCAGAAAAATTCAAAAATACGATTTCTAACTTTAAAACTGGAGCAAAAGAAATCAATATATGAGTTGGGTGGATCATAATTTGCACAGACTTTCTCTCCACCTCTTTATTTTGGTTGCATATTTCCTTTGTTTTTCTTGCTGGAAGGATGAGGACAGCTTAAATCATTGTAAATAAAATAATGTTCCACCAGTGACCATTTATGATTGCCATGGCTTTCAAATATTCTTATTATTTTCAGTTTTCATTTGTTTATTGCCACTCTTCTGTTCTAAATGCCAAAGCTCTTTTTTACTAAAGTGGGCTGGTATCCATTATAAAGACCTTTGGATTAGATTGCCAGACCTGTTTTTCAAGCACTTCATATGAAACGTCTTTATTTTCTCTCATTTAAAAAGTGTTCTCCACTTCAGCTCCTTGAACCATATTCTATGTTTCTCAGAAAAATTCTCTAATCCTCAGTAGGCATAGAAGTGAGCAATAAGACAGAATTCGTATATTAGATCCATGTTTTTGTTGTTGTTTCTAAAATGCCTAAATCCAGCAATGTTTACAACCTAGAGTTTGACAGACTTTACAAATTTCAGACAGGTTGGTGTGATTGAACAGATCCCACTCATAACAACAACAACAAAAACTCCTTCTAAATCCTTTTCCTTGATCGTTAGGTACATCTGAGAATAAGAATTTATTATACTGCTGGCCTAATGCTTTCTTGTCAAAAGAGACCAAGTTTCTTTTGCAGTGAAATGAAAATCCTAGCACATGCATATTCCCCAGTTGCTGGTTAGTATATATAGCCATGTTAATAAACAAATGTATGCAGTGTATATTTTCCCCCTCAGATCATAGGGAGATGCGACAGCGGTTAGATAACATGCTATAAATCTCTAATATTTTAAACTGCTTAAATGATTTGGAAGAGAAGTAGTCTCATGTAGTTTTCCCAAGAGGAATAAGCTATTTAGAGCGGCGTTTCTTCTCATTGCCAAAGGGGTTCAATTTTCTACATGTTAGGTTAGTGGGGGACGGGCTTAGCCAGATACTAATGAATATGTCTGCAATTCCATTTTAACTGAGGACACACACTACACATATGCATCAGTATAGGTAGTCCTTGACTTACTGCCATTCTTTTAGTGACCACTTGAAGTTACGATGGCACCAAAAAGTGATTTATGACCATTTTCACCCTTATGACCATTTACAGGATCTCATTATCAAAATTTGGATGCTTGGCAAGTGGCATGCATTTATGACAATTACACTATCCTAAACGTGATCTTTTTCTGCGATCTTCTGATTAAAAAAAGTCAATGGGGAAACCAGAATCATTTATCAACCATGTTAGTGACTTAACTGCAAAGATTTACTTAACTACTGTGGACAGAAAAGTTGTAAAATGGGGCAATGCTGTATTGCTTAGCAATGGAAATTTTGGGCTCAGTGGTGATCATAAGTCAAGGACTACCTGTATCTACTTAAGGTTCTCACTCATGGCCATATTAATGTCAGTTCATCCAGTTGATAACATAATAAGAGTTGGAAGGGACCTTGGAAGTCTTCTAGTCCAATGCTCAAGCGGGACACCTTATACTATTCCAGACAAGTGATTGTCCAGTCTCTTCTTAAAAGCCTCCAGTAATGGAGCACCCACAACCTCTGAAGGCAAACTGTTCCACTGGTTAACTGTTCTCAATGTCAGAAAATTTCTCCTTAGTTCTAAGTTGCTTCTCTCTTGAAAGTCGCTACCAGGGAAGTGGCTGCCCAGCTCTGTGTTGTGTGTGCAATTTTTGGCGCACGGCACGGGTCTCTTTGGCCGGCCCCAATTTTTTTTTCAGAGGGGAATATTTTTTTTCCAGAGGCGGGCTGTATTAAAATGACCAACGGGCTGGATGTGTCCTGCGGGCCGTAGTTTGCCCACCCCTGCTCTAGAAAAAGTACAGAGAAGAGCAACCAGGATGAATAGGGGACTGGAGACTAAAACATACGAAGAACAGTACAGAAACTGGGCTTGGCTAGTCTAGTGAAGAGAAGGACCGGGGAGACATGATAGCAGTCTTCCAATGTTTGAAGGGCTGCCACAATAAGACCATGAATTGATACTGTCCTGACACTTTTAATGTGAAGCAACCCAAGGGCTAAGATTGGTGGATTTCCCCAGTGTCATCATTCCTCTACTCACTGTGACCCATCGGTGGGAAAAACATCACCAACTATGTGTGATGGGCTGCCCGGGCTGGTGTCCAGCATTGGATCAGACTTCTCTTGGAAAAGTTAATTGCTAGGATAAATATTTCAGAGCTCTGATTAGTAAGTTTTTTTTTTTAAAAAAAGTTTAAATTTCTACATAAGAATATTGGGTAATGAGAATTATACATAGGCAAAATATAGCAGTAAGATTCACTTCTTTTTCTCAGACTTTTTCTTATATATATATACAGGCGGAGAACTTGTATAAAGTTCTTGTGTAAAGGAGAGGCAGCTGATTGTTCTAGAAATGGTTACTAGACTTCTTAACAGATGGAGAACCAGTTCTCATCAATAGAAACTTTAGCCTTTTTTTTTTTCCCAGTTGACCAAGTGACAGATTGCTGGCATTGCTCTGGCGATCCATCTCTTGGACTATTTTTGATAATGGGCCTTTCTGTAAGACTTGAGTCCCAAAAACAGTCCATCTTCCAGATGGGTGAGACAGACGAGAGTGTGGGATTGAATGGGAACAAACTCACGTGGATGTGATTAACAGTTTGTCCAACCCCAATTGAAAGAGTGATTTGAGGTTTCCCGGTAAACTAGAAGAGGCTCCAGGTAATTGTAGATTCACTGGAAGAAGAATTCTTCTTTGCCACCCCAACTGGGCTGGCAAGAGAAACAGGTGAGGGTTCCCCTTCTCTTATATGAAATTAGAGGGTGGGTGGCTAAAGAACAATTTTCTCCAGTTTTATTTCCTCCAGCTTCTCTTGGTATTCTTCCTGGCTTGAAAGGTATCAGCCCCACTAACTTTTAACAGAGGAGTGGCAGAAGTTCCCAAGTTGAGGACAGCAACTTGGGTGGCAGGTCTTTAACTGTCAGTTCTCCCATCTTGGCTGCAGATCATCTCCTTACATTTGGGGAACTGATACCTAAAGAACCCTTCCTCCTGTCCCACCCTATCCCTCTAAGCCAAGGGTCTTCACACTTGGCAAGTTTAAGACTTGTGGACTTCAACTCCCAGAATTCCTGAGCTAACATGACTGAAGGAGGAATTCTGGGGGTTGAAGTCCACAAGTCTTAACGCTGTCAAATTTGAAGACCTCTCCTCTAAGCCATGGATCTTTGATATGGGAGATTTAAAAGGAACACTCTCCTACTTCCAAAAACAGAATAGCCGTAGACGTCAGAGTTGAAAGAGTTGAAACTAAGGAGCATGTTCACAGCTGAACAATAGAAGTTGGGCCTCAGACTGTGTCATTACCAGCATCATTTTCGAGGCCCTGTAGATTGCTATTCATAGTTGTTCAAGGCTTAGCCACAGTTGTGCTGAAGATGAAGGATGTGAAGTGAATCAACTTGGATCTTATCTTGCTGACAGCATCACAGAATTTGGCAACATCCAGAGAGAGGTAGTCCATTGGAACTGAAAATAGCATTTATATATAGAAGGTTTCAGAACGACTTGGAAATACTGTCAGATAATTGAAAATAAAACAGATTCTAACATCCACATATAACAGCTGTACGCTTAAATATGGGCAACAGAGTCCATGATATATCCCAGGGATATAGTCAGGCAGCATATGGATTTATGTTTTTATCTGCTTATGAATCGAACATTGATGGGAGCAAGTATGAAATGGGATTTGTAATTCTGTGATGCCATCACTCTTACATTACAGTATTGTGATTTCACAATTTGTATTTTTCCATCTTGATGAAAGGATGATTTGTTACATATGACTTAAAGACACGATCTAGCAAAGAGGGAGGGAGGGAGGGAGAGAGAGAGAATATTCTTGTACTGTAGTTAGCAGGATGTATGAGGGATTTCTTGTAGCCTCTATCCACTCACTTATCAGTAGTAGAAGTGGCTCATAGTTCCTATAGAAGCCAGGCATGTAATGTCTCCCATGGCATCATCATCATCATCAATAATTCATATGCCACCCGATTCCGAGTGACTTCTTTCAGAGTATTTAGTAAATGTTGTAAACATGATCAATATGTAATTCCTGTAATATGTTTTTAGTAAACCAAATTTCATAAAAAAAGAATGAATGCATTTCAGTAATCAAGAACAATGGTATTACATTTTGTAACTAAATTCCAGATCCCTTTCTGCATCAGCAGTATTTCCTGAAGTCCTGCTTAGTAAGGAAAGTATAGTAGACACTAAAAGGACTCCACAACATTCAATTCAGAAACTTGTACAATTATAATAATTAAAAAGCTGCCCATTGATTGTTTTAGTTTTGTTGGCTGGCAGTTCCGCAAATTGCAATTTAAGGCTAATAAAGCAATATTTAGTGAAGAGAAAAATAATAATTACTGTAATAACGAGACAACTCTCGTTATCAGACTTATTCAGAAAATGAATTATTTGTGGCTGAAACAGGAACAAAGCACAGTGCATAGAAGATAAAGAAAAAAAATAAGGAAAAGAAAAAAAGGCAAAAATGAGTATAAAGTATAAGGGTACATTCATTTTTGCAGTGAAATAACATCTATTTTTAAAAAAGAAAGCACCCTGGGCAAAATAGACATTGTTGTGATAAAGAATTGACTGTGTACGTAAGAAGAACTATATAGGAACTATATAGGAAGAATATATAGGAACTATTTAGGAAGAAGAACTTATATGGTAAGAAGAACTATATAGGAAGAATGTTATGGGAAGCAGACTTTAACATATTTGGCACTACAGTTGCCTGCACAAGGGAAAACACACTAAGAACCCAAACCTCTATTGTGATGTCAACTACACAGACTCTGTCCTTAACTACAGTGTCACAATGCAAGTATGAAAAAGGGGATATTTGTTTTGTTTTGATGTCACATAATTTTGGCATCATCACATTTAGGCACAGAGATCTCTGTTGCGTGTGTTTATTGTTTATTTTTCAAAGGCAAAGTTACATGGTGCTTCTCGTCAAATAGCAACTTAAAAAATAAAATAAATAAAACCGCACATAAAAATGTTATGTTACAAATGGAGGGGAGGGGAAAAAAAAGAATAGGAAATCGTTCTGTTGTGATTAGCTGTGGACATAATGACAGTTGTGGTGGAAACGCTGTGTGAGATCTGTCACCCGTTCTTCAACAGCGCAAGTGAATTCTATATGCTCATTGAAGAACTTAGTAATCATGATTCAGCGAAACAATAGTTTGTTCTGGGTTTAGAGTTATGATGTTGTGATCCTAATTCTGATTACTTTGAACCAAATGGCAGCAAAGAGATTAAAAAAAAAACCTTATAACTTTGCTGCTACCTAGTGGTTGAAAGAATGACCAGTTGAGCCATAGTTTCAAGGAATAATAAAAAAATTCAGATGGTCAACCATATAATGAGAACAAGGGGAAAATAGCATATGTAGCAACCAATATTTTTACAATTGGAATTTTTTTTTTTCATCTGGATTATGTTGAGCAGGGTCTGAACTTCAATCCAGAGACACATCAATCCCAGTTCTTAGAATCTTGCATGCTAAAGCTGTACAGGTAATCCTTGAGTTACAACAGTTCATTTAGTGACCATTCAAAATTACAACAGCACTGAAAAAAGTGATTTATGTCCATTTTTCAGAGTTACAACCCTTTGCAGCATCCCCATGGTCATGTGATCAAAAATCAGAGGCTTGGCAACTGACTCATATTTATGACAGTTGCAGTGTCTTGAGGTCATGTGATCCCCTTTTGCGACCTTCTGAAAAGCAAAGTCAATGGGGAAGCCAGATTCACTTAACAACCACTTTACTAATCTAACAACTTCAGTGATTTGCTTAACAACTGTGGCAAGAAAGGTCGTAAAATAGGGCAAATGTCTCATTTAACAGCAGAAATTTGGGGGTGAATTGTGGTCATAAATTGAATATTACCTGTATGCAGAGCAGAACAGCACACAGCTGTTCTAGGGACAGGATTAGGATGCAACTTGGAAACATTGTAAGATTGAAAGATGATAGAGAAGCATAACGAAGCAGGTGAGTGAATATACTTAAATTCAGGTTTTGTGGTGAAGGGAATAGGGCTGGGGTATCAAATCAAGGCCTGTGGGGCCGGCCTGGGAATAGCAAAGGACCGGCCCATGGTATCTCTGGCAGCCAAAACGGGATGCAGGGTGGACAGCAGAGTGCTGCAAGAGGAGTCCATCCTCCCTCCCTCCCAAGCCAGCCCAGGGAGGAGAACTACAATGCTGATCCAACCCTTGGAAGAAATCCAGCTTGACATCCCTGGAATAGAGAGTTAAACATTTAAAACCTGTTGCAGTGCTTCTCTGTGTCCTTCTCAGTTGGCACAAAAGGCATAGAAAGTGCAAAAGGGCAGGGATGATTATTGGATACAGTGATCAAGGTCAAGACGGAAGTAGGTGAAGTTGGGATTTCTGGGCAATTTTTTTTTTTAAAAAAAAAGTGTTCTGTGCGTTCAATCTAAATGAAAGTTTTCATCGGTTTAAACTGTTTTCCATTGGATAAAAAAAGAGAAAATGTTTATTTGTTTGTTTAGTAATTTGCAATCCAGATTCATTTATATGACTTGGAATTCAAAATGGGTGGTTTTATAGGCTTTAAGATACCAATTAACTATTCTTATGTAGGAAATTTTGCCTGATACCTTACAATTTGTAATACAACATTATAGATCTACTCAGTATATATTAGGAGGGAACAAGCTGGCCTCCTCCAAATGTTGCTTAAGTAACTTTCAGCAGCTTTGGGCAAACAGGCTGAGTGTCAGCTCCGAATATGCCTCGCAGCAGGTCAGCTGGCCATGTCACCTTATCTGCTGCCGGATCTGTATTTCTGCTTGTGTGCTGGCAGATGGCTTTGGAATGACTCAGCAGAGCTAAGGATGGATTCTGCAACAACTACGGGGATGGAGGATGGATTCTGAAGCAACTGCGGGGCTGCTGGAAATGGCTCTTTTCATGTATTAATGTGGTGCATATTATTAAAGGGGATTGGGGCACATATAGGTGGTAATTAAGCCTTAGGTTAAAACATGGTGAAGGTGGCACCAGGTGGGGATCAGTTAGTGAGAGTCAGAATAGGGTAGGGATGTAGACATGTTATAGGGTTAATAGCATTTAGGGATCATGGGTTAGGTGTGGCCAGAATTAGAACTACGTATAGGCCTGGGTGTGATGGGGTGTGTCTCATGAAAAAGGTAATAAAAGGAAAGGGAGCAAACTCAAACCCAACTCTAACCATGCCTGGCTTTTAGCCTTTCTTGTCAGAGAAGAGCATTTGTTGTTTGTTGAGCTAATGAATAAACCACCATTGCACGACAAAGGAGCTAGAGTTTGTATTCATTTCAGGACAGATCTTCAATACTCAAGACCTGGCTGAGACTGAGTTGCAGAAACACATGGAGGGCCACATACTGTATTTGCTATCCCTGATGAACAGAATTACAGCCTTTAAGAGTTATAAAAAGGTCTATAGCCATGATGGCGAACCTATGGCAAGCGTGCTGGAAGTGGCACGCAGAGCCATCTCTGCTAGCATGCAAGCCGTTGCTCCAGCTCAGTTCCACTGCACATGCGTACGCACCTCCCGCCAGCCAGGTGATTTTCGGGTATCTGCTGCGCATGCATGGGGGGCACATGTGGGCGACGCATGTGCATGCGCAGGGGGATGGGGGAGCATGAGGGGGTCACATGCGCATGCACGGGGGTGGGGGATCACATGTGCATTGCATTATGGGTGCAGACACGTGTGCACACGCACATACATGTGCACTTTTGGCACTCAATGACAAAAAAGTTAGCCACCACTGGCCTATAGCATGGATTGCTCGTGAGATATTTTGGGGATGGATCAAAGTTGATATTTTATAGTTGTAATAAAATTGCAAGAATTGAATATGTAGAAATACATTTGGAACAGCATTGGAGAAAGAGGGTTTCTAAGAATTTTACATCTAGTTAAGTAACAGATGTAATATACTTAAAAAATAAAATGTAATGCCATGTCAAGTAAAAATTTACCCAGTTTATCTCTTTCAGGATCTTTATGTTTAGAATGTGATTCTTGCAAACCTAAACAACAGATCTCCTGGGCATTAAATGTAGGGGTAGGTGAACTGGAAATGTTACCCTGCCAGTAGCAGGGTGAGCTAAATGTGGTTGGGACACATATTCCTTGGCGACCCATGGTATCTTGTATAAAGATCTGACAATATAGATCCACAAGTATCGTATTTCTGGATGGCATTGGATTAAAAATTGTGCCTCTATCCTGTGGTAAGATGGGAGGCGTATGTGTGTGTGTGTGTGTGTGTGTGTGTGTGCATGCATGCATTCATATAAATAAGTAAATAAGTAAATAAATAAGTCAAAGCATTCTGTGTATACATCTGAGTAGGAATCAAACTTGAGCAAATTATCACTGAAATTGATTTTATAGCTGCAATGTAAAAAGCAATCTATTTATAGAAAATACATTGCAGAAATAGAATAGAATAGAATAGAATAGAATAGAATAGAATAGAATAGAATAGAATACTTTATTGGCCAAGTGTGATTGGACACACAAGGAATTTGTCTTGGTGTAAATACTCTCAGTATACATAAAGAAAAGGTACATTCGTTAAGAATCAAGAATCATAATGTACAACACTTAATGATAGTTATAGGGTACAATCAACAATCAAATCATACTAGGAAACAGTCAAGTGGGAGGGGATGGGTGATAAGGAGTGGTGAGAAGATTAACAGTAATAGTACTGTACACTTTGTAAATAGTTGAACAGTGTTGAGGGAATTATTTGTTTAGCAGAGTGATGGCTTTCGGGAAAAAACTGTTCCTGTGTCTAGTTGTTCTGGTGTGCAGTGCTCTATAGCGTCGTTTTGAGGGAAGGAGTTGAAACAGTTTATGTCTAGGATATTTTCACAGCCCTCTTTTGGACTCGTGTAGTATACAGGTCCTCAATTGAAGGCAGGTGGGTAGTAATTGTTTTTTTTGCAGTCCTAATTATCCTCTGAAGTCTTTGTCTGTCCTGTTGCATTGCAGAGCCAAACCAGACAGTTATAGAGGTGCAGATGACAGACTCAATCATTCCTCTGTAGAACTGGATCAGCAGCTCCTTGGGCAGTTTGATCTTTCTGAGTTGGTGCAAAAAGAACATTCTTTGTTGTGCTTTTTTGATGATGTTTTTGATGTTAGGTGTCCATTTTAGGTCATGTGATATAGTAGAACCTAGAAATTTGAAGGTCTCTACTGTTGATACTGTGTTGTCTAGTATTGTAAGAGGTGGTAGTATAGGAGGGTTTCTTCTAAAGTCTACCACCATTTCTACGGTTTTGAGTGTGTTCAGTTCCAGATTGTTCCGGTTACACCACGAGGCAAGTTGTATAACCTCCTGTCTGTATGCGGATTCATTGTTGTCTCGAATGAGACCAATCACTGTTGTGTCATCAGCAAACTTCAGCATTTTAACAGATGGATTGTTTGAGATGCAGTCATTGGTATATAGAGAAGTGGAGATAGCACACAGCCTTGGGGGGGCCCCTGTGCTGATTGAACAGGTATTGGATGTGATTCTGCCTAGCTTCACCTGCTGCTTCCTGTATGTTAGGAAGCTTATGATCCACTTACAAGTGTGTTTAGGTACCGCTAGTTGGTTTAATTTACTTAGAAGAGTGTCTGGAATGATGGTATTGAATGCTGAACTGAAGTCTACAAAGAAGACCCTTGTGTAGGTATTTGGAGATTCAAGGTGTCATGTTAACAGCATCATCTGTTGATCTATTTGCTCAGTATGCAAACTGCATGGGATCTGACAGTGGATCTGTGATGGTTTTCAGGTGGGATAGTACAAGCCTTTCAAAGATTTTCATCACTACAGATGTTAGAGCAACTGGTCTGTAGTCATTCAGTTCCTTGATGGAGGGCTTCTTTGGCACCAAGCAAAGACTGATACATAACAAGCTACAACTTCCTACCAAAAGGAGAGTCTAAGTACAAGTGTTGTATAGGAAGAAAGGCAGAACAAAGTAGTTTAAGATTATCAATCTCTTTAACAAAGGTGGGATGTAGAGTAAATCCTATGAAAACAACCTCCCCTCTTGGACACTAGGTGCTGAAAAGTTAGTGTCATTGGGTTGACACATCCAGCAGCTCTTCTTATTGGCTAAATGTCTGATCTGCAATTCCCATGACTCTTGTTCTGTGTCAGACTCTGGTAAAAGTTTTAGTGAGTACATCTGCCAATATTTTTTCTGGTAAGCATTATTTCAGATTAATGAATCCCTTTTCTTGCGCATCTTGCACATGTTGGGACTCATTTCAACATTGTCTTCTTCAGCTTTTCTTTGTCTGCTAGAGTGCAAGGAAGACCTCCTTTATAACATGCACTGTTTGCTTGCAGTTTGCTTGGACAGGAGCAATAAAATCTGACACCTCATGCTTTCTTTCTCCCTCTCATCCAAACAAATAATGTTGCATATTTTAATGGTATGCCAGCAGGATTTAGGATCCTATTTTCCTTGCAGTATCAAGAATATTGAACTTATATCCTTGCAATATTCACTCCTTCCTCACATTTGCAGTTCAGCTTATTTCCCTCCTCCTTTTTTTGACACAAATGTGTGTATTTTAGAACCAAGCACTTTCATGTGCTATAGTTTGAGCTTCTTTCTGCTTTGGTGTTACATCTGTGCTTTTAACTGCCAGCCTGTTCTGCAAGTAAGTGGTTTGGTTACCTGCTTGTCTCCTGTGTTTATCCATGAATCCAACATCTTGCAGCCTGCAGTTCATACAATTCATCATGCAACATACATCTCAAAGGATGAAGTATGTGAGGTGAAGAATAAATTACTTGTGGAGGAGAAATTGAGATCAAGCAGAAATGGGTATCTCTACTGCTGAACAAGCTACACGAGGATGTTATGTCCTCTCCAGTCCAGATCAGAAGAGCAAAATTCACAAGATTAACTGCCTGAGAAAGGCTGACAAGCTTTAGAGGCCGGACCTAGTTATGGTCATCTTTTTCAAATAAACTTTTTGAAAGTATTTCACAATTTGTAGGGAAGAAGAGTTAAGTAATTCAGAAGGATAAGTAATAATTGTTTAAAGATTGAATTGCATCTGTTAATTTATATGTTCCTTGATGGGGATCACATAGAATAGAATAGAATAGAATAGAATAGAATAGAATAGAATAGAATAGAATAGAATAGAATAGACTTTATGGTCACTTTAAACGTACACTAATCGGCATACATTAAAATGAAATTTCATTGCATACAGCTCTCAAAGAGTCGTCACCTCCAATATACACTACACAAACATGACAAAATATAAATAAATAAATAAAAATTATGCATATACCCACATATATTACATGATACAGAGAAACAGCACAATCAAGTTCAGATGTGTACATGTACATAATTAAGGCTGGAGATTTTGGGTCCTTTGCTAGACTGCAATACTGTTCCAGCTAAATTTAATATATGGAAGTGTTAAAAATTTATATAATAGAGTGTCAATTGGCAGATATTTAGCAACTTTACTTTCTAACTGTAAGAATGTAGGGGTTTTTTTTCACCTCTATATCAGACATGCTCCCCCAATTTTATTATATTTTGTTGTCTTGATCCTTACTCTCGACTGCTAGGCAATGTCATGTAAATATCTAATCATGCTTTAGTAGTGGTGTCAATTACAATTACAAAAAGTCATTATTTAACCAAGATGGTCTTTCAATACATCATAATTATAAAGGATCCACTTTTTATTAAAGAGACGAAAGAAGATTTTGAAGGGATTTTGCTGTACATGGTCTGCAAACTTAAGCATTTGGGGTGAGGTTGATTACTCTACTTAGGCAAGTACCGTTATATCTTCTAACCTGGACTGACAATCCATGCAGTCTCTTAGTAAAATTCAAGAACAGTTTGTAATTGTTTTCTCCCCACACAGTATGAAATTGTGCCTGTGCTGTTGTCACTAAAGTGAACACTTGCCTCTAGTGTATTTTGATATTGCTGCTGGCAATATAGGTGCTTGTTTTAGTTGGGCAGATGGGATGCTCTTCTCAACTTGGGTGACCCTGATGGGATTAACATACAATACTCTTGGGGTACGCTCCCATTATTCTTCACTCATCCCATCCCAGGCACACATGCACACACGCACACACACACACGCACACACACACACACACGTACCTCCATGATGAGACATTCATATTTGTGTGAATGAGTGTGGAGTTTGCTGCCTGTTTATATACTGTGAAATAACTTGCCCTGGCAGTTTTGGAGGGGTTATGCTTTTCTTCCTTTTACCTCCCTACTGTTTTCTTGATTAGAGTATTTGCAGACAAATCAGCAAAAGCCATATTTACTTGCACTGATAATGGTACCTAACTGGGCAAAGACATGTCTCCAAGCAAACAGCCAAGTCAGAGAGCATCAAGGATGACACAGTTTCACTCTGAGCTACAAATATTCTCTTCTTTTGGTCTAATTATAGGTACTGGACTTAGAAACCTGTGTTCTGGTCCTACCTTAGTTGCAGAAGCCCAAGGGGTGATCTTGGGCCAGCATAGAAGAAGGCAGTGGAAAACCACTTCCGAAAATGTGGTCAAGAAAAATGGAGAGGATTGTCTATGTAGTGAAGTTTGACTTATCGGTGCATGCACTGCACACGCTATGTACTCTTGTACCAGTGCTTTTTCTTTAGTTGTGCAATAAGCTTTTCCTTTAGTTGTGGACTACGGCTAAAGATTAAACTGCACTTTTTGTCCTTTCATAAGCCTCTTGGACATTTTGGACCAGTTTGACTGATGAACTAGAATGCAACATAGATCTTTGCTGACAGATTGGAAATAAGCAAAGAATCCCTTGTGACAGAGAACCGGTGAGCTCTTTATTCAAGGTATAAAGAATGTCCGGCTTTCTTAAAATATTCACAAACCCATATCTTTTTTTCACCTTTCAAATCAAGGATAGCAGCTAACTACTCATCAAAAAGCGGGTTGTCTTGACAATAGATGTCTTTTAAAATACAACTTTGGTCATACGGTCATAAATACCCCAATGTCAACTTATATGTAGGAATTCTAGTTTTATATCATGGCCATGGACGTATTGCTTAAGATTCCTTTCTGTTCCATATTATTTTCCATGAAATGGACGTATGCTTCATATTAAAGCATGACTGAATGTATAAGCTAGCACACCAGAGAAAAGTTTTCTAAGGTAGGTTTTCTGTTGCTATGTTAGCATTTTTTTGGATGTGTGGAGAATTTACTATAGAGCTGCACATGAATTCTCATTGTCTGTGCATAGAATATTCATTTTTGAACAATAATGCCAAAGAAGCGAGGAAAGCATGTCTGAGGTCCTATAGCTGTTCTCTTGGGGAACAGCCATACTGAACTCATTGAGATATACTTTTGAGAAAACAAGATTGGATTTTGCTATAGTGTAAGTATAGAGGAACAACAATAACTGCTTGTTGATTACACAATTGTCATTTTGGTTGGCATAATCCTCGCCTCCAATGAAAACAGCAGTGTCCACAAGGAGATAATAAAATATTTATATCAATTTGATTAAACTGAAGCTAAACTGAAAATATGCAGTTTTAAAAAGCACATTTTAAATATAATTATAGTTCAAAATCTAAATTATTTTGTAAAGTAAAATACCACATCAAGAATCCATCATTATAAATTCAGATTATAGATTAACAGAGTTGGAAGGGACCTTGTAGGTCAACTAGTCCAACCCCTTGCAAGCAGGAGACCCTACACCATTTCGGACAGATGGCAGTCCAGTCTCTTCTTGAAAGCCTCCAGTGATGAAGCTCCCCCAACTTCCAAAGGCAAGCTGTTCCATTGATTGATTGTTCTCACTGTCAGAAAATTTCTCCTTATTTCCAGGTTGAATCTCTCCTTGTTCAATTTCCATCCATTATTCCTTGTCTGATCTTCAGATGCTTTGGAAAATAGCTTGACCCCTTCCTCCCTGTGGTAGCCCCTCAAATATTGGAACACTGCTATCATGTCTCCCCTGGTCCTTCTCTTCACTTCACTAGACTAGCCATGCCCAGTCCCTGTAACTTCATGTGTTTTAGTCTGCAGTCCCCTAATCATCTTGGTTGCTCTTCTCTACACTTTTTCTACAGTCATTTTATAGTACAGTGACCAAAACTGGATGCACTATTCTAGGTGTGGTCTTACTAAGGCTTTCAGTGCCATATTAGTATCAGACAAAGATAAATAGTAAACATTATGGCATATAGCTACCCTAAAAATAATAAATTGTAAAATCAAATTTCATAAATAGTGGTTTAGCCTGGATCGTCTAAAAAATAAATACAGGTAGTTGACTTATGACCACAATTGAGCCCAAAATTTCTGTTGCTAAGTGAAGCATTTGTTAAGTGCATTTTTATGACCTTCTCTGTCATTGTTGTTAATGGACTTGTTAGTAACACAGTTGTTAAGTGAATCTGGCTTTCCTGTTGACTTTGCTTGAAGAAGGTTGCAAAAGGGGATCATATGACTCTGGGACACGGCAATGGTCATAAATACGAGTCAGTTGCCAAGCGCCTGAATTTTGATTGCGTGACCAGGGGATACTGTAGTGGTTTGTAAGTGTGAAAATGGTCACTTTTTCAGTGCCATTGTAACTTTGAATGGTCACTAAATGAACCATTGTGGCATACCAGCAGCCTGTGGAGACAGCAACAGAATTGGACAGTGTAGAAGAACATGGGCAAGTCTGGTAGTCTGGGGAGGACTCGGATGTTGGTCCTGCGTCTGATACAGAGATGGAGCCAGGGCCGTCTGGGAGTTATGTGCTGACTCTGGAGCCTCCAGAACCTGATAGCAGCGAGGCAGAGGAACAAGGGGAGCCTGTTCCCTGTAAAGGAAGTGCAAAGGATAGAAACCTTTGCAGGAAGCAATGTTGTTCACTCTGGTCAGTTTGGAACCTAAAAGCTCCATGGTGAATTTGTGCTCCATTTGGTTTTGAAAGACTAATTGGTACTTTAGTCATTGGCAGCACTTCAAAAAAGATAAAGATGGGTTCTTATCGGACTTCTCCCGAAGAACTTTGGCAGACTTCCATGGGACTGTTTATAACTGGTTGAGACTCATTATGGGCTGTGAATGACGATAATTCACAGCCATTGAACTAAAATAAAAGGGTTTTGGATTTAACGTGTGTTTGTTGGTGTCTCAGGAAGTCTTGGTCAGAACATGAAATATTGTAAGTCGAGGACTGCCTGTATATGGACATACTCAAAAAGTTCGGCTATGCAAAGCACGCATATTAGCTAAGAGAAAATTGAGGCAAATTTTGTAATGAATTAATTTTGGTACTAATATTCTAAATAAGTCCACACATTCAATTTTAGTGTATTGCATTTCTCAATACATGAAGTAATTTCTGGCCAATTATCTAAACATAATTTGTAAGGTCCAGCAGAGGTTACAGCAATTTCCATCGAATGGAATCTCAGTTTCACTCAGTCATAAATGATATCTGACTTCATGGAAATATTAAGCACCCTGTTTCTACTATACTTATTTCAAACATGGTGTTCTGAAATCCTCATGGACAATATTGAGAGTGAACTATCTTTATTTTCCATTTTTGTATCATTATCCCAAATGGATGCTGATGATCTCTTCTTTACCAAAATTGAATGCATTACAGCTGGGCTTGCAGTGTATACCTTATAATTTCAATTTCTGCTTGCTTTTAGCAGGAAAATAATTGTGTCGATTCCTCTGGGACATAGCTAAGATAGCTTTCTGGATTTATTTTCAAATATACAGCACTGTGCAGGAAACATATCTATGAGACTATCCTAATACATCTGCTGCTCTTTCTGTTGTTTTTCATGATCGATATTTCTGCTTCATCAATTTAAAACCAAGGGTTTTATTTGGCCTGCTTTTATGAAAGAGTATGTGGAACCTGTATTGCAAAGGACATGTACTCTGTATCCATATATACCAGTGGTGGGATTCAATTTTTTTTTTACTACCGGTTCTGTGGGCGTGGCTTGGTGGGTGTGGCAGGGGAAGGATACTGTAAAATCTCCAGTCAGAGGTGGTATTTGCCAGTTCTCCAAACTACTCAAAATTTCCTCTACTGGTTCTCCAGAACTGGTAAGAACCTGCTGCATACAACCCCTGATATATACTACATGTGATTTCTTTGGCAAATATGATTGATTGATTCATTGATTGAGAATTCTTGTCTGGTATAGGAAGCTAAGAAGGTTTGGGTCAAGTTGGTACTTGGATGGAATATCATGGAGTTACAGGGGTCTGGGATAGATTGGCAAGTTGAAAACTTTCTGGAAGAGGAAGCGACTAACCATTTCCATATTCATGTTGTTCTTAGAAGATTAACTACATTCAAGGGAATCTCCAGTCATTTTTCATATCCATGATAGAAAATAAAAGAATAGACCCTTCCATTCAATGCAAACTATTTCTGCCATAGGCTTAAATTACCATGATGTCATAATCATATCAGAGATCTTTCAGGAGAATCACAAGTGAAATATAATAATCTATGTTTGATTCTGTTGTCATAAATAGGTCATTATAAGGTATATACATAAAAAGATACCTTATTTCTGAGAAAAATAATAAAGGCACTCAGGATGCAATAGAAAATCAAAATCAGTAGAGTAATTGAAACAAAAACAATAAGGTACTTATTCAAAAAATCCAAATAGGTAAAGAGTGAAGTTTAATCGAACGTTATTGTGTGAATTACCTCGGCTATTCAAAGAAACTTCTTTTCTCATGAAATTGGCGTTGGTAGAAGTTACCCTGAACCCCCTTTCTATCTATGCTGCGAGAGAGCCCAGGATGGGTTGACTCCTTCCTATGACGTCATTTAGCTGAGTCTGTACTAAGATATAAAAGCCAGCCCCCAGAAGATACCCCAGCTTTGGCGAAGATGCTTGACAGACTGAAAGGTGTCTCTGAAAGCACAAATGAATACAGAAATATGACTTACCCTCTCCAGACGAATCAAGGGAGGGGCTGGGCTCTCTCGCAGCATAGATAGGGTGTTCAGGGTAACTTCTACCAATGCCCATTCTCCTCCATGCTGCATCGAGAGCCCAGGATGGGACATACCAAAGCTTGCATGTCCACAGGCGGGTCCTCGTCCGGCTCATCACACCGACTGTTGAACCACTCGTTGAAGCACCCGTCTGCCGAAGGCTGAAGTTGCTGAGGCAAAGGCATCCAGACGGTAGTATCTGATGAAAGGAGACGGAGATGTCCACGTGGCCGGACGACAGATCTCCTCCAAGGGTGCTTGGGTCGCCCAGGCAACCGAAGTGCGCTGTCAGACCTCAAGGAACCGGAAGGCCCGCAGCTTTGTAGGCCTGCTCAATGCAAGATCTGACCCACGTGCTAATAGTAGGAGAAGAGGCCTTGTGCCCCAAGTGAGAAGGGAAAAGGAAACAAACATGGCTTCTGACTTCCTGAAGGAGGAAGTGCGCTTAATTTATATTCTAAGAGCCCTTCCTACGTCTAGCTGCTCTAAGTCATGGTGCGGGAGGGGGCAGAAGCCAGGCAACATAATGTCCTAGGACCTGTGGAACAGGTGTTAACCTTAGGAATAAATGAGGGGTCCAGACGGAGAACAACCCTATCATCATGAAAGGAACAAAGGTCCTGTCTGATGGAAAGAGCAGCAAGCTTGGAAACCCTCCTGGCAGAAGTGATGGCAACAAGGAACACTACCTTCAGAGTCAGGAAATGGAGAGACACTGTTTTAAGGGGTTCAAAGGGGGGCTTCGTAAGGGCATTAAGGACCATATGAAGGTCCCGGGAAGGATATCTGTGAACCACCGGGGGTGCAGGTTGGAAGTCCTCTTTCAAAAAAAACAAACCTTCCTGACTGAAGGTTGATGGGATAAGGAAGGAAGTGAACCCCATGAAAGAACCGAGGAGAGGGCCTCAACCTGCCTGCGTAAGGTGTTGGGGGCCAAACCTTTCTACAGATCATGCTGAAGGAATCTAAGAACCTCTGCCAACTGGGCTGAAGCAGGAGAGAGAGACCCTCCCTAAGCACCCTAGATGCGCCTTGTGGAAGGTTTGCGAGATGCCAGGATAGTGATGATGACCATTTCAGGAAGATCAGCCACCCCTAGCCACTGCCGCTCAAGTGCCACATGGTCAGCTTGAGCCACAGGGGCTCCGGGTAGAGCAGAATCCCCTGATGAAGGGAGGTTAGATGGGCTGGGATCCTCCAAGGAGAAGCCCCCGATAGGTTGACCAGGTCCATAAACCAGGGCCTCCTTGGCCAATAGGGTGCCAGGAGGAGGAGCTCCGCTCGTTCCTCCAACATCTTCTGAATTACTGCCAGAATGATGGGAAGCGGGGGAAAGGCATAGAGGAGACCCTTGGGCCATCTGCACCAAAGAGCATTGGTCCCCTTTGCTCCCTGGCAAGGAAACCTAGTGAAGAATCTGGTGACCTGGGCGATTTGAGGAGTGGAGAAAAGATCCACCTCTGGCGTTCCAAATCTGAGGGAAAGGTCCCTGAATAGAGACAGGGGAATGGACCATTCTGCCTGGTCGACTAGGCTCCTGCTGAGCCAGTCGGCCTGGGAGTTGTCGATCCCAGAGATGTGGTACGCCAAGATTGACAACAGGTGTTTCTCTGCCCATAACACCAACTGTAGCACCTCTCCCATGAGGGCTCTGGACCTTTTCCCCCCTTGCCGGTTGACATGAGCTATGGTGGCCATGTTGTCCATAAGGACTAGAACATGAGAGCCAGACACTGAGTGCCTGAAATGCTTGAGAGCTAGAAAAATGGCTCTGAGCTTTAGCCAATTTATGGGAGGGGCCGGCTCTGACCTGGACCAAGGTCCTGAGCTATCTGGCCCTGCATATGGGACCCCCAACCCAGGAGGCTGACATAGGTGGTTATCACTAACCTGTCTGGGACCCTGAAAGGGAGTCCCTTCCAGATTAACGGGGAATGCCACCAATTGAGTGATCTCCGGATTTGTGGTGGGAGCGGGACCTTGATGGATGAGAGGCTGGTTCCTGTTCATTGGTAGGGAAGCAGGAACCATTGGAGTGGATGGGAGTGGAAAAATCCGTGGCTCTGGAGACATGACAGGGTAATTTGCAGGTCCCGATGGGCTGCATGGATGGAGGAGGACAGAATCAAAATGTCGTCCCTGTAGCATTGGATCCTCACTGGAACAGAATGCAGAGATGCCATCAATGCTGCCAGAACCTTCGTGAAGACCCTTGAAGCCGATGAGAGGGTGAAGGGAAGTGCTCGATACTGATAATGGGTATTCTGATAACAGAAACGGAGAAACTGGCGATGATGAGGCCAAAAGGGGATGTGGAGGAAGCCTCCATGAGATCAATGGAAGAGAGGAGATCGCCCTCCTGAACGCTCTCTAAAATAGAATGCAGAGTCTGCATTTTAATTTGTCTGTATTTTAGAAATTGGTTGAGAATTTTTAGATCCAGGATGGTTCGCCACCCCCCGTGAGGCTTTGGGAACGATGAAAAGGCGAGAGTAAAGCCCACGTCCCCATTGAGAGGGGGGAACAGGTTGAATAGCTCGGATTTCAAGAAGGTGTTGAATGGCCTGTTTCATGAGGTCTTGCCTTGAAATGTCCCGAGAGACAGGCCAGCTCAAAAAAAAATAATTTTTTTTTCCTTTTGGGGGTGGCATTAGGAAGTCCAATTGTAACCCTGACCTAATAGAGCAGAGCATGCAGGCATCTGTCGTTGACTCCTCTCATTTGGAGGCAAAGAAGGCTAGGTGACTTCCGATGGGTGGGGAGAATGAGGGATTACTTAGAGCGACGGAAGGAACGACTCCCCCCCCCCCAAAAAAGGGCCATTTACCAGTAGAAGGTTGTTGCCTGCCAGATGCTTCCGCACGTTGGTCTTGGCGTTGGGAGTATGGCCTCTGAGACTGGGGGAAGCGGGATGAGGTCTCCGCTCAAAAGGCAGGAGGGCGATAAGGAGCTGGGCGATAGTCGGCTCTCTTCCCAGAGGAAGAGAGAATTTTACATTTATCTCTGGTTTCGATGCGATAAGGTTCCAGAGCATCGCCAAAAAGCTTACTGCCCGCGAATGGAACTGAAGCCAGCTTCCATTTACGGCGTGACTTCGCCTGCCAATTTCTGAGCCATAACAGTCTTCTTGCTGCTACTGAAGATGCCATGGTCCTAGATGCAAATTTGGTGGAATTGAGAGTGGCATCTGCAGTGAATTCCGCCGCTGCGATAATCTTATTAAGGTCTTGGGGAGACTGAAGGTCAGATGTAGGCAATCTAATCTGGAGTTGGTGCAGCCACCGTATGGATTCCCTCATGAAAAAAGGATGCTGCTGTTGAAGGCCGAACAGCCTATGCAGCGCCGGAATGTCAACAGAAGGCACTGCCAGGGCATTGTCCAGGGCTGTGCTGACGTTGTAGAAATGCTTATCCAGAGAAGATGGGCGAGGACCTGCCGAAGGGGAAGTGCACTGTTCCTTGACCATGTCCAGGAACAAAGTGGGAGAAGGCAAAACCCCTGCATGCACTACAGGCTTGGAGAAGAGTTACTCTCCCTGGCTAGAGGAATTTCCTTGTGGCTCGGGAGCCACTTCCTCTGGCGACAGCTTGTCAGTGACCAAGGCCTTGCTGAATAATGGCCTGAAGAGAGAAGGATTGAAGACCAATGCAGAAGATGTCTGCTCTGGGCGAGTGTCCTCTTCCTCTGAAAGATTTTGGTCAAAGGTCTCACCTTAAATCAGGGTGATGAGGTAGGGAACTTATAGATTGAGAAGGGAGAAGGGCCTGAGCCCTTTCCAGAGGTCGAAGAATTAGCTTGAAGCCTTCAGCCAATCCCTGTCTAATGGCCAATGAGACAACATCTTGGATATTCCCTGGTCTATGCTCAAAGGTAGAGGCCGAAGGCCCGCTGCTGTGGGAGTGAAGGTGGCTTTAGGCCTAGATTGAGAAGAGGTTTGAGGCCTGGAGGGAGGGGGAGGAGCATAGGGCCCAGAAGCCTGTTGGAATTAAGGCCCAGATCTGCTTAGATCCTAAGGATCATATTGTACTGCAAAAGCCTCAGGAGATCAGGATGTAGGATGGAAAGGCTCAAGATAACTTCTCCTCCCTTGGGAGGGCTTGGCTGGGGCCCACGGGTATCACTTGAAACGTGCTGTAATTACACTGCCTTCTGTTGAATAGTTCTGTTGAACTGCCTCTCTAAGGCTGTATGTCTGCACTTTTCTGCCCTCAACTCAGCCTTAGCTCTGATTTTAGCAGCCACCTCCCTCTGGACCAATTGGGTGCGTTGCCTACATCTTTTTCTCTTATTGGGCTTAAGAGACTGCTCCACTGGGGGGGAAAGCTCTGCCTGACCCTTATCTTGCTCCATTGCAGAATAAAAGGCTCTTGCAACGGAAAGAAACTGTTTGTAAATTTTTCTATTAAGCCCCTTAGGGTATAAATGGCCCCCGGGCTTACAAAATGGCCACTCACCTCGTGGTGGAAGGCTTCAATCCAAGATGGCCGCTGACTATGGGAAACAGGCTCCGAGATCGAAGAATCGCTCCTTAGGCTATACAGAGCCCCGAGCAAAGTCAGCAAAGGAAAGGTCAGCCTCTGGCTACACGAACAGCTGGCTGACACTGTTATCGGTTTGCCGATTGCTTTTTAGACCGCTCAAACCACAGGCGTGGTGGAGGTCTACAGACGCTGCCCAACTTTCCTGAACAGCACTCTGGCGAAGGAGTGGTTATAGTACAGTTTTAATGTTTTTTTTTCTAATGTTCAAACCTTTGAACATTTTTTGCTCAAACCAGCATCCAAATAATATTTCTTTTGCCAGTTATAGAAAGGACCATTCTTAACCATTCTTTTGCTATCGCTGCAATAATAACTATCTTGTATTCCCAAGTTGATACATTAAGATATATTGGATAAAAATTTTCAGGATTGGATCAGAGTGAAGGATCTGGTATTTTGTATCTCAGAATCAATTTTTTCTTGCTTAGGTGTATAATGCTTTATTTAAACCTTTCATTTAAGTTGTTAGGATGAAGGATAAATGTCGATTGGAAATTTAATGCTACTTTATGGAGCATTTTATTTCAGGATATCTGAACAGCTGTGAGAAGACATATTACATAAGTAATACCATTGTCCATCTAAATGTAAAGTAGAAAATACACTTTTGCGTGTATTCTAGTATAGCGGCTAGGTTACTTTTATCAAATGTAGAATGAATATATAAATGTATATACCACATTTCTGATAGTTTAACCTAACAAATCAATCTTTGTAAGCAACTTTATACAACTGGGAAATCAATTCATTTATGCTAAATGGGGCTTATGGATACAGAATTGCATTCATACAATAACATCATATTGTAAAAATTCTGCATTCAAGTGATTTATAATATGTTAAAAACAGACACAGAATGAGGAGTTGTCAAGAATGTTATCATTTGATCATATGAATTCCAAATAGGAGTCCTTCCTAATACAATTCAGAGATCCCAAGGAATTTAAGCATATAGTCTCTCATTCAACTAAAGTTCATTGTTAAATAATAATGAATTCCAAAGAAAATATGAATTCTGGAAGCACATTCCTCCATATATTTCAAAAACAATTCAGACTGAGTTTAGTAAGCTTCCTTAGCGCAGAGTCCATTTACCTGAAAGCAAGTTTTGCTACTTAAATTGGAATATCATTTTAAGGAAACATACTTGAAACTATATGCTAAGTGTTCCGATTATAGCCTTGAAACTTAACTTTGCTTGAGATGCTAGCATCTACACTCTTAACTACTCTAAGCGAGTAGTTAAACCCAAAGCAACAATTACAATGTAGTGGATTAGAAATCACAAAGGACACACTCTGGTGACAGACTACTACCTTGTCAGAATACAGCTGACAGAGGTGCATTCAAATCTACCATTTGGCTGACAGTAATTTGAATCCAATCCAAGATAAACACTTAAGCAATGTACAAGGCATATCATTTCCTGTGCTGATATCAGTTGTGCATAATTTAAAGCATTTGTCATTTGCAGCTTGTGATGACATTGGCTTAAACTTCTCATAATAGATTCACAGTAAGAAACCTACATCAATTTCAATTTCCACAATGAGGTGTGTGTGTATGTGTGTGTGTATGTAGAAAGTAAGTACTAAGTTCCCAACAAGACACTCTATCTGCAACTGCAACAACCACTTGAACAATGTTATTGTTTGATACCAGTTGGCTTAGTGCCATTGGTGAACCTTGGCAACGAGGATGGCTGGATAAACTGAGAAACAGTTTGGTGTTAAAAATATGAGGGTTCACGGATCCATATGATATGGTCACATGATCATTTGTTATCTTTTGGGGATAGTATATTAATAATAATAAATAATTGGGAAAGACCTGATAAGTGGATAAAAATGCCAAATCCAATCTAAGTGGGATAATGGGGAACATCTTTAAATGTTAAATGTGTTGATGTAATAATGTTGAATAATACAGTACCTTTATATTAAAGCTTTGGAATTTGACTGTTTGTCAGGAATTATAGTTATATCAAGCATGGAAAGCATGGTTTATAAAAACCACATCAAGAAATTGGAAATAGCAATAGCACTTAGACTTATATATCGCTTCACGGTGCTTTACAACCCTCTCTAAGCGGTTTACAGAGTCAGCATATTGCCACCAAAACATTATAAAGCATGAGGTATATTTTTCTTCCTTCTTCCTTAGTTTATATTTTTAGTTCGTTTGTGGCAGGGGGTGGACTGCTGGGGGTTTGCAGGGGTTCGGGAGAGATTCTGTTCAGTTCGGAAAAAAACCCAAATCCCACTCCTGGCTGGCCCCGCCCACCCTGCCCCTCCCAGGAGTCCCCAAACGGCCTGTTTTGGATGCAGGTAAGTGCAGGGCATGTGCGGAGGCTCGGGGAGGGCCAAAAATGGGCCTCCCGGAAGTTTGGAAAGTGGCCCGTTTCTACTTTCCAGAGAGCCTCCTGAGCCCAGGAAGGCCGTTTTTGCCCTCCTGTAGGCTCAAGGAAAGCCTCTGGAGCTCAGGGAGGGCAAAAACATCCCTCCCGCCACCATGGTGCAGAAGGCCGACTAGGCCATGCCCACCATGGCTACGTCCACCCAGCAACCAGGCAGAGAACCCGTTGCTAGGATTTTTGAATTCCACCCCTGGTTTGTGGCTGTCTCAATGTGACATTTCCTGGCCCATCTGGCTTTAAACTTTTTAGAAGACTATAGAGGTAGGGTTAAAGAAGGAAACCGGCATGCCACAAAGCTCCCTTGCCTCACAATCAGGGGGCTGTGAGTTTGATCCTAGGTAGAGGCTAATATTTGGAATAGACTCTCCTGCTAGAGCAGGGGGTTGGAATAGATGACCTTTGAGGTCCCTTCCAACTCTGTTATTCTATGAAAGCATATCACTGACTTCTGGCTTCAGATATGCTCCGAGGCTCTCTTGTTAGCACTCTGAGAGCCTTTGAGGCCATTTGTGGGGTTAATCTGTATCCTTGGTCACCTGAATCAAAGGGCAAATGGCTCTGGAACCTTCTTGGGACCAAAGTGGGGAGATTAGAAGACATATAGAACTTGGAAGAATTGCAATGTCTGCCATGAATGACATGAATAACATGCTGAAAGGACTGCGTTGTAAACAGGAGAGAGGTGCTGTCATATCCCTCCTCCTCTGTTGAGAGTGGGGTGTTCAATTTCAACATAGATGGCCTCTTTGGCCGCCTCTTTCAAATCAGTGGTCCTCTCTGTCCAGAATGTGAAGCTTGCTGTCTTTGAAAGAATGACCCTTGTTTTTCAGATGTAGATCGACTGCTTGTCCTGATGAGTTTGTTCTCCTGTGTTGTGGCATGTATTTGTGAAGTAGTTTCCCCCACTCCCCAATATAAAGAACTGCACGTGTCTGCTGCATTGAGCTCATATACAACATTTTTCATAATTGTGAAAAATGTCGTAAGTCACTTTTTTCAGTGCCGTTGTAATTTTGAACTACGCTCACTAAGTGATCTGTTGTTGCTCCGTTTGTTGTTCTCTTCTGCTCTGTCTGTGGTGAGGGTATTCCTTCCTGGATCTTTTTGTGGATTTTACAATGGTTTCCTTTATATGACTTTGTTCCTTCGCTTTTCCTTCTTTGCTTGCGGGCAAACCTTCAGCCCTGAGATGTAGGGTTCTGACTGAACCCAGTTTGTTCCCCAATGGGTGGTGAGAATCGACCTGATGGCTGCAAAGAATATAAATTCTTTCCATTCCCCACCAGTCAGTTAAGAACTGAAGAAGCTTATTGGATGAGAAGCAAAACATTTTCAAAGGAAAAAAACCAAGAAAGTCCAGTTGCCTTTTGATAAAAAGCACTTTTGGAATATTCTATCCGTAGTTTTCATTCTTATATTAGACGTTGTCATTTATTTGGCTAATCCTGAATTGTGACAGGAATTTGAACTCTTAATAAGTAATACATAGTATTAATAATAAGTAATGCATAGTACATAGTATTACTTATTTGGAATTACTTAATAATTACATAATTAATTAATAATACATAGTACTTATTTGTAATTACTTATTTTAATTTATTTGCAATCACTTAATTGAATTATAATAATTATTTAATTATTAATTTATTTGTAATTACTTATTTGTGGTTGTAAGCCTTTTAACATGTTGCAATTTAGTTCACCCATTTTTATACATTAGATATCTACATCTTTATGGGTGAAACAATATGGGGCTTAGAAAAGAACAGCCGACTAAAAACTAACTTCCTGAACAGATTCCATGGCAATCTGCAAATATTAAGACTGCTTACGCAATATGAATTATTTGATCTGCAAGCTGCTCAGGAGAAACATTGATAGCTACACTTATCCTACTTATGATTTTTCCAAGGCTGACTACTTTTAGCGTTAAAGAGGTGGGTTTACTGTGCTCTAAGACTATAAGGTAGTTTACGTTGTTTAGTGGTTTTTAATGTTCACTGGTTCAATGCATAATGTTGTGGGTTTTTTTTAATTGTTGAATTCATGTACACCATCTGGATGCTTTTCAGAAAAGCTGTGAAGAAATATTCTAAATAGATAAGTTCATTAATTAATGGGCATATGGCTGTTTTTTAAAAATCAGGGCAACCATCCCAGTTTTCCAGATGTCTTGGACATTAATTCCCATTTTCCTTTGCCAGAGTGGCTTGTCAAGTTGAAGTCCAATACATTTAGAGCAGGGGTGTCAAACTTATGCCGTCATGGTGGTGTCACGTGACATATTGGGACTTGTTTCCCCTTTGCTAAACTGGGTGTGGGCGTGGCCAGTGCGTGACGCATCCAGCCCGTGGGCCGGGAGTTTGACAGCCCTGGATGCTTGGTTGGAGAAAGGTGAGTTAATGTATGGGTGAGTGCATTCAATTAGTTATTGTAGTACTTACAAGTAGTGCTTGACTTACAACCTTTCGTTTAGTGACTGTTTGAAATTACAACAGCCTGAAAAAGTGACTTGTCCAAGAATCTTGTGATCACTGTTTCTGAACTTCTGACAATCAAAGTCAATGGGGAAGCCAGATTCACTTTACAACCATGTTACTAACTTAACAACTGCAGTGATTCACTTAACAACTGTGGCAAGAAAGGTCCTAAAATGGGGCAAAACACAGTTAACTGTCTTACTTAGTGACATAAATTATGTGCTCAGTTGTGGTTGTAAGTTGAGGACTAGCCATACATCCTTTTTCTTCTTCCAATAGAGCAATCTATTATGCTGCTTCAGGATTATTTTTTATTGGTTCAGATTGTACTACCTAAGGGAGTTCATTCTTTCTCCTTGAGACTGGAAAGAGACGGGCTACTGGGAGAGTTGATGACTAGGAGAAGAAGAAGAGTGAATAAGACCAGCAATGCTTCAATGGAGGATCATACAGACTTTTATCTTTTATTGAGGATCTTAGATTTGTCATAAGCAGTCATTTTTGCAAAAGATTATTCCGGTCTGAAAGATACACATTTTGCAAATAAAAATACATTTTACAATGCTTGATTAATATTTATAGGTTAGGATGTAGGTATGTGCATATGTATCTATACTTTTGAGAGCAGGCAACAGAATTTTATTTTTAATGTGTGCCAGTGTGCCCACAGGAAAAAAAAATGACAATAAAGGTTATCTTATTCATCTGCTTTTTGAGAGCTAGTTCCTTGCTAAACTGCCTCTCAAAGACCAATCTGTTTGCCAAATTTTCTTTTGTAAACCCTACCCAGAGAGTCAAATGGTAAAGGAATCTCCATTTGCTGACAAGAGAAGGAAAAACTCCTTGTTTAAATTGGGACTAAACAGCTGAAGCTTCAAGTATATAGTTGATTGGGCCAGTACCAGATAACCAAGAGAAAGGGAAGAATCCAGATAAGAGAACTCAACTTGCATGGTCAGATATGGAGGGCTTCAATATTTGGGCTCGTTGTAAACTTTCAGATTGCTGAGGTCTGACTATAAACCTCACATGTATTTCATAAAAACGGTTTCGTCTGCAGCTTCGCGTCTTCTTTACCACACAG
This sequence comes from Notechis scutatus, assembly GCF_049901735.1. Lineage (NCBI taxonomy): Eukaryota > Metazoa > Chordata > Lepidosauria > Squamata > Elapidae > Notechis > Notechis scutatus. Next base: position 195,212,333 of record NC_142009.1, read on the forward strand.
ATGATTTTATTTGGGTGACATTTACCCCTCTTTCAACAGCAGATCCCAGAGTTGTGCACTCCCTCTTGGGAAGTTGTGCACTGCGCAACAGCCAATTCCTTGCATGCTTCATAAGTAGCAAGACAAATCTCCCCCATTTCCATCTGGCCTAGAATTTTTAATTGTTTTACAGACCCCTGCCTACTCTTGAGACCAGCTGTGCTGCCACTGAAGTTGTTTATGAGCATTTTCATTTGGAAATCCAGCTTTGGTCTTCTGAGTATGCCATTCACCCCAGCTCCCTCTCCTTGTCACACATCTGCCCACACAAATGAAATGTTGTAAAGCATGCATATGCAAGCAGAACAAAGCAATGAATTTTGCTGGAGTTGTTCAATCTTGTTTGCTAGTGGAATCTATTTATAGCTCAGACTGTCTCTCCTCCCTCCCTTTTTTTCCCACTCTTCACCAACTGTTCCCCCCCCTTTTTTTTAAAAAAAAACTCTGCTAGTTAAAAAAAGACAGTGTGATGCAGCAATCTTTACTGATAGTTATCTTGTGGCTGAGTTGGTAGGGCACAAAAGGTTTTGCTTAAATGTATGTAAACCAGATTTAGAGCCCTGCAATTTAAAATGTGGCACTGTACGATTAGCCTGAAGAAATGAATAACAACTGAAACCTGACAATAAAACTCCTTTTTTATGAACCTGTAATCCCTTAACTTGGAGTAGAGTTGTGGCAACTGGATGGAGTTGAGCGTTTTGCCGGCTGAATGCCAATCCTGATGCCATGTGGAATTTGCAGCAGATATGACAATAAATGATGGTAAAGAGGCAAATAATATTTCACTTTGGATCCTCTTCTTTCTGCCCACCTGCCCATGCTATGATTTCAGGAGTATTAAAAAGGGAAGGATTAGGCAGAAATGCCACCTGAGCACAAATAAATGTGGTATGTACAGCCTGCTAGTGTCTGGTGGCAAAACCATAGCCAACGTTTCTAATTCTGTGTGTTTCAAATGCACTTAGATTGCACTGGGGTGTCTGGCCTTCAGAGAGAAGATCAGAATAGCAATGACACTTAGACTTATATACTGCTTTATAGTGCTTTACAGCCCTCTCTAAGCAGTTTACAGAGTCACCATATTGCCCCCAACAATCCGGGTCCTCATTTTACCCATCTTGGAAGGATGGAAGGCTGAGTCAACCTTGCTCAGAACTGCCAAACTGCAGTCAGTAGAAGTATCCTGCTGTACTGCATTCTAATCACTGCACCATCACGGCTCATTTACTAAAAGTAAATAAATAAAATACCTTCTGATATCCTCCAAAATACAGAAGTGTCCTTGATATCTTAGTTCAGTGGTCCCCAACCTTTTTGTACCAGGGACCGGTTTCAAGCAGAAAATTTTTGCAAGGACCGGGGAGAGAGAGAAGGAGGGGGCTTTTCCTGTCGCCGCAGCTATTCTGAAACGCCCGTTTCACCCCCACCCCCACCCCGCCCGCTTCAATCCACAGTGTCCCGTTCTGCCTGCCTGCCTGCCTGCCTTAGTTTCTGGTTGTTTGGGAGCAGCTTCGGCTGAGAATAATAACTATTCGCTCTTTTACTCAGCCGAAGCTGTTCCGATTCAACCATTAACGAAGGCAGGCAGGCAGGCAGAACGGAGCACTGGGTTGAATCCAGCAGCGCATGGCGGGCGGGCGGGCGAACGGGTGGGGGTGGGGAGAAACGGGCGCTCGGCGACAGGAAAAGCCCCCGGCTTCTTTGAAGCAGTTTCTTCCTGTGCTGGTGGAGGAGCGAGAGAGAGACTGAGAGAGCTGACCCAGAGAGAAGGACAGGCTTCGGTTGCTTCCTCCCTCCCCTTCTTTCATTTGTGTCCTTGATCCCTGATCCCAGCAGCATTCACCGAAGGTGAAGAAAGCCCGCCATTTTTTTAAAAATTCTTTGCGGCCCGGTAGAGAGTGCTCCACGGCCCGGTGCACGGTCCGCGGCCCGGTGGTTGGGGACCCTGTCTTAGTTTGTTTTGTAAAAGCACATTTCTTTTATCTGGGTGCATTCGTGCACTTGCGTCTCAATCTAAGCAGAGATTCTCACCACAGGGTGGGGGGGGGAAATGGATCCCAAAATAACATCCATCTCTTGCCCCTTCAAACCTCTTCTTAATAGACTTCACCATAGCCAGCTTAACAGTTCTTTGTTGTTCTCAGGCTGTCCAAGTGCTGCGGTTGAGGTACTTTCCCGCTCTCCCAAAGCCCTATAGTCTGGATGGAGAGCTTCAACTCAACCCTGAAAAGAAAAAAAAAGTGTGGGTGTTTTGTCAATCGCATTGATTCTCATTAGTTTTCCTGCTGCAATTCAAGATGCCAACTTTAAAGTCCTACATGGAGTGGGTCCATATTACTGTAGGTGTGGGAATGTCTCTCATTTGTGATTTCTGCCTATTCCTCCCAGCAGATCAAGGAGATCTGGTTCTAAGTTTCATTGTTGAAACAACGTCCCTTGATATATAAATATATGAATATAAGGCAGACAGATAACTCCACAAAGCATCCATACAAAGTTTCTTTATTGGTTCATCAGCTAGCCTCATATATAACTCACGGTTACATTGAGATTTATCTCAATGTCCAAATCTTTGCATAGCTGAATTCATAATGTAAAAGGATAGTGCTCTTTTCATCCCCGTAATGTAGGATCAAGGGAGTGAGGCACCAGCACGCTGCTGGAGTCCAGGCAAGAGTGGAGGAACCTCCCACAACCCACCAAGAGTCAATTCAGTGACCAATCAGGATTACAGATGTGACCACATGACATGGACTACATTTCCCAGGATGCCTTAACTACATTTATCATGAGGCATTCCCTTAAGGGGACAGCTCTCAATTCCTAACCAACTATCTCAATTCCCATTACCTATAAACTGTCTGGACAGCACACTCCCCATCTGGAATTATAAATTCCATACCAACTAAATATTAATTAACTATATAACTAAGATAAACAGTAAACAGTAATATAGCATCAAACAAAGCAAAGCGTGCAAAGCTTGAGGTTCAATCTTCAAGTTCAGCCTTTTTCCGCAGCAACACTAGATCGGTGACTGGTCTGGTGTAGAACTTCTTGGTGACTTTCGTGTCACAGCTTTTATATGTGTGGGAATATAAACATACTGACTATTCCTTCAGGCGTTGGGGCTAGAATGTTGTCTTTGGAAGAAGGCAGGTCTATCTGATGTTATTGTGACTTTTTTTTTTAAAAAAAAGCCCTGGACGACTATAGACATTTCTTGTTATGCAATTTTAATGGATTACTGTGATGGATTACCATGGTTGCCTTTGTTGTACTGCCCAAAATGCTTTGGGAAATGAGGAGCCATATAAATATATAAAGGAAAAAGAGAGACGGAGACCTAAGGGAATACTTTTTGTATTCGATAAACACTGAGTGGGGAAAGAGTCGTATCATTGATGATAGACTGATGCTTCAGTATAATTACTGATGAGTCAGGGCTATTAGAAAGTTTGCCAGGCTGGCCCACGATTTTTGGGGAGGAGAGAAACAGTTCTCGCATTCTTTCAGGAGCAGCAGTGCAGAGCTCAGAAAAGCTGGGGAGATGAGATGAAAGCTTCCTGGGTTTGTCTGTGCTGAATACAAATCCTGGAGCTGGAACACTCTGCCAGGAGCCCTGGGGAGGCTCTTCAACCAAAGCTAGAGTTGATAATTACGGTAATGGTGTCAGCCTTGTCAATATGACCTGTACAGCACCAGAGTGAAGTAACAGAAGCGGAAGTGATAGAAATGGACTGAACACATTCCAATGGCTGCTAAATCATTTTGATCAGAGACAGAAAATGTGGCGTCCTCCAGATAATTTGGATGAAAATTCAGGCAATTCTTTGCCAGGGGTGATTGTGGCTGGGGCAAATAAGTCTGAAATGTCTGAAGAGAAACAGGCTGCCTGCCTCCTGGCTTGCCCATCACATTCTCTCTCCTCTAAAAAAAAAAATAGTCCCTGCAAACAGAAAACCAGAATGGCAGAGAAAATGTCAGTCTTAAATCTCAAATAATAAAGGATTTCTTGGCCAGGCTTGTGCGTCTTAAAAATAGCGGCATAATCTTAAAACTACTAACATGCCCAAACCTTTCTGCAGGCAGAAGGTAGCCATTGCAAGCTATTGACCTCCCTGAGCAGTTAATTAATGCTTTTCTGGTTAAGAAATTTCTGATAAACTGCCAAAAAAATGGAGAATATTTTAGAATCCGCAGTGTGAAAATTATTAGCTTCCTCTAGAGAAGTTTGATATATCCAGTCTTGTCTTTGCACATCATTTAATACAGGTCTGCTTTTACATGTGGTATCTACACAGTTGTATTCTAGGCTATTTCATCTGCATTGAGCATCTGGGCTCAGAAAGCCATCATCTTAATTGCCTGCAGGGCCATGATATATCTTCGTTCAATTTTATTTTGTGCTAAATGGTGAACCAACTGTTTAATAAAACAACTGTTGCTGCTGTTTCCCATTAAACCTGGTGGGATCAGCATTATTATAAGGGAAGATTCACTAGAGAGTGCTTTGCTAAATCCCCCAAACCGCTGAGTTAAACCCTGCTTAACTTAAACAGTAAGTGCTAATAGCAGGTAAAGTAACTGGAATTTTGTTTTTGGTGTGATCCCACCTAAGTTATAGTAGCTGCTTTGGAAATTGCATCAGCATTTCAGGAAAAAAAATTAAATTTCAGCCCATTGCTGGGAATTAAAAATTAGATTTTACCATTAGGAAATCTTCATGGGACTATTTTTTGTGACTCAAGTTATTTTGTTAGTGATATGTGCTGTTTTAATGTGTATACTCTTTATAGGGTTGGGGGAGAGATAAATGAACCCATTACCCATAAATGGCTGGTATCTCGTTGTTTCACCAATCTCATTTGCCTATAAAGTGCGGCATTTGTTGTATTATTATATCTCTTGAAAGCTAAGTTAATTCCATTATAGTCTCCCCTGTGATGCTCCTAGTGTGATTCTTCAGGCAATAAGTCATGCCAGCCCGTTTAAGATCAGGGAAACATCACTTCCAATTATATTTTATTTTTCTTATATGTATCCATTTCATGTATCCATAACTATGTTTATACTTATACCTGTTATTTTATAATTGCTTGACAAAATAAATAAATAAAATAAATAAATATTCATGTTCTTATTGGAGGTACATCCATTTATACAAGTGAAAATGTGTGTGGGGGGGAAATTACAGAATCCCTTTGGTGGAAAACCCATATTATGCCTTGCTTTTTTTCTACAGCCCCCCCCCTCCCCGGCTTTCCAGAGCATTTTTCAAGCACAGTGAAATAAATGTTATCATTTTCCCAGTTAATAATCGACTTCAAAATTTTTAGTACCAGAGTTAGCTTATTAAAATCCATTAAGCTAGTCCAGAAAGTGGTTTAATTATTGTGCTCTGTTTACATGTATCACTATATTGCAAACAGAGTAGTTTAAGATGCCCTAAAAGGGAGCCAAATTATCTACTTAACCTCATGAGATAAAGAGTTTAAGATCCTATTTTGGCAGTGGGAAGCCCATTTACTTATTCAGGGGTAAAGTAACTGAGAGAAAAGATTCAGAAAATGATCAATTTAAGTTTCAGTCCTAGAAGAGTATTTTCCATATATTAACCTAGGTTGATTAACTGATAATGCAGGCAATATATTCAAAGAAAAGGAAACATTTACCTCGTTTGGAGGTAACACTATACATTCAGAAGAGACAGAAAAACAATGATAATGGGCCGGATCATTATGAGTGGTTTGATTTTGTCCTTCTTCTTTGCTGCTATTGGTGAAAAAAAATTATTGGTCAAATTCATTGAGAGTTTTTGTACTTCTCACTCCCCTCCTAGCCATCTTCCTCTAGATTTCCTAGATCCTAATAGCACTAGGGAAAGGAAGAATATGTCTCCATTTTCCCTGATAATTTATGGGCAGGTAGGCTCCAGGAAATAGGGCAGAATTCCCCACATGAGATATGAGTGCATGTCCAAAGCTCTGCTAGTCAGATGTTTGTTATTTCACAGAGTTAATCCTATATACATGGAGATAAGTCAGGAATAGGCCTTTTAGTTAACAAAAAGGACATAGCTAAATGGTTTTGGTCTGTGCTATTTATGCAGTTAGATGATATTCTGATTGAAATTCAAGCTTTGTTATCAACACTTTTGTCACACAGGTCCTCCTAGGAAGCAAGCCACTGGATTGCTTTTGCTATTAACTTGGAGTGGTTTGAAATAATTAGTCTATTATCTTCCTCATCCTTTCCTTAATTCTGATATTCTTCTAATAGAGTTGCTTAAAAATAGCACAGAAGGTTATATCATCCAGAGGATAGCTTATTGCAACTGAATTTTTGGTGGGGAAAATGCTAGCTGTTGGTTGCTTGGCGTGGCATTAAGAGGTCAGTGAATGTGAGAGAACGGTAAGAGTGGCTCACAGTGAATTGTATATCTCAACACAAGACATGATGATATAATTCATCAGGAACAGATAAAGGTGAAACATAATTTTGGTGCTTCTTGGAAAACCCCATTTTAATTTTTTTAAAAAAATGGTGGAGGGAAGAGACTTGTTAGCTCAGATGTGTATGTAGATAAGGTTCTCTATTTAAGCAAGAAAAACCAAATGCACAGGTACTGACTAGGTGGAACTGGCTCAACAGTAGTAACTGTGAGAAGGATCTTAGAGTCCTAGTGGACAATCACTTAAATATGAGCCAGCAGTGTGCTACAGCTGCCCAAAAAGCGAATGCAAACCAAGGCTCCAATAACATAGGAACAGAGTCAAGATCATGAGAAGTGATACTATAGCTTTATAATGCCTTGGTAACACCACACTTGGAGTACTGCATCCAATTTTGGTAACCACGATATAAAAAAAAAGATGTTGAGATTCCAGAAAGATTGCAGAGAAGAGCAACAAAGATTATTAGGAGAATGGAGGTTAAAACATATGAAGAATAGTTGAAGGAATTGGGTATGTTTAATTTAATGAAAATAAAGACTACGGGTAACATGATAGCAGTGTTCCGATACCTCAGGGGTTGCCACAAAGAAGACGAAGTCAAGCTATTCTCCAAAGCACCTGAGGGCAGGACAAGAAGCAATAGATGGAAACTAATTAAGGAGAGAACCAACCTAGAACTAAGGAGAAATTTCCTGACAGAACAATTAATCAGTGGAACGACTAGCCTCCAGAAACTCTGAATGCTTCAATACTGGAAATTTTAAAGAAGAGATTTGTCTGAAATGGTGTAGGGTTTCCCTCCTAAGCAGACCTCCAAGGTCCCTTCCAACTCTGTTATTCTGCTATAACACATTCTGTAATCCCTAACGCTAAAGCAGGATAGATATGTGTATTTTCCAGCAGTTGGGTCTATTGACATTAGAATAAGTGTGGAAACTATCAAGCATAATCAAAAGCTGCTCAGGTCAGGAGCATTTTGTTTGTTTTAGCATGCAGCTTTTATAGACACGGGTCAAGCAAAGAGACAGAATATCAATATTAAAATATTGTATGTGTTGCCATCTAGACCATTGGCATTACACTACTGAATATGAAAGAGCGAATATTTTTGAAGGCTGGAAAGGTGGTTAGCACTAAGTGGAAAACTGAATTTTCCTATGTAATAATAGTCCCCAGTTTGTGCCAATCTCTTTATTGCATTTTCGGTGAGGTTTTGTGATTAAAATGATTATTTAGGTTCTCCCAGAATCTAATTTAAAGAGGAAAGTGAAAAGAAGTGATTATGGTATGCATAATCTCATATCAATCTGTTGGCACCAAATTTAGTTTCATTCGTAGTTCCATTTGATTATTTTAGGTGCTGTTAATTTTTTTCTTTATGAATTCAGCCTTTCATAATGCTGTCTCTTCCATATGAAGAAAAACATTCTGACAAAGAGTTGTCTGTTTGTTGAGGTAATTCCCCGTTAGGAGAATGAGCGCATACAGGGAGACGTATTGAGAGTAGTGTTTGAATAATACACACACAGCACACAGATACACTGCACAGTAGGATTTTACTTCCAGAAACTTTTAAGCAAAGTTCAAACAAGCAGCCCAAAGTCATTCACAGGTAAAATCAGTCAGCTTTCAGTCCAGGGATAATCCAATAACAAAGTCCAGTATCAAAAAACAGTTCAGTAACAGATTTACATCAAATCCAAGAATAACAGTCAATTAGGAAGAACGGCAAAACTCTCCAACAGAAGGAAATAGAGACTCACTGAGACACATTCTCTTCTGAGACTAAGACAAAACTAAACAACCCAGGTTTCTGGCTCCATCTTATGGCCGTTTGAGAAACCACACCCAATTACAATTTTGTTGCATTCTTAAAGATACAGTATTTAAATGTCTATCCTGGTTTATATATTTCCAACCCACATAACTGTTAGGTGACTTATATTCCTAACATTGTTGACTATTTCTTTTTTTTGCAATGCATTCTAAAAAGAATACAGTAGAATTTCAGCAGAAAGTCAACACATCCACCATTCTGCTTCCTAATGCAAAAATAACATGAAATTCCATGCAGATTAGGAGACCCAACCTAATTTAAATCCAGACAGGCTGTCCTTAAGAACAAGATATTTGTGTCCCAAGATATAACTGAACACAGGAGCCCTTTTCTACTTAGAGAGAATCTAACTTTCTGGTTTTGGTCTTTGCCAATGATGTATTTTTTTATTGTGACTAAACTAAGATGCAAGTTTGCTTTTGGTACCATTTTTTACCTAGTTTGCTTTTGGTACCATTTTCTTTAACTCGATGCTTCCACCTGGTTATGGCAAAGAAGATCTGCAGCACATTCAGCTTTATGCAAAGATTTTTTGCTGCTTTGCTCATTGAATACCAATTCTGAGCCTTTAAAAAGCACGCAGAGCCCTCGTTTCTAAACAGACTGCCAACCGAAGTTCAACAGGAACTTCTTAGAGTCCCATCTGGAAATAATGCAGATTGAATCTCGGTCTTTCTCTATTGAAACTTTGTGTAAGTTATCTAGTATGCTTCATGTGATTGGGACTGTTGCGGATTGAAGCATCTGTCTGAAAGAAATCATTTGGGTCTGTGCCATGGCCATAATATTTATTTATTTAGTTATTCATTTATTTACTTATTTACCCATTTATTTATTTATTTATGACAGATGACTCAGCAGAAGATCAAGAGTCAACCTGTGGCAAAATTGCTGGCAAACAAATTTAATAAATAAATCAGAGCAGGTGAAAATGTTAGAAGGTACCTGTGTAATATATATGGTATATCCTGGGTATAGGTTATAAAAAGAGCCAGGAACTACAGGGAAAAAAAGAGGGGGTTGCATTGCAGATGCTGCATGACATGCTTGGTGGAGAGGACACCACCTGATGAATGTGAAGTGTACCCTATCAAATCCCTGAAGAAGACTGTAAAGAAAAAGTGGGAACACGCTGTGTTGAGTTAATGGAGATTCAGATACTGGACAGTAGAACTTTATGACTTAAAGGCTTTGTTTGGCAGTAAAACAGCCAGGAGATAACAAAAAGACATTCTCATATCAGCAGTCAGACACAATTTAGTGACTGAACAACAACAAGGGGGAAGAAGAACCCGAAATAAAGCATAAGCAGAAAGTGAGGGAAAGAGAATTGAGAGGAATTTAAGTAGATTTATTTCTTAAATTCTATGTCCGTATGTACTACCTTGTACATGCTGTCTTTTGTAAATTACACTGTCACTTGTATATAACAATAGCTCACACTTTACTAGCATAAGTGTCTTGGTATACAGAATAAAGTACCTCATTTGTTTGAGTACTGACTGTAGGTGTGCCTGTATAGGATCCTGTCCTGACCCATCCTCTGACAAGAGCTCCTATTAACCCAGTGTTTCTCAAGTTTAAAATGGGGGTACCCATTTTACTTCATTATACTTCAGATTCAACCATAACAATACAAGAGCAAACAATAGATACAAACTCCAGGTTAATCGCACCAAACTTGATTGCAGGAAATACGATTTCAGCAACAGAGTGGTCAATGTCTGGAATACTCTACCCGACTCTGTAGTCTCTTCCCCAAACCCCAAAAACTTTAACCTTAGACTGTCTACTATTGACCTCACCCCTTTCCTAAGAGGTCTGTAGGGGGCGTGCATAAGCGCATCAACGTGCCTACCGTCCCTGTCCTATTGTTTCTTTTTATTTTTCTTATATGTATCCATGTATTCATAACTATGTTTTTACTTATACCTATTATCTTGTAAGCAATTGACAAATAAAATAAAATAAATAAATAAAACTTCTAGAATTCTGGGCATTGAAGTCTACCCAGCTTAAAGTTTCTAAGTTTGAGAAATACTGTGTTAGCCTCAGCCAACATAGCCAACGGCAGTAGAGGTTCTGCAATTCTGTGGAATCAGAACTCCAGAATATCTGCCCTTGCTTCCAATCCACTGTTGTAAAATCTTTCCTGTTTAATAATGTATGATCAAGACCATGATATGAGACTTGTTTAAAAGTAGATGTCATTTGTCTTCGTCACCAGTTTTAAATGCTTATTTATCACTCTAGTGGAGTGGTGGCTAACCTTTTGGGGCTCCCATGCTGATAATTGCATGCACACTTGTGTGCTTGCGCTCACATGCCATCACCCAGAAGGCAATGCATGCCCCCCCCCATACTTCCTGTGCATGTGTGCACAACCCACGCAACCTGCATTGCATGCTTTTGCGCATGCGTGCATGACCTGCATGACCACACTGCGTCCTTCTGCGCATGCAGCGTGTCTCCCATGCTCCGTGGCACATGCGTGCCAGATACCCAACAATCAGCTGGCGGGCGGCGCATGCACTTGCGCAGTAGACCTTTTCTGGGCAAGGGCTCGCATGCCGGCAGTAATGGCTCTGCGTGCCACTTCTGGCATGTGTGCCATAGATTCGCCACCACGGCTCTAGTGAGTAGTAAAAAATATTTGTCCATAAAGTGTGTGCTACTGTATACATGGGAACATTGTCTCTAATAATGTTGTTGGATTGCTTGCATGTAATACATAATATGTACTTTTTCTAAAGCACACATACAGTGTAGAAATAATGGTGTTGTCATTTGGTACTGCAAGATTGTTTAGAGCAGGAAAATGAAGAGAACCAGAAAAGCACACAAAACTTGTTTCTTCCTTTCCTCCCCCCCCTCCCCGCTTCTTATTTTCCTTCTGCTTCCTTCCCTTCTCTTGAGTTCATGCTGATTTGTTTAGAGTTAGTGATGGTGCTTGTCTAATAACTCCCAGGGTGCTGCATTAGAGGGAAAAGCACTAGAAAGTACATATCATTGGCACTTACTTTAATTGCATACCTCATTATATATCCCCTAATTGTGATGACTCAGTGGGACATGTTATCACCAGGATCACAGCCATCGTGCCGCTGAATTCCAGCTGGGGAGCAGCAGAAGAAGAGGGGCATGGCCTCCCTATCTGCAGTCTGCTTGTGACTTTGGGGCCACCAAAGGTGACCACTACGAGGTGGGGGGGGGGAGATATTAGTCTCTTTTAGCCTGATTCTGCAGGTCAATTTTTTGTATCCTGAATTATTTTAATTTAGAATGGGCATCTTATAAAGGGCAGTGCCCTTGAACGGTTGCCTTTCGGCTGCAAACAGCCATCCAGTGATCAAGGGATGTCAGCAGAAGGAGCAGGGACAGTATTTTTTCAGGCTTTATCTTGTGGTTTGTGAAGGAGGTAAGGTTGCAAAAGGAGATGATTTGCCCCTCGGAACCATCTCATTCTTGATTGATGATTAGATGCCAACATGTCGTTGTTGATTCATAGCAATCACATACATAGATTTTCTCCGTGATGATCTGTTTCTAATCTGGTCTTTTAGATCTCTCAGCAGTATACCAATTGCCACTGTAACTGAGCCCATCTGCTGTGCTGCTGGTTGTCCTCTTTCGCAGCATTAGAGTCTTCTCCAGAGAACTAGATCTTTGCCTAATGTGCCCAGAATATGATAATTTAAGCTTGGTCATTGAACTTAGCCTTGAGTGAGAACTCTGCGTTGATGTCCTCGGGGTTTTTTTTTTTTCTTGGCTGTCCATGGTACTTTCAAGTGTCTTCTCCAATTCCACGTGTAATGTTGAAAAAAAAAAACAGGAGGAAATTCTGTGACCAAAATAGCAATAGCATTTAGAATTACATACCACTTCACAGTGCTTTACAGCCCTCTCTAAGCAGTTTACAGAGTCCGCATATGTCCCCCAAGAATCTGGGTCCTCATTTTACCCACCTCGGAAGGATGGAAGGCTGAGTCAACCTTGAGCCGGTGAGAATCGAACTGCCAAACTACAGTCAGCCGGCAGTCAGCAGAAGTAGCCTGCAGTACAGCATTCTAACCACTGTGGGCACAAATAGAATGCTGGTAGAATTGCATATGGCTGCTGAAGTGCTCTCCCCAATCGCCATCTCCCTGGAGAAAGCATCCTCGTTCCCTTCTAGTTTATTTTCACAATTTCAACAAACCAGCAGAGCAGCAAAACCCATATGAGACGGTAGTTGCATATGCATTTGACTTTTTAATCTTAACCTTTTCTTGCTCTCTTTGATTGCATGCTTTGCAATATTTTTTTTTCTCTGTAAATAATTGTACATCTAATGAGATTCTCAGTCATCCAGGTCATGGATGTCCCAAAGTGCTTTTTCAAGAGGCAACTGGACTTCCTGGTTTTTCTTTGGAGACAAATATAACAATATATAAAAGTCTATTCAGAATCCTCCCCCTCCTCCATTTCCTAAACAAAAATCTCTTTCCAACATTTTATATCTAGAACTGGCTGAGGAATTCTGGGAGTTGAAGTCCACAAGTCTTAAAGTTGCCAAGGTTGGACACCCCTGATCTAGAATAACCATTTCTATAATGGGTAATTTTCATTATTATCAGAAATTGTCAGACTGCTTTCTTCAACCATCAGAAGCTAGAAGCAGCTTTGCAAATTCAGGACATGAATGAATAGAACGGGAGACCCTTTCGCTGGAGAGCCCAGCAGAAGGTTTATCAGTGCATGCTTGCTTAGATGCAAATATAAGTGCAAAGGAACAGAGATATCTTAAAAGTAGCAGCAAGAGTCTTCAGAAGGACACAGTTGCTTTGAGGGTGGATGATTTGCATGCACTAGTATAGGAGACGAGCAGGCAAAGCTAGGTAGCAGAGTTAAATGTGTCAGTAGCTTAGAGATCTTAGTTGTCACAAATGATCCAAGTGTTGCCCCCTTTGAATTCCTTTGACCTTTATCTAGCACCCATTTAGTGCTGTCTGTTAGTTGACTAGATTCTTCTGTGTTGGCTTGAATAAATCTTCCCTCCTGCAACCTAATGTATGGCCCTGATCCTTGGCACCTGACAACTAGCATTCCTAAGGAGCATTCCTTTCTAATGTGCAAGCCTGGTTAGTAGCTATTCTGACATATCTGAGAGGATTCAATGATTGAGGATGGGAGTTTCAATAAATGAATGGGTTCTGGTATTGTAGCAATAATTCATTACAGTTGCCCAAGAGATGCTGGCACTGTAGTGGTTTGACTGGTGCTGTTAGGGCCACATTAGAAAAGGATAATGAGGAGAGAGGGAAGGAGACTAGCAGGCACTCATGGTAGACTAGAAACCACATCTGTAAAAACTGTATGCAACTTACAAGGATATGATGACCTTTCATTTAAATTACAGTGATGTAGGAGATGAGTAGGCTGAGCCAGAGGGCAGAGTTAAACATGTCATTAGTTTGGAGTCATTGTGCAGCCACAAGAGACCCAAGTCTAGCCCCTTGTGAATTTTGTTGACCCTGATCTAGCACCAATTTAGCTTGGACCGTTAGTTGCTCAGATTCTTGCATGATAGGAGGCAAGAATAAACCCCTAGTGCTTTGAACTCCACTCCTGTTCCTGGTTATTTGAAAAGTAATGATTTTTTAAAATGTGCACCTACTGATATTTCTCACCTACGTTGGGGAAACAATTCTAATGGTTATCTTACATGCAGATGTTTGCTGATAAAGTAATGGAATCATTTTTTGCATTCATAAAGAACTAAGTATAAAACCTAGGTGTCAACTATTAAAAAGGAAATCTGCAACTCTGGAAGCGGCGTCAACAGTGTTCTAATTAATTTATTCTGATTCACTGATAGCAGGAGAGATCCCATAAGTAAGCCTCTTGCCCCACTTTAAGGATGTCCCACTCAGTTAGGCAGCAATGCCTCACAAACTTATGTAATCTAAAAAGCAATGTACATTTGGTCTTAGTTAGAGCTTGGATAATGTTCATCTGGATTAGCATTACAAATCAGGAAGTTGAAAAATCAGCCTAGAAAAAAGCATTACCAAACCATTTCCAAATCTTGCCAAGAAAACCATTTGCATGGTTACCAGAAGTCAAACTGGACTTGAAGATAATTTTACTTACTTCTACACTGACCTCAAAGGTAATTCTGTTCCATTCACTGGGGGATAAATACACTTGATTATAGATTAATGTATATATTACCTGTAACCACAATTGCTTAGAGCCAAGCAAATAGGCCATGTATTTGCCTAGAGGGCTTATGTTCTATTAGTAGGCACTATTTGTCATCTTCAATATTAGCACTTTTCAGACATGCAATTTTTTTTTACAGAGATACTATGTGGAAGTTTATTGTTTATTTAAATTTATTATAGACACCTATTCCAGTAGACTCCTGGTTTAGAAAAACATGTACTCTTTTATTAAATATTCATAATCCATTGTGCAAGGTGGAGAGAGAACAAAGCTCCTTACTAGAAAATTGATAACTTTGCATTCTGTAAGCTGTAGTGATACAGCAAAGCAGGCACATTTGGGATAGCCTAAAAATAATGTCAAAATACAAGGCCTCTTATATTTATTTATCCTAGTATTTTTCCCAAGAGATACCTTTCCAAGACAGTTATACCACAGAATATACAGAAGAATAATTTCTATATTAAAAGCATCCATCTTGCACTTAGCAACAAACTAGATCTATAGTCTAAATCAGGCAATCTTTAAAATGATGAAATATTTACTGTGTGTGATCAGGGTTTTTTGTTATGTTTTCTAACATGCATAACCATTTACAAATGATAATCAGTGGCAACCTTACTGTAAAGCGTAAGGTACAATCCTTTATTACATTATAAAATAATTTAGACAAAGGGAATTCTATACAGACGGTGTAAAGAAAGTAGTAATAGTTCTATTAGCCTGTTCCAGTTGCAGCCTCAGGCAAATGATTCAGTGTGTTGTGATGCCACAGCACAAATGTCAGCTTTTGTATACTGGAACTCAAATATATATGTCATAACATCCCTTGTTTTCTCACTTCCTTCTCCCACTGTATCCCATGACTGCTTATGGTATGTTTATAACTTTTCCATGTCTTTATCATAGATCATCATTGATCATCATCATCTTTGTGATTGTCCTTCTTACAGGTTCTTTCATTCACACTCGGTCTCTGTGACTGTTCACTTTGGGCAATGATTACTATATGTAGATGAGTAGCTTTATGCAAGAAACTATATGTGCAGAGAAAAAATTAAACAGCAACTCACAAAAGGATTTCTGCCTGGAAATGGATACTTCCTTCTCTCTTAAAAAAAAAAAAAAGAAAATGATTATTGAGAAACTACATTGAGAGAGAAAACCTCCATACCTGACATAGCTGTAATCCAGTTTAAAGAATTAAAAGCCATGCAGTGAAACCCAGCAGGATATCAATTCCATTACCAAAGATAGTTTATGCAAACAGAAATTGATGTGATGACAGACTGTGAATATCAGTCCAGCCAATTAAAAATATGCTAGTTAGTGTCAGAAAATAAACATAAAACAGCTCATTAAGGGGAATTCCTATATCAGTTTTGACCCTAACAATTGTTCCATCTTTTCATTCTACTGGATGCAGCAAAGCAGTGCATGCAAGAATGGATCTCCAGCACTATAAATATTTGGCTATAAATGAAAGAGCAACTCTTGTCAATAAAACTATGCAACCAACCTTTCACCTTATTTACCCCTTAGCTAGCCTTGCCTTAGTCTCTGGTGATGTATAACTGGTGTATACTGTGTGTGTGCCCAAGGATTCTACCTGCCAGTGTTCAGGAGAATCAGCAGTGAGGTTAATTTAAATTCTAGCAGGATTTTCTTGGAAGCAAACAGTTGTTCTGTATCACCCAAATGTTTTTAGAAACAATCCATAGAACAGGGCTGCATAGGGTTGTATGTGCTTAATGACATTTTAAATTAAGCAAACCACAGAGTTAGAGAATTAAGCTCTTTGCACTGAAATCTGAAAATTTAAAAAGAGGTTCTAGTATTTTAAAGTAGTGACAAAACCGAATTACTTTTTCTTTTTCCTGGGGACATATTCTGATACTGAGGTGGAGAAAAGTTTTATCATATCTAGTGGATTGGATTACAACCCACTAGTTATGATAAAACTTTTGGATGAAGGATGTCTTTTGGAGAGTCTTCTTGGTCTTTAATATGCTGGAAATGAGGCCTCAGTGGATATTGAAATAAATAAATGAACAAGATAAAGTGAATAGCTACCTTTCCTGTTCTTTCAGTATTCATACTTATAAACAGAAAAATACAATGACATTAAAACAGATGGGTAAATATAATTAATTCTTTCTGCCTAGGTTCCATTTCCAGCATTATGGATAGATAAATATTTGAATAAAAGGGGAACAGATTTCATGCCAAGGATTAAAAGCTTGCTTTTGGAAATACTTACAGTTAGATCGTTTGGTAAAACATACCTTTCATGTAAGTTTATGGTAATAGCTTTATAAGTGCCAAATAGTCAAAAACATCAATAGAGGAGAATATTTATAGCTCAAGGATGAAATGAGGTGTTCTTTGAGTGCACTGATTATATTACCTAGCTTGGATAATGAAATGTCTAGGATCCCTCAGTCAAAAATATTGGTATTCTGAAAGACTAGTTGCATATGATGTGTGTGAGTGATACAACTTCTCTACTCTTTCTCCTTTCCTCAATAGGTATTCATAATCTTGTCTATATTATTGATTTTCTCATTGAGTATTGTTCATTCAAAATATGCAGTGTTTTGGAATGTAATTTTTCTTTCTTTAGTATCTTGCAGTAGCTTATATCTATTTGTTTTTTTCCCTTGCCATATGAATTTAGAAATACCCTTCTGCCAATGGATTGTTAGTTGTAAGTATTGATAACATCTGAAATGAAAAAGCATCTTTGGTAAAATATTCATCTTGATCACAGAGATTCTACCCAATAATGATAAGTGCAGTTATCCCATCTTTGTAAATCCTGTTTAATATCCCTCCAAAGAGAGACATAGTTGTTTTAAAACAATTTTATATTTGTATTTGTTAACATAACCCCTAAATATTTCACCTTTTTCTCAATCCTAAAACCCAACTTTTTGTTCAATATATCACTATCCTGAGAAGGCATTGTTGTTTTCTGTTTATTTATTTTGAAACCTGCCAAAGCCCCAAACTCATTCAATTTCCTCATCAAATATTCTATATTGTCTTTTGGGTCCTATAAAAATATAACCAGATCATCAGAAAAGCCCTCAATTTATAAACTTCTTTCTTAATATTTATACCCCTTATTTTACCATCTTGTCTAATACCTCTATTCAGAACTTCCAATACCAATTGTGATTTGACATTAAGTTGGAAGTCAATGCTTCTTTTTCTTTTCTTTTTTTCTTATCCTTCCTCACTTCTCTTCCCCCTCTTCCTTCCCACTGTTTTCCTATTTACTTTTGTATTTTGTATCTTACAATATTTTATAACTCAATAAAAATGTTAAACGGAATGTAATTTTTCCTTTGAATCGTGGAGGCTGAGATTTCAGTTTCCTAACTCAGCAGTATTTCCTGATAAATTAGTAACAACTGCATGAATGGAAAGGATAGTAATGGTTTGTACCATTACATTGACACTAGCAATATCTGAATGTACAGTATGCAGCCACTGTGTATTCACTAATGAAAGTGAGCAGGTATATTTGACAATTGCTCAACCTTTCTGTTTTTTGTTTTATTTGAGTTGAAAGGTTAGGAGAAAATGTAGTTCCACTTTGCACAAGACAGTAAGAAAAAAACCCTCAAATCAGTTGTCAGACACAACTTCCTGCTGTAGTATCCTTAATTTGATAAAGTTAGAATAAAAGAAAACATCCGTGCAATGAGGCTTGAGCAGTCATAATTCTCATGTGCTGTATCATTTCAACGAGGTTAAAGGATGCAATAATTGTATATCTCTTTCTAAATGTTTATTTATTTGATTTATATTCTGTTCTCGTGACTTATTAAGACAGCTAAGAAAATGTAAGAAAACACAAAACAGAATCCAAAAGAGGCTTCCACTATAATTAATCCTAAAATAAATAAAAAACAATTAACAGTGAGAAGTCCAGTAAAAGATATTGGATCATTTCAGATTTTTAAAATGCTGAAAGTGTGCAGTAGATGTGCCAAAAGCAGTTACCAGGGTGTGGGTGTTCCATAACCTGGGAACAAAAAAGAAGAAAGCCCTTTCTCACATGGCTTCTTATAGCAAAGATACCTTCAGAAGAAATCTTCCTTCAGATCTTAAAAATTGGACAGGTTCGGAGGGTAGTGAGAGATCCTTTAAAACAAGAGTCCAAGCCTTTGGGGACTTAAACATATGTGCAGTGTTCTGTATTGCTACATTAGCATTCTTGTAACACTCGATCCCGATTGGTTAAGACGCACCGCGCTCGGATTGGCTGAGTAAGCCATAGTGATTGGCCCGTTGCGAATCACCCGCGATTGGGTAAAACTGATCGCGGGAGATTGGAAACGATGTCATTGGCCGCGGCGCCGAGAGCAAGTTCAATATAAACCGCCACCGATCCGAAGCTGATCCGATCCGATCTAAACATGCAATAAAAGAGCTTTAAAAGTCACTGAGTCTCCCGCCTCTTTTTGGGACCGATCTACCGATATAACATGCAGTACTTTCAATAAAATCCAGTAAGCAACTGAAATTTGTCCAGTTGCTTCAAGGTAGTCCTTGTGTGGGAATTTCTTTTGGGGATTGCTCCTCACAGGGAGTGGGGGAAGGGATTGTTGTGGAATTCATGAGCATAGACATGACGCAGTAGTTTTAATTGTGTATTAAAATTAAGAAATTCAATGTTGACTGAAACTTTATAAGTGGTATTAAATAATATTTTGGATGAGTTCAGCATTGGAAGGGGAATTTCAATAATCATCAAGAATGCAATGGTCAGGCCAGCTTAATAGTATGGAGTTTGGGGATAAAAATATGTATCAATCTTATAAACGTTGCTTGTGTTATATATTTGCATACTCACCTTTAATAGGTCGGTCCGGACGGCGGGAATTTTGAAGAGCCATCATTGGCTACGAGCCGCGAGCAGCCCGCTATAAGAAAGGCTGCCGCGGTTCCGCCGTTATTCAGTTCTAGAGAAAATAAAGAGAACTGGGGATCAACTGGGTCTCGAGCCTTATTCCCACAACACAACAGCTTGCCTATCTATATATTTAATAAGATGAAAAACCTCAATTTTACAACAATCTCATTTATCATTTTCATCACCGATTATGGTGGTTCTTTCTCAGAAAGCCATTTAAAAACGAACTCTAGCTCCTTCTAAACATGGGTCTATTGCATTAATTATAGAAATTGTAGAATGCCTTAAAAATAGCATACTGACTACATAGGCATCCTAATTCTCAAAGTCATCAAGAATGAAGAATGTGCGCCGAATGCACAATCTCCCTTGCAGTACAGAGTCTAGAAATATCTCCAATCAAATGTTTGATCCCTGACGCAAAAGGAGATCCTATGTGTGAAAGAAAAAAAATTATCTCAGTAGAATTGCTCTGAAGAGTAAAAAAAAACAACAACCAACAGCTACAGGATTCAGAATAAGGCTAAAGATTTTTAGGGTGTATTTCCACAACTGGTTTATCTGTTTTAATAGACATTCCTTCCCCCTCCAGGGAACTCTAGGGATTTTTGCTCTGTGGGGGATTGACTGATGACCATTGCTATCTTAAAGGCAGATTTAGCAGCTACCTCATTACTTTTCTAATCACTCCACCCACTCATATACTTTAAGGATTCAGTCGGAAGGGGGGGAAAGATGCAGCTTGTAGTGATGTCTTTAATTATGCCTACTTCTGATGTTAAAAAACCCTGAAAGATTATTCTCTAAATTCACCAAGTTCCCTCTTCCCACATAAGCCTTCCACACTAAATGTTTGCATTTTGTTACATCAAGAACAATCCCCAGAGAAAGGTTGCTCATGACCAAGTGCGATATATAATTAAGTTCCAAATCAATTTTATAATCCTAAGTACAGCAAAACAAATGATGCATTGAGAGACCTAGGTAAAGTATTGTTGAAATGTTTCTTAACAGAAAGTAGGAAATCTCTGACTAGCTGGCTTGCCTCAAGTCTGGTTTACTGTGTCTCCTTCCCATTCTGTCTTCCTGAAGCCTTTTAGCTTGCTTTAATGCTAAAAGGTATTTTAGGCATTGCTTTTTAGGCCTTCAAACGGGCAAAAAAAAACCCATAGCTGTTAAGAGCAAGCCTGACAGCTTGTGCAGACAGCAGCAGAATTGTACAGTGGGGAAGAACGGGGACCAGTCTGGGAGTCTGGGGAGGACTCGGACGAGGGTCCTGCGTCCGACGCAGAAATGGGGCCAGGACCATCTGGGAGTTGTGTGCTGACTCCGGAGCCTCCAGAGTCTGGCAGCAGCGAGGCAGAGAAACAAGGGGAGCCTGTTCCCAGTGCACGTGTGTGCAGAGCTGCTAGAAGGCAAGAGCAGTTAAGACAAAAGGAGCGACTCAGGAGTAAGGCTTGGAGGTGATTGCCCCTCCCCTAAAGTATGAAGGAAATGCAAAGGTAGAGAAACCTTTGCAGGAAGCAAAGTCATTCGCTCTGTTCGGATTAAACCTTGAAGCTCTGTGTGCACTTTCTACTTCGGTTGGTTTTTTTATAGTTAATTTTTATTTATTTTTTTATTTTGATTTGTCAGTCGCTTACAAGATAATAGGTATAAGTATATTTGGCACTTCAGTTATTGGCAGCAATTCAAAGGAGAGAAAGGTGGGTGCTTATCTTGAGGGACTGTTTGGGACTTGTTACAGGCTGGGAATGAACATAATTCCCAGTGTTGAAATAACACAAGAGTTGTTTTAACTAAGCGTGTGCTTAAGTATGGTCTCAGGAAGCCTTGGTCAAAACAGACCCTATGCCCCCTTCTTAAGTCTCTCTTATGTATCTCTAAAGTGGAGTACAGGTTACAAGTCCTTGATTAACCATTCGTTTAGTGGCTATTTGAAGTTACAGTGGTGCTGGGAAAAAATGACTTAATACCAGTCCTCACACTTAAAACCATCATAATATCCCTATGGTCACATGATAAAAAGTTTTAACTCTTGGCAACTGGCATGTACTTATGTATGATGAATGCAGTGTGCTGGGGCTACATAATCTACATTTGTGACTTTCCTAATTGACTTTTGACAAGCAAAGGCAATGGGGGGGAGCCAAATTTGCTTAAAATTGTGTGATTCACTTGCTGTCTTTGGTGATTCAATTAACAACTACAGCAAAAAAGACTGAAAATTGGGTACATGTCACTTAACAACTGCCTCACTTAGCAATGGAAGTTCTGGTTCCACTTACGGTAGTAGAATGTATGGAGTTTGGATATGTCCAGGTGTAAGCATGAGGTATCATAGGTGAGGATGGATACTGGCTTATTGTGTACGGATAAGCATATATACAGAAGATAAAGTGCGCTATTCCTCCTTACATTACAGGCCATGGAAAGTGAACAGTATTGACCTTAGAAACAGAGGTGATATTCAGCAGGTTCTGACCAGTTCTGGAGAACCGGTAGCAGAAATTTTGAGTAGTTCGGAGAACTGACAAATACCACCTCTGACTGGATATTTTACAGTGTCCTTCCCATGCCACACCCACCAAACCATGCCCACAGAACCGGTAGCAAAAAAAATTGAATCCCATCACTGCTTAGAAAGCTCTCTTCACTTTCTTACAGCCAAAAAAAAAAACAATGATGGGAAATTAAAATACAGCCCATATTTCCTGGAGAATTTAAAAATACATTTCATGTTCACCTTTAATTATCTAAGATTATGTGCAGGATCATCAGTCCATCTTATTCAACCAAGGGGTATTCATTATTCCATATCAGGAATGGTTTGCATGGCAATTAGCCAGCAAATGTTCAGCTGTACAGTTGGAATACCCATATCATCCATTGACAACTGATATATTACATAGATTAGTGACTGATTAAGTAATGCATGTATATGTGAACATTAACTCTTATATAATCTGTATGCTATTAATATGCACATCACTCATTAACATTCCTCCACTGTACACAATTGTCCAAATTAATAGATCTATGCTTGTTTAATTTGGATTATCAGCATATTGGAAATCTTACCTTTTAATATTGTAGCTACTTTTAATAAGAATCTGACAAGTTTTCCATATCTCTTTTCAGTCTTCCTTGAAAAGGAGCCATTCTTTCTATATCTAACATGCTCTGCCCTCTTTCATTTTCTCCCACTTTTGAAGAGACAAAAACATCATTTCTGAATCCTAAAGGTTGGAGCATGCTTCCATTATGGAATCCCAAAGTGCTTTTCCAAAAGGCAACTGGACTTTCTTTGTTTTTTTCCTTTGAAAATGGGTCTTTCTGGTTTTTCTTTGAAGACATTTTGCTTCTCATCCAAGCAGCTTCTGGATGGCTTCTTCAACTCTCCAATCAGAGCTGAAGGAGCGTCTTGGATGAGAAGCAAAATGTCTTCAAAAAAAGAAAAAAAACCCAGAAAGTCCAGCTGCCTCTTGAAAAATAGCACCTTTGGGACAACCATGACCTGGACAACTGAGAATCTCCATAGATACTTCCTTTGAAAATGTTTAGGTTCTAAAGAAGCTTCTTGGATGAGAAGCAAAATGTTTTCAAAGGAAAAAAAAACCAAGAAGGAAGAGTTGCAAAAGCACCTTTGGGAGAACCATGACCTAGATCAGGGGTCTCCAACCTTGGCAACTTTAAGATTTGTGGACTTCAACTCCCAGAATTCCTCAGCCAGCAAAGCAAACCTAGATCATAGAGGATTTGCAGAGACATTCTTCCATTATGGGGCTGTTTGGATTCCAACCATGAATCTTGGAATGGTACTGCACATGCAGCAAAGTCCTCATTTTGTTGGTTATTATTGTCAAACTTGCTTTATTTTTCTAAGGCTGTTCCCAATATTCTAGAAAGAAAGGAAAAAGGTTACTTGTGATTTTCCCTTTTTAGTGCCGTAATAAAACATTTTAGTGCCGTAATAAAACTTGCCACATTTCTTTGGATATTCCATCTATTCTTGTAGCTTTCCAACTTGGCAATAACAGGAGTGCTGATGTAACTACATCTTGTAGTACTAGAGCTTCTTGTAAGTTGGGAAGTAGAGAATATTTCTACTTGATGTCTTGGGTGGTAACATCTCTACTGTGCAGTACTTCAGTGTACTCCTTCCATCTTTGTTTGTTCACCTTTGATTTGATTACTACCTGTTCATTGGCATCCTTTAATGTCCCAGTTCAAGGTTGAAAACTCCTTCAGAGTTCAAAGATCTCTTAAAATACTTTCCTTGTTTTTCTGCACTTGTTTTCATCTTCTGTGCTTTCAGAGATGTTGATGTAACACTACTTCTTATCTTTTCCAACAGCTGTCTGAAACCCTGTTAAATTTCTTTCTGGGATTTTTATTTTTCTTGGCTTCTCAGCGATTTCCATGGTTTGTCCTGACATCTGCAGTGGTTTGCTTTCTCCTATTTCTTCATCTTTGGTTATCTTTTTTTCATATCCACCCTTAACATCTTTTTAAAATGCATTCCATATTTACTCTGGTTCAGCAATTCCAGTTGTTCCCCTTGAAAATGGAGATTGCATTGTGGCTTTATTTTTCATAATCTTCTTTAGCTTAATTTGGAACCTGGTTGTGAGCAGTTTGTGATCTATTTCCACAGCGAGAAGCTGGTCTCATTTTTTAGAGCTGGAACTGACATCTTCTACTTCCTTTTAGCAATATTAAAATTACAATTAAAATTAAGAATTAAGAAAGAGGGGAAAAAGGATCCATCTATTTTAGAATTGAACATCCCTCCCTCAACAGAGGGGAAGGAGTAAGATACCACCTACCTGGAGTTTATAACACAGTCCTTTTAGCAGTTCCAAGAAGATTCCACAGCCAATTTCACCCAATGCAGGTGACCTTGAGGTCACAGATAAACCCAAAGTGGCCTCAACAGCTCTTAGAGAGTGCTAATGACCAGATGACTGCAAAGAAATACAAACCTTACACTCCGCCCCCACCATCCCAGTCTCAATTATCTGTACCTATCCTTGCATTCCCCCCACCATCAGAACTGAGGAAGTTTCTTGGGTGAGAAGTGAAACATTTTCTTCTTCCTCCTCAAAGAAAAAAACAGTCCAAGTGTCTTTTGAAGAAGAAGAAAATTCAAGCAACACTTGTAACATGCTTGCATGTTCTGTTGATTTCAAATTGAGCTTGATCATAAAATTCATCAATGTCCTTTTTTTCTGCATTAATGATTAGAGCATAATTTGAATGATTGTTACCTGAAAGGGTTGTCCAAAAACTTTAATTTATATTACTCGGTCACCAATTGCATTGTAACCAGGTACTGTCCTTGCTATAACATTGTCCTTCCTCCTTTGTTTTTCATATCCTGAATGATAAATCAGGATGACTGATTGAAGGTGTCTAATCCCAGTCCATCTCAATGTATTATGGCAGGTTGGTTCCCAGGAGAGATGCTTCACCATCAGGCCTTTCATCCCCTTGGAGTCAAGGGTGAACCTCTCAATTTTAACCATAGCTAATTATGTTGGGAAGAGAATGGTCCCAAACACATCTTTTATGAAGGGCTATGCTTGATATAGGAGTTTTTTTTTCCTAACAGAAAGAAACCCTCTCTGTTGTCCAAAACTGTGGTTTGCTCCAAAAGCATATTTGCTACCCATTTAATGTTAATTATCTTCCCAGTTAGCTGGTAACTTGCTCACAGAAGCACAAAAACTTCTGCCATCTGTGATGATAAAGTTGAGAGCAACTTCTCGCTCTCCAATACTGAGCATTCTGTGGTCACAGCATAATTCGACACTGGTCTCTTTTTGTGTCACATAAGAAGGCCCATCTGTTGGCAATTCTGATTCAGCCTTTGGTAGCGGAGTCCCTTGAATGTTCACTCTTGGGTTGGAAGCTGCAAGAGCCAGGATACAAAAGCCTTTTTCCTTATGAGGCTCTTAGCTCCCTTTGATGGGGAGAAGAGTGGCTGGATTGAATGGAGAACTACTGGTTATTAGTACATTGGGCCTCAAAGAGCAGGAAGTCAAAAATCTGTCTGTTCATATGGGCAGCTGATGAGGTTATGACATTAGGCCAGGGGTGTCAAACTCAAGGCCCACGGGCCGGATCTGGCCCATGGGGTACTTAGATCTGGCCCACAGAGCCATCGTGGAAACAGCGAAGGACCGGCCCACAGTGCCCTGGCCCACCCCGCCGGGCACTGACCTACAACCTGGCACTTGCCCCCCCCCCAAAGCTTCATTTTCGGCTGCCACACCCTGCTCCAGCACGCTGCCAGCCACCACCAGGTTGTATAACTGTGCTTGGTGGCCAGGCCGAGGCACCGTGGGCCGGTCTTTTGACATTAATGACATCAAGCTGGCCATGCCCACCCCAGCCACGCCCACCCGAGGTCAAACACAACCCTGATGCAGCCCTCAATGTAGTTGAGTTTGACACTCCTGCATTAGGCCATTGTAGCATGGAGCAAAGCTACTTCCACAGGGGTTCTGCCACATGGTTCATCTTATAAGGCAAATACCCCACAGGTCTGATGACCAAGTTATGTTTTGGGGTCCTTTTGTATCTTCTCTTCCTCATGGCAATACAAGCTGAAATACCTTTTCTATAGTTTGTAAATCCTAAAGCTGAACCTGATAGCAAGGTCTTCTAAGAATACAATTTTATTCGTTTATAATATAGCATAAAAAGAAAATAAAAAAGTAAATAGTAGGGAAATTAGGGAAGAGAAAAGGGAAGAGAAGAGTGGGGGGAAGCAAGGGGGGAAAAGGCATTGACTTCTGATAGCAAGACCTTCTGAAGCTTCTTAATTTTGATGGGTCCCCCGGGATCCATTGCAATACTTGTGTAGGAGTTCTTGTAAGACCCCTCATGTTGTGCATAACCATTGCCCCAGTGGTGGGATTCTACCAGTTTCCCTACTGGTTTGGTGATTGCACACTTCACACGTGTGCATGCGCAGCTTTCTAAACACCAGCTGAGGCTCTGCCACGCCAATCAGCTGAGAGGATAAAGAAGAGAAAAGCGCAGGGGCAGGTGGGAGGGCCGCTCCTGCGCTTTTCTCTTCTTCATCCTCTCAGGTGATCATCAAGAGTTTTTTTTTTTTTTAAACTACTGGCTGGGCTGAACCGGTAGCATTTCACTACTGCATTGCCCACAAAATCAGTGGAAACCAAGAAAGACTGGAGGATTCTCATGGAGATTGCTAGTATCAACATTTCAGTGTCTTAAATTCTTCTGGGGCTGGGGTGGGATACAACAGGGTTAACTACCGGTTTATGAGCTTCCCTGCACTCTGTGAGCCACGCGCCTGTAAATCGTCATCAGCATGCTGTGTGCAGAGACGCAGCCTTTGAAACAGCCCTCTTTTCCTGCTTTTTTAACTGCAGCTGTGCCTCGTTCGGCAGCTGAAGTTTAAAAACCAGGAAATAAAGATCAGGTAAGAGCCCGGGTGGGCAGGTGGGCAAAAAACATCAGCAGACATAGAACCGGTTCTATGTCTGCTGCTCTTCAGAGCTACTGGTTCTACAGAGGTGGACAGAACTGGTAGAAACCCACCCCTGTTCTGGGGTCTAACTATTTAGTTTGTAGTCCTAGGATGCAGCCAAAGTATTTGATTGGGGTTTCACAAAATTGCAGTTTTGCTCTGGATGTTTTATGTTCCAAGAAAGCCAAAGTTTGTTCCTCATAGGCAGCCTGATTCTCTGATGTTGCTCTGATGCTACCAATTAGTTGTCCATTTACTGGAGCACTGCTTTTCCACACAGAGGTACATATCCCTCTGAATCCTTCCAATCTTTTATTCCCCCTCTGATGACATGATAAAGGGATTGATGTGTCCTGTTTGAACAGCCTAAACGAGATAATTAATAACTGGGATTGTTATGTGCTACACTAACTGTGCACCATCACCCTGTTTGGCTGCATCATACAAAAATAACTGATATGTTAACAAAGCATTGCAGTTTTCTCTCTTTCTTTCACAAAGCGGCAAACTTCCAAACAAGTCTTGGAACAACATCTCACTTAGTTTGGCGACAAAGCTCATCTATTTACACCCTCCTTCTGTGTCACTAATGTAATGGCAGTAGAAATTGGGTCTTAACCCAAGTATGAACTTCAAGAATGCACAGCGAAGTTAGTCTTAAATGATATTGTAGGTACAGCTATGTAGAAAGAAAGAGCATGATAGTTCTGTACTTTCTGAACCCATAATAACTCCCCCAGTACACTATTTAAAATTTATTTTCTCTCTCTGTCGTCTTTTCAAAGCAAAACACTCAAAAGTTCCAGGAGTTCTAGGACAAATCTCTGGTTTCATATAGGTAAACAATCATTTTCTTTCTCTCTCCTCTAAATAAAGAGGAATTTGCAAAAGAAGTCAGATAAATTAGAATATATTTAACCGGAGACTCCTGGGAAGGACCTAAGACCCAAGCACGATAAACATCTTGTTTTGCTGTTATGCAATAAACCTTTAAAATGCTCAGAATTTTTGCTGAATTTTCTGCATCAATGGATTGTGTAAAATTAGAGGTGTGAATATCATTGCGGCATATATTGCAAATTATATCACTGATTAAAATATTCCATGCTCAGAATTGCACTAATATATACTGTAATGTCTACCCTTATATAACAAACAGGCCATAATTAACACATGTTTCTGATTCCACAAATTTGCCAAATTATATTTCATTCCTTTCATTCCTTTTTTTCCTCTTACTGCAGTGATCAATCTTTTTCGGTGTTAGGTAGAAACATGCTATTTCTAACATTTTATTTTTAACAGCATGTTTCATAATAGATTACACTCAGTTCCATTGGTGAGCTTTCAAGCGACCAGAATAACTAATGGTGATGGACAGTTTCTGGGTAAGAAAAAGACTTTCCTTTTACAATCCAGAGTATTCCATTTCTCTATATAAAAGAAAATAAAAGTCTTGTTCTGGAAATCTGTAGAAACGTCAAAAATATCATTTGAATTTCTTCCTTGACCAGCTGTCTTCTCATAAAAACTATAAGAGGGGAAATAGAAGCAAAAAAAACGGGGATTTAGGTTCAAGAATAAAGTTTATAGAAAAGAAAGCCAATTTGGTCTAGAGGTCAAGGCATCCATCTAGAAAATAGGAGACTGTGAGTTCTAGTCTCACCTTAGTCATGAAATCCAGCTGGGTGGCCTTGGGTCAGTCCCTCTCTCAATGCAATTCAGCTGACTTGTTGTGGGGAAAATAGGAGGAGGAAGATGTGTTGGATACAACCTTGAATTATTTGTAAAAATAAGAAAGGTGGGATATAAAAAAAATAAATAAATGCCAATTTTATATAGAGATTTAAGAAAATTGGGCAAAGGAAGGCAGGAAAGAAGAGACAGAGATATTTGAATACACACAAACCAATTATCACCACACTGAAATGGAAGCTGTATACCCTTGTACAGCACCAAGATAATCAAATTCTGCTCCTAAGCTAAGAAGAAAGGGGTCTCTTCATTTATTGACTGCTAGTATTGCTTTTTGGTACAATGTTCTAACTCAATACTCTATTATCCTCACTCAATATACTCTTTAATTCGCAAAGTGGAAAGGTGGGCTAACCTCTCTGCCCATATAAGTATTCTTGCATACTTTGCAGGAAGTTTGGCTTTCTGAATCCCAACTCTCATGTGAGTTTTCACAGATGAAGAAGTGAAGCTGTTGGAGCAGAACAGCTTTGACAAATCAAGGACATTTAAGTGACCAGGCAGGTTCATACCTGTTTTCTTACAATTAACTCAGGAAATTTATTGAAATTTATTCCAACTTATAACTATAATCGTGTTGCTTGTATCTTTACAATTTATATTGTTTTATTTGTTCCCTAGTATGATTTGATTGCTTATTAGTAACCTATCACTATCACTAAGTGTTGTATCTTACGATTCTTGATGAATGTATTTTATTTTTTCTTTATGTGCACTGGCAGCTTATGCACCAAAGACAAATTCCTTGTGTGTCCAATCAGACTTGGCCAATAAAGAATTATATTCTATTCTAAATTTATTGGTGATGAAACAGTTGTGCAGATGAGCAGGGAGGGAAATCTCTCAAATCTGAAGCAAGAAGAGAGAGGAGCTGGTAAGGCAGGCAGAATTCGGTCCAGGATCAATGTAGAAGTAAGCAAGTTAGGTCCTGTGAACAGAAATTGACTGGGCAGATCCAGTGATCATTTTGTCTATTAGGTACAGATTTCATCAAAGAATGAGATGCCCCCACTGGCCACATTGAATGTAGCAAATAAATCTATGGTGATCGAATTAATCTAGTCTGGTTTTAATTGGTTTCATAGAAACTAATTTTTAGTTTGCAGAGGTTTGTTTTAAAAGGTCTTCTCATGACTCCTACTAATCAAGCTATATCAATATACAGTATATATACATATGCATACATACATACATACATACATACATACATACATACATACATACATACATACATACATATTCTATAACAGGCTTTCTTTTTTTCAAAGTGCCACATCAGAGAAGGAGATAGTATGAATCCTGAAAGGTTCAAAGAGGAGGACATTTTGAATTATGATTATGTGAGAACAAAATACCATACCTGCAATTAAAATCTCAGCCTATCAAGGGGAACTTAATCTGGCTTGTTCTACTACCCTTCCCTAGTTTGCTTGTTTGTTGGTTTAAAATAAGGGTTATGAGAGCTTTCAGAAATGAAGACCTTCTTCCAGAGAGTGAATGGGTGTTACCCATTCTACCACTTTTTAATCATGCAACCATATCTCATCCTATGACATGATTATTGTTATATTTATTGTTTACAGGTATAACTGATCTTATCTGCAGGAGCTCCAGATAGCTTTCACAGGAATTTTCTTTAAGATTCTTCCTACTACAACCATCCTATGAAATGGGCTGAGCTGATAGGGAGAAAGAAAGTAACCCACGATCACTAATTAATTTCCATGGCTGAGGGTAGAGTTAAATTTGAGTTTTCCCACTCCTAGACCAACACTTTAATTCCTACAATAACGGACACATGTAAAATCAAAGTGGGTGCTATGTTCTCAAGAATATAGCAATTCAGAAGGAATATATACTTGGATTCTTCATTTTAAAATGAACTGCTCATCTTTTTTCCCCTCATACATGGAATCAAATAAAAAGTTCAATAGTTAATTCAGCTTAATTAAACTAAACTGCTTATAATTAGACAAATCATACTCATTGGAATGGATTAAGACCTAATCATGTATTTAAATCCATGGTACTTAATTCACTACCAAATAACATGATTTTCTTTTGCTTTAGGGAATTGTTCTATGGCCCACTTAGTTGGATCCAAACCATGAAGAGAAGGAAAAATTACATTTTAAAATAGTTTTCATACCCTCTAACAAAGGGCTGGCAAACTCCCGGCCCACGGGCTGGATGTGTCACACGCTGGCCACGCCCACATCTGGTTTAGCGAAGGGGAAAAAAGTCATGATATCTCATGTGGCACCGCTGTGATGACTTGAGTTTGACGCCACTGCTCTAACAGGTAAAGCACTGGCCTAGAAAACAGACTCCAGTTTGCTGTACCTGATTACATCTTAAACAAATTAAAGCCAATTAGCCATATTTTACTTATTTTTTGCATGAATCCACAATTCTAGATGGTTGAACCATATTCAAAGCACTCTGGAGAATTTAACCTTCTGTTACTACCCCTATTTCCACTTGCCAATCTCTCAAAAGCTATTTGGAGATAACCTATTATCCTCTTCACCAGTGGTGGTATTCAAATATTTTTACTACTGGTTCTGTGGGCGTGGCTTGGTGGGCGTGGTAGGGGAAGGATACTGTCAGAGGTGGTATTCAGCAGGTTCTGCCCAGTTCTGGAGAACCAGTAGCAGAAATTTTGAGTAGTTCAGAGAACCGGCAAATACCACCTCTGACTGGAAATTTTACAGTATCCTTTCTCTACCACGCCCACAGAACCAGTAGTAAAAAAATTTGAATACCACCACTGGATACTGTAAAATCTCCATTTCCACTCCACTCCAGGGGAAGGATACTGTAAAATCCCCATTCCCTCCCCACCCCACTAACCTGCTTTCTAGCTCCATACTCTTGTGCAGGGCAACAAAAGAAGATCCAGCTGATCAGCTGGGATTCGGGAGGCAGCAAATAGATGGGGGAGGGACCAACCAGAGGTGGTATTTGCCATTCTCCAAACTACTCAAAATTTCCGCTACCAGTTCTCCAGAACCTGTCAGAACTAGCTGAATACCACCTCTGCTCTTCACTTTTAGCAGCTTCGAAAGGTGAGAAGGAGAGACAAATGGCATTATTCAATCACTGTCCCTCCCAGCTGTTACGGATTCTAAACTAACAACAACCCCACTCTGAAATGAAATAAGCAAAATCATATTTATTTGGCAGTATGGTCTCCCCCTCCCCAAATCAAAGTGTTTGAATGCAAAGCTGTAAATAATCCCCTTAAAAGGCCTGCTAGGTCAGCTAAAGCTAGGAAACTGAAAGGTGGCAGCAGGCACAAAGGATCAGCAGTGGAAAAATGATGACTTAAGAAGTTCTACAGAATCCCATTGTTGTAAATAGGAAAACACGTTTTACTCATTTTTAAATATGCTGTAGCTAGGCCAGAAATCCATTCAGCTTTGTAGCATAAGAAAAGTTCAAAGTGAATTTCAAAACCAATGCAGAATTTTTGTATCAGACTGTTCTTAATCCCTTTTCCCATAACCAGTTTAACTTGTATTTCTCCAGTTACACAGAGAAGAATCTTTTTCACAACGCACAGTGCATTGGTAAACTAATAAAAAGAATCCTTGTTGCTTCGTGTCTGGGAATCAAGCGTAATTATTGGATTTGAAGGGTATCTTTGTGTGAGAGATTCATGGATGAAAACTCCCGACTGCCTAAAGGAAATAGCAGGATGCTTGTATTTCAGGGACACTAAGCTACAAAGGATAACATAAACCCAGGGGACAAAAAGACGTAAGAAGAACAAGGATAAAGAGAGAACATGTTTTCTTGGCAATGAACTGAAAGAAAGACAGAGGCCACGATTGCAATTTCCCAAACTTTTTCCTTCTGTTTCCCTTAGATATTCATTTGATTTTTGTCTCTGGATAGAGGTAAACACTTGAGGATTTTTCATGCCATCCACTTAAACCTTCCAATCCATCATTCCTGCTTCCATCTGGGATACCCCTTTCACTTTATTTTCATTTTTATAGATTATCTAGGAATGTGTATGTACAGAAACAATTTATACATCACACAGATAGCACCTTTATTTGTTTTTTCTTTGCTTGTCTCTCTTCCCCCTAACAACCTTAAAAAGATGGTAGCAGAGATTGGGAAGAGGAAGATCTTCCTGTTTATTTTCATGATACTTTTCTCTGGAGCTTAACAGTGTCAGGCATGGTAATGGGGGACAGAGAAGGATACCCAGCCCTTTCTCCTCCTAGTAAAACTGAGCAGAATAAGGGGTGGTGGGCAGCCTTGTTCCTTTTTCCTCCCTGTTCAAAATTACTAATTTTCTTCTTCTAAAGGCGGCAAGAAATCAGAAATCTCTTCTGTGCCTGCCTGAATGGGACTCATTGCAGCTCTGTGGATTATGAACTTTTCCCGAAATAGAGGACAACTATAAATAAAGCATTGTTCAAATAAATCATTTCCCTTGAAAGTCTGACTCTTGGCCCTCTGATTTCGTGATTTGGTGGGACAGACTTTACTCTCCATTCACGTGCTGAGCTAGGGAAGGGCATTTAGCTCTATAGATGAAAACGTAGTCTGTTATATTCCTATTATTATCATTTTCAGAGTCAATGAAAGCCTTGGGGGGAAATAACAAAGATGTGATGATTTCCACAAAGGGGGAAAATAACAAAGATGTGATGAAGTCCACTTCCCAGTTATTTCATAACACAATTTATTGGTCTAGATGAATTTATTATTCTCTGTCTGATATGCAACCGATACGTCCGAATTGAAATGTTCTGATCCAGAATGAGTCCCCACTCAGAATCATAGCGATAAAAGGTCCAGATGACTGAGCTAATTTAGTGTCTTAGTGATGCTGTACAGCTTTTTTCTGTTTTCTGTTGTGGTTGTACATGATAACGCTCCGCGCCCTGCTCAGAGTCATTGTAGGATTAGGATTGGGGTTAGGGTTAGGATTTGGGGCTAGCAAAGCTGCAGACATTTCACTACCAAATCCTAACCCTAACCCAGGGTTTCAAATGTGCAGAGGAACAGCCAGCATAAATGGTTTAATATGAACATAGGGGTGTTGTCTTCTTCCCATATTTTAGCACAATTCTTAAATAATACTTTCAGTTATTACTTTGTCTCACTCAGGCTATAAATCTGGGATTAGCGGAATGGGATTTGTACCTTGTGCTTATCCTGTTCTCTGTTCTTTTTCACACCAGTCCCCGTGTATCCTTTCCTGCTTTCAACAGTCTTTGATCTTTCTTCACTGTCTTTGCCCAGCAAATCCAGATTCCTTTTTTTCAGTACTCTAGTTTAAGAGTTATAAAGGACTGAAAAACTAAGATCCATTCTCAGCTCTGTAGAGTAGTAATCCTCTATAATCCTCCTTTCATTCACTTGGGGGGAGCCTACTGTAACTGCATATAATTCATCACTATTTCACGAGTAGCCTCATAGCCTGTACCCTTTTAAAACAAAAGCCTTCTTTGCATACTGGGGAAGAGAGAAATATTTGCTGAAAAGACTGCTGTGGGATGGGAAATAACACCAAGAACTTGTCCATTCATTTGTCTTCCAATTCACCACTGCATCTGTTTTACCATGTGGAATTCTTGCAAAGGACACCATCCACTGTACTTTAAACACGCAATGAAATCTATCGTTAAGTTTAAATCCACTTATTGTGGAGTTACAAACAAATATTGAAGTATTTTGGAGAAGAGATGAGGGCAAAAATATCTCTCAGTAATGTTTTTGCTCAGTTTTTAGCAAGGCATCACTCTTTTTTCCAAAAGTTCCTTCTTTGAGATGAGTTCTGCAGCTCATAATTCTTATTTGCTAGCAAAGTGCTTGAATAAGCAGATTAGTCACAGCAAGAGCTTGGCAAACTTCACCGTTAACAAGTCAGCAAGGCAATTTTTAAATATCTTTTTGTAATTAGCAAATCAAAACAGGTTTTAGAGTTATGTAAAGCACATATGCAGACTACAGGTAGTCCTCGACTTACAACCACAGTTGAGCCCAAAATTTCTGTTGTTAAGTGAAACATTTTTCAAATGAGTTTTGCCCCCATTTTATGACCTTTCTTGCCACTGTTAAGTGAAACTTTGCAGTTGATAAGTTATTAACATGGTTGTTAAGTGAATCTGGCTTCCCCTTTGATTTTGCTTGTCAAAAGATTGGAAAAGCTGATCACATGACCTTGGGACACAGTAATGGTCATAAGTATGACTCATTTGCCGAGCAACTGAATTTTGAACACATGATCATAGGGATGCTACAAAGGTTGTAAGTTTGAAAAACTGTCATAAGTCACTTTTTTTCAGTGCTGTTGTAACTTTGAAACATCACAAAATGAACTGTTGTAAGTCAAGGACTACCTGTACAGTCAGGAACTACATAAGTAATTAGGCCTTTTAGCTATTAAGGTGCTTCTCCGTGGATGTTTTTGGCTGCATTTTTTACTTACCACTAAAGATTTAAAAAAGAAGAAGTTGTTTGAAGGAGGTCAGGATAAACTTCTGGTTTTTACAATTCATTGTGAACAATTCATAATGTGTCAGCCAACAGAGTTTCCCACAGATTATTGCAAGGTGACATTTTTTCTGATTCTGATGAAAGAAGGGGCAGCCATATCCCTCACTGAGAGCAATGATTTGTAACTGGACAATTACCAGAATTTCAGGCAAAGATTTAGAGCTGCATTTCATGACTCAGCTTGGAGAGCAATGGCAGACGGAGAGATTTACAAGTTGAAACAAGGCAACCGGACGCTTCGTGCATATCCATAAAATTTTCAATTATTTGCTAGAGCTGGTTGGAATGATTTTGCTCTAATTGAGGAAGAAGGTCTTATTGACAATCTGAGAGGTGAATTAGTGGGAATGCAGGGAAAATTGTTCCAACATTGTCTAATAGTAGAATGATGATTGGAAGAGTTGAGGAGACTCTAAACTTTTATTCACCCCTGCCTCCACCCTGTGACCACCTTGGAGGTCCACCAGTTACCAGCAGCAACTTTAAGTGCTTTCTAGCTTTCATTTCCTCAAGCATAGGTTCCACTGACAACTCTATGGACAATTTAATTTTGTTAGGCTGTTGAACAGGGGTCTTTTTTTTTTTAAAAAAAAGATCTGTGTTGGGACACACGAGCACGACTCAAAATGCACTGGCGATGTCTCCTCGAATGGTGACAAAATGTTTGCAATCAAATTGCCAAGGTTAGAGCTCAAAACAAGAGCCTAACTATCAACCCGAGCTACTAATATTCAAGCACATTTCAGTTTCAATTTGTGCTCTCCTAAACTAAAATATAGACCTCTGAATTAAAGAGATAGTATAGTTTACTCTGCTACTTTAAAGGGGGTATACTTTACCTGCTATAGTATAGGCCTCTGAGCCAGCCACAAAGACCTGCACCTGTCAAAGCGTAGGCCACACAGCAAATAAGTGCCCAAATTGTTTCAAAGCCATACATTCAGGAAAACTTTGCAGGCTTGACTTCTGAGAATTTGGGGCAAGTTCAGATAATTAAAAAGAACTCAGATAGCCAGCAACAGGTGAGTACAGTATATTCTTTTTCCTCTTTTTTCCCAGCAAGTTCTGAAATACAACTCTTATCGACTCAGGTTCAACTAACAATTTCATAGATGTGAACACAGTGCAACAGTTTAAATTGCCCACAGAGTTGTTAACAGAACCTATGCTTGTGGAAATGATGAATGGCAGGTTCTTCACGCTGGTCCTGTTTTGCAATACACAACATCGTTACAGCTGACAGTAAAGGAGCATACAGAAATCTTGCAGTTCTATGTCATAGGATCCACACGTGTCCTAATGGTGCTGGCCGTTGACTGGTTGCAAACCCATAATCCAGAGGCTCAATGTGAGCGTGGAACTGGACCATCTTCAAAAGTCATGCATTTTTATAAAGTTGAATTTAAAAGGCATGAAGAATTCAGTCCGAATAAAAGAGGGCTATGATACATAGTGATGCATAAGGCATGGATTGGCTAATTGTGATGCAGTCTTCTTCAGGGTTCATGATTGAAATATTTTCTGATATTTTAATAAATACTGTATGTAGTGGATTATATCTCTGATCATAACTTCTAAAGAAAGGACATGGATTCAAATAGTCTACTACTATTGCTACTCAAGAGCAAGGAGTAGACTATTTGGGATTTGAAACTCCTTTTTCTTCATAGCTTACACATTCTCACACGTATACATAAAGGATGGACATTTCATCTCTTTATTCATTTTGTCATTGCCCTTGCCTCCTGGTGTGGATGCCCACATCCCAGAAATCCAGGTTAGACTAGGAACTAAAAGAAGAAGAAGAAAGCAGTCACAGTATACTTGTTGCCAAGTAAACAAAATGATAATGTCTGTGAGTTACCAGAAATGAAAATCAACTCAAGGGACCCTAATGGTCTGCAGTTGAACTGAATTGGTTTCAGTATTCAAGTTTGAAAACCTTTCAATTCTAGTCTGTCATTTGGTGGAATAATGTCTGATCATTAGCTCTCTGTTGGCCTTATTTGTTTGTTTATTTGTTCTAAGTAGTGATAGAAAACAGACAGGCAGGTAAAATTTGAGAAATCACATTCTCCATATTTGCAACCCTTCCAGTAAAGTAGGCACCGGAAGTGAAAGGGTAGTTCCCAATCCCAATTATGCATCTTCTAAATAGTTAGAGAGCAATCACTACTCTAAACAGGGGAAGCTTTCTCCCTCAAAAATATATCCAGGTCCTAAAAAAGATGGTAATCCTTGCTAACAGAATCTCATTCACCTTCACATAAATTTAGTCCCGGGGTAGAAATAAAAAATTCTAAAAAGAATAAAATGGAGAAAGTCATGCTACTATTGTGATATAATCCCAACAAGATTGTTCGTATGGTGCTTTTCTCCCTCAACTGTATAATTGAATATTCAGTAAGTTTTAGTTTGCTTTTCAATATAATAGAGAAAGACAGGAGCTGTTCTTGGTACTGAAAGCGTGTCCAACTTGGTAAAGCAAACTAACTCACTGAAGACACAAAGAAAGTGCAAGCATTAGTGGGCTATGCCATCTTCTTATGTAAAAGTAATAAATGTTTCCCTATCTTTATCCAAAAATCTATACAATCTAATCTTGACCTTAAGCTTATTAATTACTTGTCTTGTAGATGCAGTTCTTGGCAGTGATAAAATGATAGTTATTACGCTTAGCTTCTGAATATAGATTGCTGCTTTTTCCTTGTTTTTTAAAAAACGCTTTTCACATGCTACTGCTAAAATAGTAGTTCTGCTTCTTCCTTCTTAAAATGTAACAGACAAGCCTGACGGTAATATCCCCTTTCTACATCCAGAAGCCTGGATTTGACTAGAAAATAAAGGAAGGTGAGAATAGATCAGATATAACAAGAACTTTATCCTTTTGCTGTATCTTTGCCCTTATAAGAATAAACTCTGGGATGAGTCTGTGGGATTATGATGGTCAGGAAATAATACACACCTGGGGGAGGTTATCATTGTATGCTTCCATCCCATTGTTATTTTTATGATCCCCTTTTCAACAAAATAAAAAAAAGATCAGTCCTGAGTTCACATCCTCAGTAGGCTTTTGAAAATATTTAATTCTTGATAAAACCATGAAAAAGGTGGAAATTAAGGGGGCTTCTTCTGCAGATATGGTACTGCTGGCATTTTTATTATGCAGTTTCTTTCTATAGGTAATCCTTGGCTTACAATCATAATTGGGACCAGAAATTCAATTTCTAAGCAAGGTGACTGTTGAGTCATATCCAATCACTGCAGTTATTAAGTGAATCATGCTGTCATTAAGTGAATCTGGTGTCCCCATTGACTTTGCTTGTGAGAAGCCAGCTGGAAAGATCACAAATGATGATGACATGACCCTGGGGCAGATTGTAAATATCTGTCAAATAAATTTTGAGATTTTATTTCACTGCCACCATTAGAGTTAATATTTATATCCAGCACTTCATAGAGTAAAAATCCATTATATGTGAGACCCTTATAAGGACTAAATGCCAGAGACATAAGATCTTAAAGTATAATCTGTGAACTGAAGCAGTGAGAATTCTTTAGATCTTCAGAAGGCTCACATCATACAACTGGTAGCCCAAATTTGATTCTTATATGTGTCTCAAGCTATGTTTTTGAACAAGTATAGCTATTTTTAATAATAGCTTGGATTCCACGTCACATTTAATCATTACTTTCTTAAAACTGAATTGTGGGTGATTAACAAATTCTATCATCCTCTTTGTTCTGTTCATATAAACTGATATGCTTAAGGTTTCTTACAAGTGTCATTACTACCAGTGAGTTACACCACTTCTAAAAATTGTGAGAGTGAGGAAAAAAATATAAAATCTTAATGACACATTGTAAGGCTCTGTCTCAAGTATTATGTGTAGTTCTGCACACTCCTCTTTCAGAAGGATTGGATAAATCTGAATGGATACAGAAAAAAGGAAATGAGGACGATTGGGGAACTAGAAACTTAGTCTAATGAAGAAGGGTTGAAGGAACTGGTATTGTTGAACATTGATGGGATAAGACTCTTTAAATATCTGAAAGGATGTCACAGAGAAGGCAGCCAAAATAAATTCCTTTCACACCAGAATGCAGATTAGATTTAAGTTATGTAAAGACAGTTTCCAGATGAATGTTAGGAAGAATTTCATAATAGTAAAAAAGATAAATAAATCCAAATTTATCTAGAAAGCTAATAGGCGCCTCTTTACTGATATGTTGAAACAACGGCTGAATAGTCAACCATTATGGATGTTTCGATTTGGATTTCTGCATAGAACAGGATATTGATTCAGCCTACCACTATGATTCTATAGTAACCTTGGTGCTCTATTCTGTTGCTAATCTGCTATACCCATTTATCTGCTTTAAGTAACTCAGTTTCTAGTTAATATGGAGTTACACTCTCTAGGCTTGAACCTATTGGAATAATTTATTTCCAGAACATGAGGACATG
The DNA here is from genome assembly GCF_049901735.1 of Notechis scutatus. NCBI lineage: Eukaryota > Metazoa > Chordata > Lepidosauria > Squamata > Elapidae > Notechis > Notechis scutatus. Next base: position 195,252,053 of record NC_142009.1, read on the forward strand.
TTGGAACAATCTGTCTCATTTAAGAAACTTTAAAAAATCCATATGCACTTAAGATGAGTTACCTTCAGATTCAAAAATATTGAATTTTCTGAGACTGTTTGGAACGATAATAAAGTAACCACAGTATTTGACAAACCAGTTTTGGCTAAAGTATGAATATTCATGATTGGAGAAAGGAAAAGAAAGAAAAAAAATACAAAATACTTGTCAGCACTCTAGTATTTACAGACAGTCAGATCAGATCTTTGAATCCAACATGTTCTGTACATATTCCTATAATTTGTATAGAATGAGGAGCAAAAGCTTTTTTTCTGTAGGAGTTTTAAAACATTAAAAGCCACATTTTTTATAATGGTAAAACAGAACAAAACAACAACAATAAAACCACCTTACTCAGATCTACCTAAATACTCAGACATTACCTTAACAGTTCTTAGGTCCTTGGTTAGTCGTTGAACTGTTAAGTTTTTACCAGTCCCAGACTGTGAATTGAATTTCAGATTAAATCTTTAAAAAATAATACAATTTTATTACTAATACCGTGCTTCTCCAACAATACGCCCCCCCAATAGGAAGACCCAGCATGTTTTCTAGGCATAAAATGAAATTAAGCCCCTCCCCCCAAATTTAGGCCTAGTTTAAAACATGCGAAATTGTAGGGGGGAAGGCAGGGGGGAACTTGCCATTAGGAGTGCACCGCGGGCAGCTATGCCTCACCATCAGCCGCTCCTAACAGCCAATCATGGTGGAGTACGGAGGGCTCCCTTACCCGGGTCAGCAGGCGGGCATGGATGTCCGGCAGCATTTCAGCTACTTCTCAGGCATCCGTAGCTTCCACGGTTCCCACCGGTGCTGACACCTCTCTCGCCAGCGCCGTCTCCAACAACAGCGTGAGTCACTCCCGCTTTTCCCCTGTCCCCATAACAACAGGGAAAAAAATGTTTTGAGGTACCTGGGAGTGCCGCGTGCTGCATTTTAGTTTATTCCCGAGCTGCTGGGTGGGCGTGAGAAGAGCCGAGCGAGCATCTCTGCTGCTGCTACCCTTGGTGCTCCAGCCTTGGGCTCTGCAAGTTTGCAAAAGTCCCGGTGCGCAGCCCGTTCCTGCATTCCAAGCGCCCAGGCCGAGCTGCAGCTGTCCCTCTCTCGCCAGCGCCATCTCCAACAACAGCGGCAGCAGCAGCGGGAACCATGGAAGCATTTCAGCTGCTTCTTGGGTGGGGGAGCTGCCTCCGTAACTTCCACGGTTCCTGCCACTGCTGCCGCTGTTGTTGGAGACGGCGCTGGCGAGAGAGGGACAGCTGCAGCTTGGCCTGGGCATGCTTGGAATGCAGGAACGGGCTGCACACCGGGACTTTTGCAAACTTGCAGAGCCCAAGGCTGGAGCATCAAGGGTTGAGCAGAGACGCTCGCTCAGCTCTTCTCATGCCCACCCAGCCACTCGAGATTAAACCAAAATGCAGCGTGCGACGCTCCCAGGTACCTCAAAATCTTTTTTTTCCTGTTGTTACGGGGACAGGGGGAAAGCAGGAGCAACTCAGATGCTGCTGTTGGAGACGGCGCTGGTGCGCGCGGGGTGGTGGTGGGAGAAATTAATTCACTCCCGAAAAGACGTCCTAGCCATTTTTTTCAGGGCTCAAAAAAAAAAAAAAAAAGGCCCGGCCTTATTTTGTGAGAAACACGGTAATAATCTGGTTGCACCATCCTTAACTGCCTGCACAAGACCAAGCCTTAAGAACAAATACAGATTCAATCAGAATTGAGAAGATAGCAACAGACACCAAATGCCAAAGGCAAAGAAGCTGAAGAAACAGTGGCCCACTTAGTTAGCAAGAAATTCACACACATTGACGACAAACCATGGCATAACAACGTAGCAACAATGGTGCACTGGAATATCTGCAACAAATACTATTTGTCTGCAAGCAAGAACTGGCGGGGGGGCACAAAATAGAGGAAATAATAGAAAATGAAGTAGCTTTGGCACTTTAGAATTCAAACAGACAAGTACCTGCCACATAATATCCCAGAGTTAGCACACACAAAAAGTTTGGATAAAGGACACGGTAGCACCTGGAAACAGCAAAGTAGAAGAGAAAAAATTGGAGAAAATCACAAATACAAGGATCTGCAAATAGAAGTAGAACAATTATGGCCCAAAAAAGCAATGATGTAACAATAGTAATAGACACCTTAAACATCTGGAGCACCACTCAAATACCATTGATATTGACAAAATCCCCATCCAATTGCAAAAGGCAGCTTTGCTTGGAACATCTTACATCCTCTGATGATACTTTTAATTGTATTAAACAATAATATCTTTCTATCCCAGATCCCCGGGAAGGATTCAATAGGTGGACAAAAATGATAAATCTAGTCTAAATATCTGGCTGACTGTATGTCGAGCTATAATATTTAAACACTGCCCTATTTATACTTATAGAAAAATAGCAACCTGTAGTTCTTGGCAGCAATCCAAATCATCAGGCACATTCATATTATACTCTAGAATAATAGTGATTTGTAACTAGGCAAGAGGACATCATAATCCTATAAATGTCTTTCTGCATGAATTTAAATGTTCCTGTTCCAGATACCCAAAAGTCCAATTTCAGCAGAACATACTGAAGAAGAAGAAGAAAAAAGCCAGGGAAGAATTCTGAATACAGAAGAGCAAAGTGGACTTATTTGAATTTTGAGGATGAAAATAGCAGAGCTTTTCAGGGGAGGATATTGCCCCTTAATATTTCCAGAAACTTCAACTTTTCTTAAGCCTGAATATTACCATGTGCCCCTGTTTCTAATATCTAATCTGGACTGAACTCACTTGAAGCTCTCACTTTTTGCATGTAAGTGTGTTAAGAGTGATGCTAAAAAGCTACTACTAACGTTGACCTTTTGCCTTCTCTTGGCCTCTCCTTGTCGTTAGGGAATAATTTACCTCTCTCTTTGTTATGGCTGCCTTTTTAGCAACCTGTTATTAAATCTCTCCCCAAGTGTCTTTCTCAAGAGACTAAATATATCTAAATGCTTAGTTGTTATTGGTTTTAAAATTCCAATTGCATTATTTTCACCCTACTCTGAGGATAGTAAGGGCAAACCAAGTGCCATTCCTTTGACAAAGTGGTAAGATTCTTGGCTGCATTCTAGGTTTGCTTCTTGTACTTTTTTCAAAGCATTAATAGATCTGAACTACATTGTCCTCAAAGTCGGATTAATACATGTTTCCTCCTTTGAATTCCTTCACTACACAGGTTTGGAAGAAACATGTTTATTCACACACACACACACACACACACACACACACATTAATTTACACACACACACACACACACACACACAAATCAATTAATTATACCATGATCTGTCAATTGACCTAGAGAGCAGGAAGCTGAACTGAATTTGGAGAGCAGCTAACAATAAACACTTTCCCCTCCAAAAAAAAGTCAAAACCACTTCTAGGAGACTAGAAATTGCAATAATAAAAGAGGAAATAAACGATAGCTAATAGTATAATCACTCATATATGATATATACGCTCTTCAAATAATATATTTTTTAAAGAGTAAGAGTTCTAGTTTCAGGTGCAAGACTAGGAATAAATCATAGATTAAAACAGGTAGACCAGTTTTGGATCAAAAGAATGACTTAATGTAAACTAGGATAAACACCCGTACAAATCAGTGTCTTCAGACTCTTCAGGAAGAGCCAGTATGTGTACTCTCAATTTCATTGTCTCCCCATCTTCATGTACTCTCACAAAATATGAGAATACTGATTTAGATAATTGAGTAGAAAAATGAAATATGTGCTTTAGACCAGCAGTCCCCAAACTTTGTGGCTTGACTCTGCTGGCAGGGGAGAGGGGAACTGGACTGCACGAGTGGCAGGTTGGCATGCACACGGGTGCCCGCCAGCTCACTGTTGGCACAAGTTGAGTTGTGCACCCATGCACACTCTGGCCCACCACTCATGTAGCCCAATTTCAAATAGGCCAGGCCAGTGGACTGGGAGTTTGGGGCCCCTGATTTAGACTTTCATTATGCTTAGGCAAAATATTGCAACAGTTGACCAGAATGTTCTCAAAACTTGTCCTAAGAAAAATGGATTATATTTTTAATCATCTTCTCCAAAGGAATATCACATCATGTAATTGTCTTTAATCATTTCCAGTCACTTCTTTTTAAAAAAGATGGCAAATTCCATCCCCCTTGATATAATTGTTTGCATGTTTAGCAAACACATTTGTTTTACTTCTTTATTACTCTGTAAATCACTTTACATCTCTTTGAATCTAAAAGAGTTTAGTTCAAGACCTCAACAATTTTGTGTTCCATCCTAAACATCTTGAAAAGACGATCCATGAACACTGCTGCTGTTCCCCCAAATTTTGAGAATACCATAGGTCAAGTCATTAGAACAACAAGGGAAATCTGACATTGAACCCTACAACTTTGAAGGTAAAAAGCTCATCCAAAGAAACAAATCTATAAATTAGAGGGCATGGGGACATCAAACGCTATATTTGATCACTATAAATTATTAACAAGCACAGGGATGACATAGCCCTTAGCAATGATCATATGATATGAGCAGATCCCTGTATAATATTTGCTTCCTTGTTCAGATAAGCTGTTCAATCACAATCACATCCTTTCCTTGGTCAAGGACTTCACCATTCTGTTTTGGCTTCAGAGGAGGATCTCATTTATTAAACATTATGTCTGATCAGTACAAAAAGTGACCTGAGATTTAGGATGAATACATAGTGGAGGAATCTTAGGTCTTATCCTATACATCTCTTTTATACAAAAGTTAACAGATTTGAGGTGAAGCTGTAGAAAGTTTCATGAAACAACAAACCTTGAAGGTGTTGAGGAACAAACTCAACCATTTCAGATATTTTCAAATATGCTGAAAAAATACTTTCAGTTTATGAAGTAAGCTTTCATAAGGGGCTACCAAATGATCAATCTGGCTGCAGACTTAAATGCACCTTGAAAATACGGAAGTCCATCTGAACCATATCCATTAGTTTGCACTGCCCATTTGATAGAGCTGTCTTCGAAAATAATGTTTCTTTAGTGTTATTCTGTTATGAAATAGTAAATAAGGTAATATTATACTGCACACTATTCAAAGTGCATTTTGAAAACCCAACAAACAACTTCAGGTGTGAAACATTTTTTCCTCTGTCATAAAGTCAGTCAAAGGGCACCCCATGAAGTTTTTAACAAAACAGGGGGTCCTTTACAATTGTTTACAGTTCTGAAGATTAAAACAATGCTTTGAACTAAATTTAGAAAACAACCTGCAAGCAGCACAAGTTGTTCAGTAATGTCTCAACACTACACACTACTAAGCAGCTCTCATTTTCTTCATTATCACAAACTCTTTTGTCTGTAATCCATTCCACTATCTTTTAACACAGTTCACTTTATTAACGTTGGGCTGGGCTGGATTTGTTTTGTGGTTCATGCATCAGAAAAAAACTTTTTGATTTGTTTCTTTGGTTATTTCTTTCTTCTCTCAATTGGTTGCCCAATTATCCTTGAGCAGTTTTTTTCAAATTGTGCAAATAAATGTAGGACAGCACATGAAACAGCTGGAAGATACTCTTGTTTTATTTTCCTGTGTGGGAAAAGGAAGGCTTCCTGCCAAGTAATTTGCCTTAAAGGCAAAGTTCAAAATACTCATTTACTGTGAAGGAAGGGGAAAAAAATAATGTGGCTTTGTGACATAATGGCAAAGCAATGTTTTTGGTCATTCACTGATTTCCTTTGCTGGCACAACAAATATATATTTGCAAGAGCCATGATGGCACAGTTGTTAGAATGCTGTATTGCAGACTAATTCTGCCAATTGCCAACAGTTCGATCCTGACCAGCACAAGGTTGAGTCCATCCTTCTGAGGTCGGTAAAATGAGGACACAGATTGCTGGGGCAATACGCTGACTTTGTAAACCACTTAGGGCTGTAAAGCACTACTAAGTGCTATAAAAGCCTAAGTGCTGTTGCTACTGTGGACATCTTTCAGAAATTAAAAAGGAAATAATGCTGAGATCATGTGTTCACTGATTCCCTTTGCTGACACAACAAATATATATTTGCAGGGCATCATTCAAAAATTAAGAAAGAAATGATGCTGAAATAATGTATCCTGCCATATCTCTGTTGGTCTAGATCCCAAATCTTGGCCTCATTGCCCTTCTCCTTATCACCAACCACTTTCAGACATAGCATTTTGCTGTGGAAGTACCATTGTCTCTAAATGAGGAGGGACTTCCGAAGCAACTTTTGAACAAAGGTGGAAGTTCCAGTCAGCCTTCTCCCACCAACATGGCAAAAACAGGAGCCGAGTCAATGACAATTTGGTGGAGCTTATTTTAAGACTTACATAATTTACCTCCCTACTTTTAGTTGCACATACGCAACCTAAATGCCAGGTCAGGGTGTTTGGAGGTTCTGTAATACAAGTATTCCATGATGCAAATATTTCTAAATCTGAAACATAAGCCTGAGTCCTTGAATGAAAAGGGCATGTTTTCTCCCTCTTAGCTTTGTTAGGGCAATACATGATAAGGTGCCTATGATATGTTTCCAGATCTTCCATCTTCAGAGATGGAAAGGAATTCTAATCAGTCTGAGGAACAGGAGACATCAAACTAGGGATGGAGATGATTACTGCATCACAGAATAAGAAAGCTCTTCATAGCTTCATTCCCATGGACAAACACTGCTTGGAGGTGTGCTGAAAACATACGAACCAACTAATATAGTGGAAATTTCAAGCTCAGGCAGTCCCAGCTCTCCTTAACTGAAGTAAAGAGAAAACAATCATGTTTACCCAGCTTGGTGACCTAAAGTATAATGGATAGCCATGTTTTGCTAGATGAAACAAATTATCGTACTAGCACAAAACAGCCCAGAAGACAGAAACAAAGCAAGGCTTGTCTTAATCAGCTAAGTCTGTCTAGATGAACCTGGTAAAGGCGCACCATTTCAAGGTTTTGATGCTGAAATTCAAGCATTGTAATGGTATGGTGACCTTTCACGATAGCATTTCTATCTCTTGGGAACGCATTGATTTTTCTCTGGCTGCTGTGTAGCAATGCAAGCTGACCCTAGGTTACAGAGTGGAAAGTGCCAAAAGCAAAGGAGAAAAGGATTTTTCATCAGCTTTTAAGGAATTAAAATGGATTGTTGTTGGATGTTGAAGGCTTTTGTAATGGTTTCTGAACATAGCTAATTCTTCAACTTGGGTACTGTGATGGTGATGTCATATTTACTTGGCAAATATTACTAAATCAGATTATTTGATAGGAGCAGACTGATAAGAATAATATGAGAAGAATTCTATCCTCCTCCACATCCATATATTTCATGAACCAGGATGACTCTTCTGAACAAATAATTATTTATCTGCTATCTGTTCACTTGTTCTTCCGTCTGTTGCCTTCACAAACAGAGATAGTATGGTTCATTAACAGAAACAAAAAGTTAGCTCCAAATGATAATTTTTTGTTCAGAAGAGTGATCCCTGGTTCATGAAATATATAGATATGGAGGAAGATAGAGTGCTTGCAGGAAACTTTACTATAGAAAATATATGACAGATGCTTGAGACCATTTTTACTTTCTCAGAAAGAATCAGAACCAGTAGCGTAAATGGAAGTAACAAGAGAAGATACTTTAGGACAACCAAAGAGACTACCCAATAACTAATTGCCTTGTCCTGACGGCAAAAACAGTGCAACTCCCAATTACAGGAAACAGCTCGTTTTCATTATTGCAGCAAAGATAATGCAAGTGAATCAATGGGATTTATTATTATTTTTCACACTGACATGTTACACTTTGTTTATGAAATAAATTAAACAAGCATCAGACTTCAGGGTTATTTCTTAATTCAGAATCCTTTGTGTGAGCCAGTAAGCCAATATTCAGTGGCAAAGCTACAAAAAAAAAGATAAATAAAAAGCCAGAGAATGCAAAGTGGAGAGAATCACTTGGTACCTCCAGAGCCCCCAAAGTGCTTGCAACAGACAATATTTCAGCAAAGCGTCCTCAGAAATCTTCAGGACATGAGAGTAATATAATGCCTCTTTGTTCACAATCTGCTCACACATTACAAGAGATTAGTATATATTAGCCCTGGGTAGGCCAGAAGGGGAAAGACTCAGGTGAATGTATTTAATAATTGATCATGGAAATAGACTCTAATGAAATTTCCATCATCCAGAAACATGAACTCTATATTTATCAACCTTTATTTATCTGCTCAATGTATGACTTGGGCAGCTTTGGTGAATTCCCTGTGGAGGCAAAAGAGCAGGACCATCAATGCTTAGAGCAGTAGAAATCAGGAGGGGTGTTTTTGTGAATGAAGAGCATGAACAGGAAGGAGATTAAAAGCTGTTGGTAGTCTCCTTCCAAGAGAAAAGCAAACATAATAGACAATTCCATGATTACTTGTTTTTCTATCTGTTGCCTTCAGAAACAGAACTAGTATGGTAAGGATGTTAGCTACAGCTAGTGTTTGGGAGTTAACCCAACTTGAAGTCCATAAAGCTTACTGGGTGTCTTTGAGCCAGTCAGTATGTATCAGTATCTGCATAAAGAAAATAGGGGTATGTATTACACAAAATTTTTCCTGGAGAAAAATAGGATAGATGTTTAACAAATGATAAAACAATACATCACAAGCCTGATGGGAGCCAGACCCTTCATCAATTTACTGCCTGTATTTCATTTTGCTTTCCCTCCTAATTTGGTTTAGTGCTAACACTAAAGTCAAGCTAGGATAAAAAGGAAATAAATGATGGACTGTAGAAGTTAAGGAGATAACACCTTTGCATCTCTTTTGCTATCAAAGTAATACATATGTACTCACACACTTTATACATGAAAGAAACAAATATCTGATATAATGCAATGTAAATTGAGGTTGAAAGACATCCAATTTCCCTACATAGATTTTTAAACTAAAACAGTAGCTTGAAGGACAGGCTGTTTCTTGTCTAGGCCAGGAGACAAGCAATCTTAAAGAAGCAGTGAAAGAAATGAATTTAGAAGATTTTTATTGAAAAGACAAAAAAAAGAGGCAATACATTTTCTTTTGCCATAGCTTTCATTACATTTTACAACAGATTATTATCATTCATTCTGTTTAATCTAGAAATTTTAAAAATAATTTAACTTGATGATATGTGATGTGCTTTGTAATTCTTTCTTATTTCTTAGTTAGATTTTTACACATTTTAAATGTTTTTGAAATGTGTAAAATCAAGAGGGGGAGGTAGGGAGGAAAGGAATGGAGGAAGGAAGGAAGGAAGTGTACACAGTATTTGAAAGAAGGAACAGTAACAGTATTATTATATTTTTGATAAGAAACTGAACTAAGAAAGAAAAATATTTGAGTTTGAATAGAATAGAATTCTTTATTGGCCAAGTGTGGTTGGACACACAAGGGATTCGTCTTGGTGCAAATGCTCTCAGTGTATATAAAAGAAAAGATACATTCATCAAGAGTCAAGAATCATAAGGTACAACACTTAATGATAGTCATAGGGTACAATAAGCAATCAAATCATACTAGGAAACAGTCAATATAAATCGTACGGATACAAGCAACAAAGTTACAGTCATACAGTCACAAGTGGGAGGGGATGGGTGATAAGGAGTGATGAGAAGATTAACAATAATAGTAGTGCAGACTTTGTAATAGTTGAACAGGGTTGAGGGAATTATTTGTTTAGCAGAGTGATGGCTTTTGGGGAAAAACTGTTCTTGTGTCTAGCCTGCACATTATTGCCTTGACCTGAGATAATCAACATATCCTAATGACCCCTGGCATCCACTAGAGTTGGATGGGCAAATACATTTAAATAAATTAATGACTGAAGTAGAAAGTTCAAGTTTTAACCCAAGCAAGCAAGATGTAGAATCTAAATGATGTTCTAAATCACAAGTAATAATTTTATGCCTTTATTTCCACGTCAACATCTTCTATTCTATGCAATAGTGCAGTTAAAACCATTGAATATAGGACAGTTTTCCCAACCTTTCTTACTGCAAATGTGAAGAAAGCTTGTGGGGGGTGGGTGGAGAGGGAGAGGGAGGGAGAATGAATGAGTGCAGGCAAATGTCTATTTGTGTGTGAACACTGTTCCTCATGGATCATTGAGGTAGATTATTTTGAATAGTCGATTGACCATTTTTAAATATTGTCACCAACTTTTAAATGTAAGATTAAGTCATCTTATTAACTACTTTAGATTCACATAAAAGAAGAGAAGAGAGTTTGGGTGAGTTTGATTTCATCTTGATTAAGAAAAGTAACCAGGGAATGAGCGAGCAGATATAGAATGACAAAGAAATCTGCCATCAATGTTTCCTTGACATTGTAATTAATGAAACTGTGCCACAGCTATAAACAACAATTATATAATGTATATAGCTATATAACATTTTTCAAGTAAAAATTCCATCTTTAGGACATTGCAGTAAATTCTTACCAACATGACAGAGGAAGAATTTATTTAACTCTAAATACATTTTATTGCAGAAAAAAAAGAGTAGGAAAGGCTGTTGATAATATTTTTGTGAATTTTTTTTTAATTTTTTGTTTGTTCCATCTTGATAAAAAGGCTTTTTTTAAAAAAATCGTTTCTTTCAGTATAAAACATTTGAATCTCCATTTCAATCAGTTTTACATAATGTATGAAACCTGACTTTGAACTTCGATCAAGGAATTATGAATCTTGACAAAAGAAGGGAAAACTATGAATACAATCATCAAACCTTAGGAGTGATTAACTTGATTTTTCTTTGAAAAATGTTCTCCAGGATGGGTGATTTTTAATCCCATTATCATTCTTGGCATTCTATTTTTGTGCTATTGGATAGAAGCAAAATCTGATTGCATCGCACTCGTGTTGGAGCCTCTGTGGCACAGTGGTTAGAGTGCAGTATTGCAAGCTACTTCTGCAGCCAGCTGCCTACAATTTGGCAGTTCAAATCCCACCAGGCTCAAGGTTGACTCAGCCTTCCATCCTTCCAAGGTGGGTAAAATGAGGACCCAAATTATTGGGGGCAATAGGCTGACTCTGTAAACTGCTTAGGGAGGGCTGTAAAGCACTATAAAGTGGTATATAAGTCTAAGTGCTATTACTATTGAGGTGCTTCCAGGTGGAAAGGATTAGCCAGCAACATCACCATTGCCCAGTTGGACACCCAGTTGGGGGCTCCTTTCATGACCCTGGCAGGAGGTAGAGTGAAAAACAGGAGCTCATCCCGCCCCCACAGCAGCACTGGGTCTCAAACGCAGCCTTGCTAACCTCCAACCCATTATCCTAACCATGCACACCACCATGCCGCTAGAAAAATCTGATAAAAATCTGATAAATCTGACGCTTACATAGTGACTGTGAGTTGGAAGGCCTAACTGAAACTTCATAGCAGGGGTGGGATGCTACTGGTTCTGGCCGGCTCTATAGAACCGGTAGCTCTGAAGAGCAGCAGACACAGAACCGGTTCTGTGTCTGCTGCTGTTTGGCCCACCTGCCCGCCTGAGTTCTTACCTGTCCTTTATTTCCTGCTTTTTCAACCTCAGCTGCTTTGTGCAGCACAGCTGAGGTTGAAAAAGCAGGAAAAAAGAGGCTTTTCAAATGCTGTACACCCACGCTCAGCGCTTTTCAGCTGTCCGGGCGGCACAGCCTAAGGTTGTTTTACACACACGCGCAGCACGCAAAACGTAGTCACCGAACTGATAGTAACACCAGTTGAATCCCACCCTGGCTGCATAGCCGATGACTACTATATTGCAAAACATACCTACATATATGGGTAGTCCTCAACTTACAACAGTTCATCTAGTGACTGTTCCAAGTTACAACAACACCAACAAAAGTGACTTACGGCCATTTTTTCGCCCTTACGATCATTGCAGCCTCTCCATGATCATGTGATCAAACTTCAGAGGCTTAACCAATGACTTGCATTTCTGACGGTTGCAGTGTTTTGAGGTCACACGATCCCCTTTTGCAACTTTCTGGCAAGCAGAGTCTAAGGGGGAAGCCAGATTCACTTAACAACCATATTACTAGTTTAACAACTGCGGTGATTCACTTAACAAAAGTGGCAAGAAATGTTATAAAATGGAGCAAGACTCGCTTAGCAAATTTGTCACTTAACAACATAAATGTTGGGCTTGGTTGTAGTTGTAAGTTGAGGACTATCTGTATTAAGTCTTGCACTCTCCCTCCAGTGGTGCCTGACTTATAACTATAGAAAGGAGCACAGATATTCTTCTAAGCGGGGGGGGGGGATTCAACTGGTGTTACTATCAGTTCAGTGACTATGTTTTGCGTGCACATGTAAAAAAACCTTAAGCTGTGCCGCCCGAACAGCTGAAAAACACTGCTTCCGGGTACACAGCATTTGAAAAGCTTCTTTTTTTTTTTTTTACTGCTTTTTCAACCGCAGCTGTGCCGCGCAAAGCAGCTAAGGTTGAAAAAGCAGGAAATAAAGGACAGGTAACAGCCCAGGCAGGCGGGTGGGCCAAACAGCAGCAGACACAGAATGGGCTCAGTGTCTGCTGCTCTTCAGAGCTACCGGTTCTATAGAGCCCGGGGGCAGAACCAGTAGCATCCCACCCCTGCTTCTAACCTCTCTTCAAAGGGTTGCGTTTCCTCTGCACTTTATATGATATATTATATTTATATGATATATGATATATAAATGGGTGGAAGCAACAAGCAGTCCCAGCTAGTTCTCTCCAAAAGGGGTGAACAGGATCAGACATTACACGTAGTCTTCAACTTGCAACAGTTTACAACGGCACTGAAAAATGTAACTTATGATCATTTTTTTTTCACAGTTATGACCTTTGCAGCATCCTCATGATCACATTCAGACGATTGGCAACTGACTCATATTTATGACGTTTGCAGTGTCCCAAGGTCATGTGATCGCCTTTTACGACCTTCTGACAAGCATAGTCAATGGGAAGCCAGATTCACTTAACAACCAAGTTACTAGTTTACCCACTGGAGTGATTCATTTAACAACTGTGGCAAAAAAGGTTGTTAAATGGGGCAAAATTCACTTAACAAATATCTCACTTAACAACAGACATTTTGGGCTCCATTGCGGCCATAAGTCTGTACTAAGTTTACACCCATCCCAACACTTTGTTGATAGGGAGGTGTAGAGGACAAAATAATTCTGCAAGTCCTAACTCAAATTTGTGACACACGAATGAGTTCTGATTTATAGATTTATGTTTTTTTAGAAAACAGTTAAGGATCTAGTGTAGAGATTCTTCATAAACGAAGGCAGAGAAGTAGGAACAACCGATTGCCGTTTATTTATTTACATTTATCAGACATGCATGAAAAGGAGGAGAAGAAGAAAAAAACACCCCCAGTCTTATTGATGTATGAGAAGAAAGCCAAGTAGAGGTTTGAATGGAAGAGCAACTGAATAATAAATTCAATATGAGTACTGCAATTCTATAAAAATACAGAAAGGTTAAAAAAAGATCCTTCCAATGGCAAATAAATGTGAGCTTGTAAATAACTGGCAAGGACATGCTTTCATGTGAAAGAACAATAGCTGTTCCGAAAAGAAGATTCACTTTTCACACTTGCAAATAGGGGAGGGGAGGGCAGTCCCCAGCTGTTGACACAGAGGACTACATGACCAAGCAAATTGCTGAACCAGAAAGCTGTGACTCATGATCCTTTTAGGAAAATGTGAAAGCTAATGCCATCGTGAAAAGAGATCAATACGTATTTGCTTTGCTGTCACTGTGGAAAAATACGAAAACGAAAGCAACGACTGAACAGAATGTTTGAAACAAAATCAACTGATACTAACATTAAAAACCTCCCATGTAACTGATGCAAAGGGAGTTTTCTGTTGCAGGAAACCACTTACCCTTCTTTGTTCTAAATGGAGAAAATATGGATGGGGGCTAAATGTTTTCTGAAATCAGAATAAACTTAAGGACATCCTATAATATGCTTCCCTTTGCAAAATAAAACTGCTTCGGAGAAAAAGTCAAATTTCCTTCCATTGAGCATTTTTCTATGATCTCAACGATATTTATTTATTTTTATCTTGAGTCAGCAGCCTGCATAATCAATCACTGTGATGGCAAAATGGTGACATGTACACAAGGCTGTTGTGATGCAAGCACACCTTTACGCACTTCTTGAGGTTTGACGCAGCCTATAAGTGGCAGCATTTGCAAATGAAACACGCATTTCCACACCCTCGTACCTACCCACTCTTTGGGCTTTTGCCCAGTCTGCCATTGGAAATGAGATATTCTGAAATTTCATTTCGTTCTATGCATTTATTAAGGAGAGCGTAGCCCTGTATTTTTGCTGGGGAAAAAACAAAAGCAGCTAACATCCTAAATGCACTCCATGAATTAAAAAGAAGTTAAACTACAGAATTCAGTAAGAAACACAATGCCCCTGCTCTTTTAAAAACCAAAAATAAAACCTAGAAGCATAAAAGACAGGCAAGTGAAAGTCATGGATCAATCAGTAAAGCCATCTGGCAGGCTCCAAAATCCCCAGGCACATTGACATAACTCTTAGAGCCTTTTGGAAGGCAAGCAGGGTTGAGGTCAATCTACCCTGTGGGAGTGAAGGATCAGGATAATTATCCAAAAAGGAGGCACTGCGGTAGAGAATGGCTCTCCTCCTTTGTCCCATCAGATGACATCTCTTCATGGACAAGACCCACAACGTGCCTTTTCTGCCAGACTTTATGGGACAATAAATGTAACCAGAGGGTGGGAAGGGTCTAGGACAACTCGGCGCTGCCAGCTCGCCGTGGCCAGCTCTCCATTGCCAAGTCACCTCTATCAACACACCATCGTCAACTTGTTGCAGGACAACTCAACACAGCCAATTTGCTGCGGATAGCCTGGGTGGGAGAGCTGGGTGGGCAAGTGAGTAAGCGCGTGGGCAGGGCACAGAGCAGCAGTTGCAGCCGGGGGCTTCCCAACAGAGGGAACGCTGGTGGGTGGGCAAGCGGGTGGGCCCAGTGCAGAGCAGCGGTGACCAGGGGCTTCCCATTTTCACCCACCCTGGCCTCCCTACCACCACACCAAGGTCCGGGCTGTTCGGAGTTCAGGCTGTTAACTGGACCATGCCCTCAAATAAGTGGCCCAAGCCATGTAGGACTTTATAGGTTTAGGGGTACCTTGAACTGAACTCAGAAGCAAACCCCACCTTTGCAGTTCGGTCTAGGAATGGGCACAAGTAATCCTCGCCTTACAACAGTTCGTTTAGTGACCGTTCAAACTTCCAACAGCACTGAAAAATGTCATCACAATTTTTCACAGTGACGGCCTTTACAGCATCCCCATGTGATCAAAATTCAGGCATTTGGCAACTGGTTCATACTTACGACAGTTGCAGTATCCCAGGGTAAAGTCATTTCACTTTTGTGACCTTCTGACAAGCAAAGTCAATGGGGAAACCAGATTCATTTAACAACCGGGTTATGAACTTATCAACTGCAGTGATTCATTTATCAACTGTGGCAAGAAATTTCATTAAAATGGGGCAAAACTTCTGTAACAAATGTCTCAATGAACAACAGACACGTTGGGCTCAATTGAGGTCATAAGTTGAGGACTGCCTGTAGAGCTCAACATCAAGCTGTGCAAAGGCCTCTGGATTACAATTTCCACCTACACTTGGAGCAAGAGACACGACTTCAGAATACCCCCAGATCGAGCAAAGGGTCAGTCTAGGGGAGTGCAACCCTATCCAGCTCCAAAGAAGAAGGCGCCTTAACCAGAGGCCCCAAAACCAAAGCCACTCGGTCTTGCTAGGGTTGAGATAAAGCCTGCTCTTCTCCATTCAACCCTCACAGCCTCCAAACATGGAGAAAGAGTTGGGAACCATAAGTCAGTCACCAAACTTTAAGGATTTAAGCTGGGAATTGTGGTTCGAGTCCCATCTGGGGAGCCGAATGTCAACTCGTAAAGCATTCCTGGGCTGCTTTTGAGTTGCCATAGGGAGGAGTGGGGGGAGAACTGATGGAGAAGCTCGGTTGCTATGACCAGGTGCACATTCCACACATACCTTTCTCCAGATTGTATCCCAGGTTACTAGAGCAAGCCGGAGAGGCATGTTTTCTACAGCCCGTGAAAGTGCTCTGTTGGAGAATGTGATTTATGACACACCCTGGGAGGAGGGGGGAAACAGGGTCATAGGTGGGCAGTAAATTATAACATCGTGAAAAAGGAGATGGCTGAATTTTCTGGCCTTTTTTTGTGAGTTACAGGGAGAAATGGCAGAATGAGGCGATTACTGAGGCTAACTGTTTCCATCCTTAGACCAGTCACCTACTTCTTCAGTAGGGTATAAAATTGGATAGGCAAAATTTGCTTTCTTTCAAATTTTATTGGAGACTCTAAGGCAGGGGTGTCAAACTCGATTTCATTGAGGGCCGCATCAGGGTTCTGTTTGACCTCAAAGTGGGGGGCATAGCCGGGTGGGCGTGGCCAGCACAACTTCCTGCAGCCCTCCACTGCGGGGCCCTCTCGAGCTCCATTTTCATTGGCATAGGGCTGTTTCCAGGGCAGACCTATGGGTCAGATCTAAGCACCCTGCAGGCTGAATCCAGCCGCACCTTGAGTTTGACATCCCTGCTCTAGGGCCTTGGGGAACAGGGGCTGCTAAGGCCCTGCATGCTTATAAGCCACAGCGATTCTTCAAGGAGCATAAAGTTGCAGCTCAATGAAAAAGGCCCAGAAATCCTTCCATCGTTGCCCAGCTGTTCCTGGACAGTCACCTGGGGGGAAAGTCTTGGGGTTTACATATTTTTCATTCCATATAAAATCTATAAGAGAGGGTGCTATGTGTGTGTATGTGCTATTGTGTATGTTAAGGAAAGGGCCAGCTTTCACTTTCCCAGGAAAAGAAGAAAGAAAAAAAAGGAAAGTTGATGGGTGGAGGCATTGTCCATCTTGAGCAGCTGGGCCATGGATTTGCCTTCTCCCATCCCTGTAGAAAATAAGAAGAGCTCTTCTCAACCACAGGCTGAGAGTCCATTTAGTCCTGGGTCCCACAGTGCAGTCAGGAAGTTCACAAGTATGGAGAAATAGCAATCGCAATAGCGATAGCACTTAGTGTTATATACCGCTTCACAGTGCTTTACAGCCCTCTGTACAGAATCAGCATATTGCCCGCAACAATCTGGGTCCTCATTTTACACACCTCGGAAAGGTGGAAGGATGCCATCAGGATCAAACGCCATCAGGATCGAACTCCTGGCTGTGAGCGGAGTTAGCCTGCAAGACTCATTCTAACCACTGCGCCACCATGCAGTGATATAATAGCCACTTCTCACTGTAATTCTCAGCACTGATACTGATAATCTGCTTCCTGTGTTTCAAGAGCTGTTTCACAGCTATCAAGCCTTAAGAGCCATCGTCACTTCTTCCGCTAATGGTACCTCTGTGCTTCTGCCATTTTCCACTACAGGCGGTCCTCGACTTACGACCACAATTAAGCCCAACATTTCTGTTGTTAGGTGAGATACATATGTTAAGTGAGTTTTGCCCCATTTTACGACCTTTCTTGTTAAGTCAGTCACTGCGGTTGATAAGTTAGTATCCTGGTTGTTTGGCAAATCTGGCTTCCCCGTTGACTTTGCTTGTCAGAAGGCCGCAAAACGGGGTCACATGACCTTGGGATATAGCAACGGTCATAAGTAAGAACCAGTTTGCCAAATGCCTGAATTTTGATCACGCGACCATGGTGATGCTGCAAAGGTCGCAACTCTGAAAAACGGTTGTAAGTCACTGTTTTCGGTGCTGTTGTAACTTTCAAAGGTCACTAAATGAACTGCTGTAAATCGAGGGCTACCTGTACCTCGGAAGCTCTCACCCCTTCTCCAGTCTTTCAAAGGGGACAAAGTCAAGTCTAACACCATCTCTCCCACGAATCCTGAGGCCAGATCAATAGGCTTTTGAAACATTTAACTATGTCAGTGTCCCTTCCCCTTCACACTTCTTGGTATTTGCACGAACGCCTTTTTGGTACCAGGGTAAATGTTTGACAAATGAGCGCCTAGGATAACAGGACATTTATTTACCGGCGAGAAAAGTGACAGTGTTTAAATCAGCATGTTTGCTATTGGTTTGTGCTAGTCCTTATTTGCCGTTCATCCCTTCTTGTATGCAGAAGTATATTAATCTGATAAATGAATGAACGTGACAACTAAAAGCTTGACAAATAATGAATGATAAAGAGCAAAAGGGAGCTACTTAAGGAGAACCTTTCAGCTGAAAACAGTTATTTTGCTATTCTTCTTTTTAACTCTTCCATATCAAGTTTCAGGATGAAGATTTTGTGCCAGGATAGCATCGATTGAAATCAAAGTTGTGTTGAATCAATCAGGTAGAATTTATTGCTGGTGGAATAAAGTTAGGATTAGACTAAGGCTGTTAACAGACATAAAGGAGCTGATTAAACAAAAAGGCAAAATAAAAATAACATTGAATAAAGGCCATTGCAACTAAGTTAACACTTATGCTGTATCCCGTGCTTTAGCCATAGGAAAAATGTTGCTGGATTACAGGTCAAGAAGGCCAATCAAAGCAAAGAAAAACAATAAAGGAAGAGGAACTTGAGGCTAATACTACAGGTGCTATGAAAAAATATTTTATTATATAACCCATTACATTTCCGAATAGATATCCTTTTTCAAGGTCCCTTGTTTCTTAAGCATTATTCTTACAACATATAGAAAGTGATGCCAAATTTGCAGGAGTTTTGAAGAAAAAGGTGGTTTTGAGGAAGGATGTCTATTAAATGCATTTTAATAACAATAGCCCTTAGACTTATATACCACTTTACAGTGCTTTACAACCCTCTCTAAGCGGTATACAGAGTCAGCATATTGCCCCCAACAGTCTGGGTCCTCATTTTACTGACCTCGGAAAGATGAAAAGCTGAATCAACCTTGAGCCAATGGGAATCGAACTGCTGGCAGTCGGCAGAACTAGCCTGCAATGCTGCATTCTAACCACTGTGCCACCACAGCTCTCATCCTATTAGATTAGATAAATTCTTATTAGAATATATCTAATAAAATACATTCCTTCAGTCCCTGGAGTTTCTGTTCTTTTTTTTTTTTTATGCAGACTGTAATATTCAGCAATAGCTAAATTCAACAGCATCTGGAAGGTTACTCGCTCTTGATATATGCATTTACACTGGAAATAAATCCTCTTTAGTCAGTTGTTCTTGTATTGTGGTCTTGCGCAGATATTCATTTATTTTTATTTTTATTTTATTTTATTTGGTTTGTCAATTTTATTTTATTTGGTTTGTCAATTGCTTACAAGATAATAGGTATAAGTAAAAACATAGTTATGAATCTGTTCTTTCTTTAAAAAAACAATTCTAGCACTATAGGTATATTTATTCCCACTTTCTTCTTGAAATCTGAATGGGATGCTTGCAAGCTTTAGTAATAAAATTGATAAATAACAAATAAAAAGCATGCATTTGTTAAGCTATTAACTTGGTTGTGTTATCTTTGCATCCTTCCTTTCTCCAGAAGTGGCCCATTCTCACATAGTCACATGCTCTTTTCAAGATAATTGTATTTAGAAGGACTACAGCCTCAACTATTTTAGCCTTTCCTTACCCCGGGATTGTGCAAATGTTAAAGATCAATAATTCATGTTATTAAATGTTTACCTATGGAAACATGTATATGGTTAAATCAGAGCAGAAGAGATTTGTTGGTGGAGCCTCTCAAAAGCAAGTTTATCTGTGGGTTCAAGTCTTTCTGTAGAACTGAATTCTGAAATGTGGGTCTGTATGCTTATTTGTAGGAGTTCTTGTTCAGAGATATGTAATTCCTCTGTGATAAACTTTATTTACAGAACCTAAATTCAGAGTAAATATTCTTAGCCATTTTCTCAGTTTTCTAATTGTTTTGAACTCGTAAGAAGAAATGAGTATAGGTAGGATGGAGAATATATATTATCTGCCATTCTTGCTCTGATAGTATGATAACTGACTGGTTTGGACAAAATTGTTCTCCCAGCCAGTTTGCTGGGTGGAGGAGCAGGAAAGTTCTGGCTAATCCTTAACACAGCTGTTGATGAGCAATGCTAGGGAATCCAGTGGATTTCTGAGAACATCTGGGCTACAAAAGAGATATCTCAACTAAAAATGCTGAATCTGTCTCCAGCTGTTCTGACTGAGATTATGTCCAAATTGTGTAATACATGGCAAGAGTCACGCAGTCCATTGGCCAATCACAGAATAAAGGAGTGTTTAGAGTAAGAATGTTAGAGGCAGCTTGGTCTAGTGTTTAAGGCACTAGGCCAGGGGTGTCAAACTTGCATTGCCATGTCATCGTCACATGACGTATCATGACTTCCGCCCCCCCCCCCTTTACTAAACTGGGCGTGGGCATGGACACCATGTGATGCATCCAGCCCATGGGCTGCGAATTTGACAACCCTGTACTAGGCTATAAAGCAGGATGTCGTGAATTCAAGTCCCATTTAGCCATGAAAGCCAGCTGGGTGACCTTGGGCCAGTCATTTTCTCTCAGCCCAACTCACCTCACAGGGGCGTTGTGAGAAAAATAGAAGGAGGAAGGTATGGTGGATGTGTTCATTTTGAGTTATTTAAAAAAAATAACAAAAATGAGATTAAAATAAAACATAGAGCTGACTGGGGAATATATGAAAGATCTACTAAATGGGGATTCAGAGAAGCTAATATAAAGTCCAGATATAGATGGAAGTGAGAGAGAGAAACTCAACTCCATCTTGATTGTGTTACATATAAGATATAGCAAGAAGAAATTTGGGTGAGCTTTCAGGATTCTGTTGTTCAACAATAAAGGATGTTCCTTATAGCATGGCAAAGTTGGCTTCTTGACTTAGCTTATTGTAAAGGGCTGAAACCTGCTGTGGCACTGAATTATACTTACATTTACATCTTTATTTAAATGTTGCTATTCGGTGGATGCCCTCCAAGTATCATGCAATAAAATAGCTGAGTAGAACAATAAAAGATGTACAATTCTGAGAAATGAGAACAGTATGATCATGAACCAAGTGCAATCTCACACTGGACATAAAGAGTCGAGGGGGTGGGGAAGCCTTCCAATAGAATAGCTGCCTAAATTTGTATAATTTTTCCTGACTTTAAAAAAAGGCATTAAAACAGCCTCACAAGAATGACAATCCTTAACTCTTGTTGCCATAGCTAAAAAGTCTAATCATTGACTCAGCCTTCTATTGTCTACTTCAAGGGTGGGATTCTACCAGTTCTGTCCAGGTCTGTAGAACCGGTAGCTCTGAAGAGCAGCAGACATAGAACCTGTTTTGGCCCACCCGCCCGCCTGGGCTCTTACCTGACCTTTATTTCCTACTTTTTCAACCTTAGCTGTCGTTCGAGGCACAACTGCGGTTGAAAAAGCAGGAAAAAAGTGCTTTTTCAAATGCTGCTTCCCTGCACGCAGCGCTGCTCAGCTGTCCAGGCAGCAAGCTGACAAAGATTTACCTGCACGCTCAGCGTGCAGGGAAGCACATCGTAAATCACTGAACCGGTAGCTAAACCTGTTGGATCCCACCCCTGGTCTACTTCAGGGGTCTTCAAACTTGACCGGTTTAAGACTAGTGGACTTTAGCTCCCAGAATTCCTCCTCCGGTCATGTTAGTTCAGGAATTCTGGGAGTTGAAGTCCACGAGTCTTAAACTTGCCAAGTTTGAAGACCCTTGGTCTAGTTATTCTCCAGTTGTTGGACCATAAAACTCATAACTATCATGCTTGGTAGGATTATGAGAAGTAGAGTCCATCAAATCTGAAACGTACTAAGTTATTGAAGTCTTCAGACAAATGAAAAGCAAATGATCCTCCTACTGAATCTTGATTGGCAGATGAAATATGAAAGATAAGCTCACCTACAAAGATGTATCCACATCAGCTGGTTTCTTAATAACCCACCCTACCTACTGTGAATTTGCTGCTTAGAATAGAATAGAATAATAGAATAGAATAGAATAGAATAGAATAGAATAGAATAGAATAGAATAGAATAGAATAGAATACTTGGCCAAGTGTGATTGGACACACAAGGAATTTGTCTTGGTGTAAATACTCTCAGTACACATAAAAGGAAAGATACATTCGTCAAGAGTCAAGAATCATAAGGTACAACACTTAATGATAGTCATAGGGTACAATAAGCAATCAAATCATACTAGGAAACAGTCAATATAAATCGTATGGATACAAGTGACAGAGTTGCAAATGTGTGACTTGAGCATTGCAATTTAACTAGTGTGACAAGATGTAAAAATTGTCTTCATTTATTCATATGCATATATGAAATATTTTACTGCCATTGTGATAGTAGCTATGCATGTAGGATTCAACTCAAGAGTAAAACAACTTAAAGATGCATCTGCAGAGTAATCATTCCTTGGCTGTTTTGGGTGCCATTTCAAGAGCCCTTCTTTACACATTTTAATTCTGAGTCTGTAATCACATTTTCAGCCCGAATCATGTGGGGATTCCTTTAAAAACCAAGCTGCGTTTTATAACATTACAACATTGATTAACCAACCATTAAGTGCTTTTTAATTCTAAGCTGCCATGGAACCCTAGGCAAAGCCGTTATACAATTCTTCTAAGGAGTCAGCTGCAATTTTATATTGAAGTTGCTTGAAAGCATTTGAGAGCCTTCGTAAATTATTCACTGGAAAAAAAAAGGGAACTGTCAAAGCCAGCTTGGCCATTAGGGCAAATCCCAGCAAGTCTTCAACTCATCAATTGAATCCCTAGAGTTATCTATATTTAATGGCAGTGTAAAATCCACCCTCTGAAGGGTCAGGGCATCAAACAGCAAGAACAGTGATCTTATACTTACAATAGGATGCTTCATGCAATGAATGAAAGGAAAGGATACTTCATCCGAAGGACTTGTAGCAGCATATAATAAGATCTCCCCCGACCATGTATAATTTTCATTAATTGATTAGGTGCCATCAATCAGTATTGATTCTTAATAGCTTAACAGACCCATAACTAGACCTCCTTCCGGATAATATACCCCCAACCGTAACCTTTCAGTTTTCCATCCATCACTGCCGTCAACAAGTCAGTTATCTTGTTTATTTTTATTTATTTATTTATTGTTTTTACAAATAACTCAAGATGGCTAACATATTCAACAGGACTTCCTACTCCTATTATTCCCACAACAACAACAACAACAATAACAAAAACCCTGTATGGTGAGTTGGACTGAGAGAGAGAGTGGGAGAACTGGTGATAAAATAAACAGGATTTTTGAATCTTCAATTTAAAACACTATTTGATCTGTTCAGGATCTCTACTTTGGCAATCCAAAGGCTTTCAAAAATATTTCAATTCCATCTCATCTTCATCTTTTACTTATGTCATTATGAAAAATATGGATATGAAAACCCACCTCTCCCTAAAACAAAGGCCCAGTCTGTACCGATACCACAATTGGGCCCAACATTTATGTTGCTAAGTGAGAAATTTGTTAAATGAGTTTTGCTCCATTTTACAACTTTTCTTGCCATATGTGTTAAGTGAATCACTGCAGTTTTTAAGTTAGTAACACGGTTGTTAAATGAATCTGGCTTCCCCATGTCAGAGCATTTGCAGTTTGACTATTATTGTGAGACAACCCAGGAGCAAAACACAGCACACAGAGACTTAGACATTTAACAGTGGTTTATGTACAACAGTTATATACAGATATATAGATGATAGGCAAAATACCTTACAAGCAATCTTTCTTCTTCTTAACTCTATACAGAGAACTCTATAATGAATACTGGACACAAGGAGAGAGGAAACGCCCTCTAATTGCTGCCTTATATAAATACCCCTGAAAGATGTAGAACCCGTCCTCAGTCTTAAAGAGGCAGTACTAATGCTGTGCTGATTCATCCTTGTTGCATCAGCCTTACAGAAGCTGCAGCAATTAAATCTTATACCTGAACACCCCATTGACTTTGCTTGTCAGAGATTGCAAAAGATGGTTTCCATGACCCTGCAACCATTGCGAACCAGTTGTCAAGCATCCAAATATAAAGCACATGACCCTGGGGATGCTGCAATGGTCATAAGTGTGAAAAATAGTTGTAAGTCATTTTTTTCCAGTGCCTTTGTAATTTTGAACGGTCACTAAATGAACTGTTGTAAAATCAAGGATTACCCTGAGTACCACTTTACTTGCTTTACTCCATTACCTTACACTGTAAGCAGTAATGGAGAAGATGCATGCTTGAACATTCTTCATCTTTTAAGACAAACCATTAGCTATTTGAAAATTACAGTATCTATCTGGATGATGTGTATGAATGTATAGGTAAATAGAAGGTAGTCAGCTGTGCAGCCTCTTTCAGATGTAGAGGAAAATTGTGGAGTCAGGATATAGTTTTATTATCTCATGTGCAATTGAATAGCAATCTGGAATTTAGACTATAGCCTAGACATCAGGTTCTATTAGTCCCTTGGCACATGAAGATTGAAGAATGCTGGTTTATTTATTTATTAAAAATAAAGGCAAAAGGAGCAAGCATATCATTACCATGAATATGGAAACAGCATAAACTTTTGCTCCCGTTTCTAACTTGGTTGAACTCATGACCATGGCATTTGTAAAATTGCCATCCTAGTGGTTGGGAAACAGGAATGCTTCCACTAAAATACAGTACTAATCTGATCAGAGCAAGCGGTTAGATTGCATAATGTGGTTAGATATGTTTAATCGCCACTGACAGTTTGATGGAAAATAAGATGGAAATAGCTATTGACCTGCTTCTAATACTAGACCTATAGATAAAAATAAGCTTTTAGTTTCAGACAAAAAGCGTGACTCTTCAGCGGAGGAAGGGGAGAAGCATGACTCACAAGCTTCATAGTGAGATTCTGCATGTTTCATTTTTAGGAATAAAATCACTTTGATTCTAAAGGCTGAGTTCCAGAAGGCTATTCCAACAAGCAGGGAGAGTTTATAGTAAGCTTATAGAACATAAATTAAATATAATATTCCTTCTCTTTCATTCTGAACACTCCAGTATCACTACCCATTTTAGTTTATCGTAGTGCCTAAAGCATCTGAACTGTGATGTGGAAAATCTAACCAAATCTCCCTCTCACATGAATATGCCTAGGACCTAATCTCAGTGAGCAACCTCCCCTCTCTTGGAAGGGTAATGCAAACTGATCTTGCAGGTTGTTGAATGGATCTCTGAAGTGTTATAAAATGCCACTTGATAGGTGAAAAGGGCTTTAGAACATTAGGTCTGCTCATAAAGGAAAGAATTGTCAGGGGAGGCCAGATCTACCTGTATACCACAGTTGTGGGATGTTGGGAATGGCCTTAAAGGACAAGGAGTATTACCAAGGCAGCAATCAGATAAGCGGGGCTTGAGCCCATTCCAAAAAATTAATTTGAGAAAACATCTTCTTCAGCTTCTTCTTAGTTCACACAAACATAAAGTGAGGGAGTGGAGAAGCGTATTCGGAACTGCGAGATTCTCTTCTGTAGCTGTTGCCATAAAACTATTCCTGGCCCAGATGACATTGGAACTATATAGGAGAAAAGCAAAGCTACTAAATTGATTAGAAATGGGAAAGACAGCAGGAAGGAAAACAAGCAAAAGGGCACGTTATATTGGTCCCATGATATTACATAATAATAGGCAATGGCTTTTTATGCCTTGAATCAGAAGATGGGAAGGAATCAAACATGGCTGTCAAGAATATGAGTTTTTTCAGTGAGGAAACAGACTCATAGTCTCCAATAGAAGACAACAGAGAGAGAGAGAGAGAGAGAGAGAGAGAGAGAGAGAGAGAGAGTTGCTCACAATGTTTTGTCTCATAATTCTTTCTTATATAAAATAAACATCATAGAGTTATTTAGTTTATCTGAGTTTATATTAGTTAAATTAAAAGACACTTTTTGTATGTTCATGCCTTTTACTGAACCGGGTGACTGTAGTTTATCTGAGTGTAGACGCTCTGTTGTTCTTTATTTATTTCCCTGTTACAAGCAACTTGAATCACCTTGTATATGTAAGGATCCATGTGCATTTAAAACATCTCTTTATATCACTTTTAATAATAATGTTGCTGTTGTGTTAGATAGTTTTCCTTGCAATATTTTATTATATTTTTATGTATGCTAAATCAAAGACCTTTGTAGGCTGGTTTAGGATAATTTTGAAATTAATGTTGAAGATTCTGAAAAAACCAATCTCTGCTGCTATACAAATAAAATAACAACACCATTAAAATATAAAGCTTAATAGAATAATATCCCAGCCATTAAAATATTCGCTGTAACACTCTTAAAGAGGGATGCAAAACAAAATAGCACTCATATATAATTAAAATTAGAATCAAAAACAAAAACAGTCTAGAACTTTAATGCAGTGTGCCATGTCTCACTTAGATTCTGTCTAGCTTATTCGCTTACTATAATAGTTACATTCTGTCTAGCTTATTTTCAGACAGTAAATATAAGTAAAATGCTTATCAGACACTGTGCTTGCAATGTGACAGATCATAATTGATAGGGGGTTCTTCTTATTTTCTCATAATATGCCGACGGCAGCACATTTCAGCCATCATCATAGTTGACATTTCCACAGCCTCTTAAAACAGTTTCTAAGTACCGACTCAGGCTTGTGTTTGCCACCCCAGTAGACTGAAAGGTTGCAGAACTCCAAATATTCTGATCCTTGTAAGGGAGCTAAAATAAAAAAATAAAAAAGCAATAAAAGAGGCAAGAGGAGGTTTGCTCAAGCATAAAGTGTGTACTCTGCATACTCAGTCCTTGGCGTCTCTAAGTGGGACAAAACAACATCGTATCAGAAATTCTAGGAAGCATCATTAGGCTAGTAGGACCATAGATTGGCCAATTTATTGTGTTTCTAAAGATAAAGAGGCTCGCAAGGTTAGCTTTGCTGCTGGAGATGGCATCCGATAATATTCTAGAGATGGTTTGCCATCAGCTTCTTTCATAGCCTTTTTTTACCTCAGTGTGTAAATGTGTGATGAATCCCAACACATTTACTGTGTTGCCTCCAACATACAGCCAGAAAACAGCTGATTCTTGAGGACTCCAAAACATCCAGTGTAAAATGCCAAAAGGATTTTATTGACTAAATATGAGAAGATCTAAAGAGAAAGATATACCAACCCACATCTCTTCAGCTTACCAGGAACCCTCCAAATGACAACAGAATCAGCCCCCTTAGAGCTGGCATTTAGAACTTCTAGAATGTTGGAGATTTCATATTCATATGATATATGAAGATGAATATGAAGATTTATATATATATATATATATATATATATATATATATATATATATATATATATATATATATATATATTCAATCAATGTATCTTGTCCTGTGGATAAGACAGAACCGGCATTTAGTCCTCTAGAATTTTGGAAATAGATAGATAAGGAGGGAGGGAGGGAGAGGGAGAGAGAGAGGGAGGGAGGGAGGATAGAGAGATTGAGATAGAGCTGATAGAGATAGAGAAGGGGTGTCAAATTCACCTCATAATATATCAGGACTTTTTCCCCCTTTGCTAAACCGGGTGGGGGTGGGGCCAGCACATGATGCATCTGGCCCGCAGACCATGAGTTTCACATCCCTGAGATAGAGTTATATTCAACCAATTTATCTTGCCCCAAGAATAAGTAGGGTTACGTTTTTAAGATGGGTTTCTACTTGAGAAACCCATCTTAAGAATTTATCAATTATTGATAAGATGTGTTATCAGACCATCTCTGGGTTTGATAATACGTATTATCAATAGTTTGGTAACTACAATAAGTGAACATTTGCTAAGAATTTTTTGTTTATGGGAAACATTATTGTAGTGTACGACAGTTGTTCTTCCTACTCTTAGCCAGTGTTAGATTTAAGTTTTGCCCTCTTAATCTTAGATAGGAAGTAGGGATACATATAAAAGCCTCACAAGATTTATATATGATTTATAATACAATAATAGGATCCACAAAGCTTGTTAAGTCATTTTTTCTAGGTTTGTGTGTAGAGGAATTTACTGTACTGATTTGTTAAGTTGCACACATAGTTCCTGAGCTGATCTAAATCTTATAGGTGCAAAAAGGGAGAAAGAGATCAAGACTACTATTTCCTTTTCAATACAACTTCCCAGTCGATCCAACACCCTGGGAATTCTCAAGTGTGGTTGCCTCAACCAATTATTAAACTGAATTGACCCTGATTAAATTCCGAGATCTTTCAGGGTCAGCTAGGTGCTGCCATCTGCTGAGAGTCATTGAAAATCTTTAATTATAGAAAATTAATCCAACCAAGTACTTTGCTTTGCCTTCCCCCTGAATAATGTTAATCTGTCTCCCACTCAGCTAACCTGACCCATCAGCCTCAACTAACAGTGTAGAGCAAAGCCAAAGGGGATAATTCTGTGTAGTGTAGTTTATGAGAAAATGGAGTCTGACCTTCCTCAGGAATGTGAAATCTTGGGTCTTCTTCCTTTACGAATTCTCTACAAAACTCAAGTCATATTCTTGGAGAACCATTTTTAAACACAGAACAGCCAACTGCTCAATGTTAGTCTGTGCTGTATATACTGGCTAGTTGCTGTATCTGCTTTCCATCATGGTTTCTTCTTCCTCAACTGATTCTTTGTCTCTGATTCAGCTGCATTTACTGTCCAACTTGCCCAAATTTTTGATACAGGTAATCCTCAGCCCATGATCACAATTGAGCCCCAAGTTTCTCACTGCTAAATGAGACAATTATTAAGTGATTTTACCCCATATTACGACCTTTCTTGCCACAGTTGTTAAGTGAATCATTGCAGTTCTTAAGTCTTAAAGTCAATGGCTTGCTTCCCCATTGATTTTTCTTGTCAGAAGGTCGCAAAAGAAGGTGGTCACATGACCCCGGGACACGACAGCCGTCATAAATATGAGTCATTTGCCAAGCACCTGAATTTTCATTATATGACTAAGATGATGCTGTAACAGTCATAAGTGTGAAAAACGGTCATAAGTCACTTTTTTCAGTGCCATAGTAACATCAAACAGTCACTAAATGAACTGTTGTAAGTCGAGGACTACCTGTAAATCAATCAACCAATAGAGAGGATGTGAAAGGTGATTTATAGGAATTCTCTTCAGGGAAAAAAATACTATAGTTTATAGTGGGTACATTTTAATGATTAAGTTGTGTCTTCTAAGTGTGATGAATTTCAACACAAAGGTACTCTAAAATGAAATGTTGGTTTCCTGGCAATTGGAAATCATTCATTGCTCATAAGATCAAATATTCAAAAAGTGGCTTTGACAGGAGGAAAATATAAGTCTGAATGGATTAATTGCAGAAAGAGTGGAATTAAAATCCCCAGTGGGAGCTTTCAATAAGTCTTGGTGACTTGCCACTTCATGGGTATAACAAATGTTGCACTTCCTTACATTTAAGGACTGTTGCTTGTAGCAGGGCTTTAATTGGAACAGATATACGGAGTGCATTCTGTAAGTTCTTCTAGCTGAAACTATGGCTGCAGGCCTACTTGCAAATCCACTTTTAAGAACTGTGTAAACCTAAACATTTGCATTAAGTTAGGTGTTGTGGCCCACCGGCAGCTGATGGAGCTGGCAGCAGAATTGGACAGTAGTGAGGAGGTTGGGAAGGAACCTGGGCCAATCCTGGAGGCTGAGGAAGGCTCGGACGAGGGCTCTGCATCAGAAGTAGAGATGGGGCCAGGGCAGGCTGGCTGCCTTCAGACTCAGACAGCAGTGAGGCGGGGAGGTTTCTGGAACCGGTTCTCAGCCTGCCCATGTGCAGGGCTCCCAGAAGACAAGAACAATTGAGAAAGCAGGGTCGACTCAGGAGTAAGGCCACACCTCAGAGATGATTGGCCCCTCCCATAGAACATAAAAGAAGAGTGAACGGGACGTGAGCTTTGGCAGGAAGCAATTAGTTTGTCTGGTCGATTCAAGCTTTGAAAAGTTCTGTTTGACTCTGTGTCAAGTTTGGCCTTGCCCTGCTTTTGGCAATTAGTTCTCTGGCAGCATTCCAAGTGCGATAAGGTGGGTGTTTATAAACATTCCCCCAAAAGACTGTTTGTGAAGCCTTGCAGGCTGTGAATGAATGTAATTCACAGCTGTGGAAATAAAATAGGTTTTGCCGGAACTAAGATTGTGTTTTATGCTTTCTAAGGAAGCCTAGGTCAGAACATTAGGAACGCACATTTGAGGTAAGCTTCCAAAGTCCTGTCCCAGTTCCCACTCTCCTTTGAGGTGAGAAAGGCAATGTAATAAAATGTTCGGATAATCTTGGGAAATGAGGGAAAGAGATGCTGCCTAGGAAACAACCACACAAGTGAGACAGGAGTCCCCAGTGGCTTGATGATCAGAGAAAGAAACTTAATAGGACCCACCTTAATGGGTCATGCAGTTAAAAGCAGTGATGAAAAGTTTTTATACTCTCAGATTATGTTGATATAGCCTTACAATAAAGTAGAATTAGCTCATCTAGTCATGTTTCCTTTTGTGGGTTACCTAGGAGGCGGACAAGCAATGAGAAAAGCCATTCTCTTTTGTGGTAACCCATTCTTCATTCAACAGGTTGTCTCTGACTCCATCTTCATTTCCCTTTACAGGTGCCAGGTGAAAGCCTTTCTATAGCCCGGTGTTTTTCAAGTGTACAATATCATGCTGGCTTTTTGCCTTATTTATGGCCCTGCTGTGCTAATCTTCTAGCACCTTCTATTATTCCTCCCCTCTTTAAAAAAAAAAAAAAAAAAACTTCTGTAATTAAGCTGCTGTATGCCAAGTACTCTGGGAGTGCTTAGAGTTAATTAAAAAAAATGCAGGCATGGTTCCTATAAAGGGATGGAATTAACAAGTAAGCTGTGATGTTAAATTGGAGTGTTAAGGGAGAAGTGAGGATAGTTTAGCCTTGGGTCTATCCCAAGAATTGAAAATTCTTTGTGTAGAATTTGGCCTTATAACTTTCACTCTCTTTTATCAGGAGGGATCAGTAATCTAGGAAACAGTTTAAAGAAAAGATCTGTTGGGAGATGCTACCCACTGATACATTGCTGTAGTGGACATTTCAACCCAGCTCGTGACAATTCCCCCCTCCCCCGCCCACCCGCCCCCGCGAAATAAAAATAGCTGTAGATGCCCGAGATCTTAGTTCCACATGGGAAAAATTTATCTGAAGGAATCAATGAGAATGATATACACAGTCCATACTTCCTTAAATTCTCAGAGCAGGGGGATATGGATGTTACAGTATGTCATGTCCCCATATAGAGGCTTTTACATGAAGTCCATGATACTAGATTATCAGAAGGGATATATATTTTTTCTGTGTGGCCTCCAGAGATTGAATATATAGCCCATTATCAGAAAATTGCTATGGCAACCCAATTTCTATTTAGGGCAGAGATTTGGGATCCAATTTGGATTGAAGATAGGGGATGCAAAATTCTCTCTCCCTCTCCCTCCCTCCCTGTCTCTTGTCAGGGAATTGTGCATGTCCAAATGAAGTCAGAGACACTGACACGAAGTTGTACTTTTATATAAATAAATAAATTTTGCATCTGTATATACACTAAACAAGATAGTCAAGCAAACTCCCCCTCCACACTCACAGCAGCCAATCACAGCGCAGATAGCCTCATGCAGATTGCCACACGCAGGCGCCAATTTTCTCCAGACAATCAAACACAACTGTGTGTTCTGGCTCACTGCACAACCCCACTGCTCCAGCTTCTAAATTTAAATAACTTAACAGGACAGATTAAGGATTTATGGAAGAGCTATTGCTGTTGATATACTCAAAACCTCCAAGAATATGCCTCGAGGAAGCTGCTTTTTTTCTTCATCGAGAAAAATAGATCAATACTTTACCACTTCCAGTTTCTCCCCTGAGAGGATTCTAAGGGCAGTGACTGAACCTACTTATGAGCATCTTGTGATGCTGGTGGATCAGATGAAAAGAGAGAGAAAAGAGAAGAAAAGAAAGAACAATCTAACTGAACAGAGAAGCCATATACATAGCAAGTCAGAGTAAGGTCTTATACATTTTTGTAGGTCTCTTAAACACTTAGAAGTCTCAAGAAATAACAAAGGTATTCTGGGATTGTTAAGACCTTAAGGAAGCATAACCATAAATAGTCTTCTATGGGTAAACAGGACTTTTTCCCCCAAAGACTCCTTGTGAAGGAGTTGTAGTTCTTGCAAGCTTGTGTCTTCTGTAAAGACAAGAAAATGCTTTTAAAAACTATAATTCTGGCTGAAGTCTCATTGATTGGTTCATATATGTGTGTTTCATACAAAAAGCACTTGTTGTTTATAAAATATATGCTGAAAATAATAAGAGACTATGTAAGAAGATTTTCAGAAATGAAATATTTTAGGCTTCCGGTTTTGAACTTCCCTGAAGACAGATCACTGACCGCGACTGTGCGTGGCTTTGGTGTGTGCTTCGGGGTCAGAGAGCCCCGTTCGATCAGATTTGGGGCAGAAGCTGCCTTGTAGGGGCGGAGGAGGAAGGGGAGACTGTCAGTCGGGTAGAGGGAAGTTGCAAATCCCCTCCCTGGCTTGGTAATTGCTCCCTCCCGAAGTCGCCTGAAGCGGTGGTCTAAAATGGCCACCCTGAAGGGGAAGATTAGGCTGGGATAAGATTGTGCAGGAGAGAGAAAGAAGCGAACAGCAGGAAGAATGGGACGATATAATTAAATGAAAGGTACCCCCCAGGATTAACATTTCAAAGAATTTTTAAGAAAGGATTTAAAGCGGTGAAGAGAAAGAGAGAAAAAAGGGTGTGAATTGCTTTTGACAGTGGCGGGGCTTTGAACCGAGAAAGGTAGAAGCTGGAACAAGAAATCATCTAATCAATTTGGATAAGTATATTCTGATTCTATATAGGCACTAATAAAGCTGAACTATAGATTGTTAAAGAGAAAATTTAATACCAATTGGATTTGATCTTTTTATTTGAAAGACTGTGGTTTAAAAAGCTCTGAATAATTTAAAAAAGAAAAGAAAAGAGGGGGTAAAGATCTGTTATAACGAAGAGTGCCATCTAATTTAAATCTAACTTGTTCTTCTTTTAAAAGACTCTGTTTCTTAAAAACTGTAAGGAAAATTGATACAATAGAACAAGAACTTTGAAAAATTGAAACATTGAAACAAAGAAAGAAACAGGGAGATTCTGCCCTTGGATTAATTGTTGATTCTGACATGGATTTGGCATTGGATTAACTGAGGACTAAAACTTGAGAGGAAGAAAATAAAAGCTGACTGTTGGAAATTAACTTCAAAGACATTATTTGGATTAAATTGCTAACTAGAAAGTTGTAAAATGGTGATATCTCTTCTGGAATTAAAAATGAAACTTAGACACATGAAAGAAATATTACAACAGTAAGGTGAATTGTTGGGCTTTGCTTTAAAATTTATGGAAAATGCGATCACAGAATATGAACAACAAAGACAAAAGACAGAAGAGGAGGTGGAGCAAATCTTTAATTATCATTGAGAACAAAGAACTCTGGAAAGAAAGAGGTAAAGAGTTGGAAATAAATATGAGAGATTTAAGAATTTAAATAAAGAGGGGACTATTCGGAAAATTAAAAAAGGGAAAAAGAATCAGCAGAAATTCAGAGGGCAGAAGGAAGCTATAAATAGAGAGGGAGATAAAAACTGGAGTGAAAGAACAAAGGGGAAAATACAAGGAGAAAGAAAGGATAAGAAACAGGACTTGGGAACAAAGAAATATGGGAATTGTAAAAAAAATGGGGAAAATTGTTTAATTAGACATAGAGATAATGGTTGAATAATATTTAGAGAGTGGATTCTTCAAGGTACTGGGGGGTAGCATAAATAAATTTATAGTTATGAACTAGGGACATATAGATTGATAAGATGGAAAACAGAACTGTTATTTCTTGATAATGGAATCTAATGCTCTTTTCCTTTATGTATAGACATAATTGTAACAAATAATGGAATATATTTATTAAATATATTGAAATATTCCTAGGACTGGAATGCAGGCTTTTTTGTTTAAATATGAATGGAATAATTAATGGAATATGTGTATTAAATATATTGAAATAAATGAAATGATATAAGAGGAGAGCTAAAATGGAATTAACATCAGGGTTTAGGATTGAATGAATAGATTAATATGTCCTTTTTTTTGAAATTGTAAATAAATCTTATGAAATTAACAGGGAAAAACAATGCAGAATCTGATTTATATATGCTAAGTAGTTTTAAAGGGATGATTAATTTTAATGTTTTAGGTAATAAAATGTTAAACATTTAATGGGATTTAAAAAGGGAGTTAATAAATGAATATGTAACTTAGAGGTGGCGCACTTAAATTGATATTTTAGGGGGGAAACCAATTTATAGAAGGAGTGTTTTTAATTAGAATTTAATATGAAATATACAATTGTGACAGTTAAAAGTACTAAAGTAAAATAATTATGAAGCTAACATAAGTGAATTAAATAGATAAGCATTTGGAATAATATAATAAAATAGAAAATGTATAAAAGCATTGTTAAGATAAGAAATTGAGTACAAAAATTGAATATGTAACTATGGTCATATTTGTATGTATATGTGAAACCTGTAATCATGCTGTTCACTAAAAAGAGATGTTAACATGTGAAAACTGAATAAAACTTGTATTAAAAAAAAAACAAATGAAATATTTTAAATAACCAAAAAAACAAACTGCAGAAAATTTATTAGGATAGATTTCCAGGTAGAGAGAGATACATCTGTGCTACAGCAATTCTGCATTTGCCTTTTATCTTGTCATATTAATCGAAAGGAGCAAGCAGACCTGCCCAGAAAGCAATATGTTTCAGTAGAGTAGAACATTGTACAATTTTCTCAGTCTTCTCTTGGGCCTGTTTCTCATTTGTCCAAATTCCATCTCCTTATTGCATCCAAATCCTTTCTGAATCCCTTTTTCAGTTCCCAGAACACCTGATTTCATTGTGTCTTTGGAGCTCAAAAAAGCCTCAAATGTTAGTTAGAAGATAGGAAAAGGGTATCCAGTGTCCAGTTCCCTTCTGAAGTCCAGTCCTATCTTCAGTCTCTAGTGAAATGAAATCAAGATATCTTGTTGTTTCCACTGATTCATGGAATGCTCTCCAAATCGTTTGTGTCTCTAGTTTTGTCACTTTTTCTCAAATAAAAGCATGCATCCATCTTTCATTCCTGTTTTCATCTGATCTTTTTTCTGCTTTCCCTTGGGACCTTCCAATTAACCCCAAAGTTGCATAAGATTTGTCCTTGGGGAAAATAATCATGATAATCAAAATACAAGTTTCCAACGCCATTATTCATGCCAAGTAGTAATTGCAGCATAGCTAGAATAATGACTAATGAGAGTTCAGAATGTGCTGACAATCAAAAGTAACAAGGGATGCACTGAATGGAACAAGGAAGAATCATCTATCTTATTTTTAATGTATTCATTTCTTAAAGAAAAATGAGGTCATTATCAGTGAATGAATATTGAGATGCTCTTCACCTTTAGAACCTTGCGATGTATTTTTCTTGTGTTCTGGACATGGACTGAAAAATGCCCCTAAAATTATAGATTTGGAAGGGATAGATCTTGGAGGTCTTTCAATCCAATCCCCTATCCTGTGCAGGAATCCTCATATATTCTGGTCAAATAATGTCCCATTTTTTTTATTGAAAACCTCCACTGGTGGAGCATCCATGACTTCAGGAGGCAGGCTGTTTTATTGCTTAATTTTCACAGATAGAAAATTCCTCCTTGCTTCAAGTTTGGATCTCTCACCATACCATAGAGCAGGGGTGCCAAACTCAAGGCCCACAGATCGGATCTGGTCTACCCAATGCAAAGAGGAAAGATCGGGCCAGCCTGGCTTCAGCCTGGTCTACCCAATGCGAAGAGGAAACATGCCAGCAGTTTGGGGAGCGGTGTCAAACTAGCCACGGCCACCCAGTTGGCCACAGCCACCCAGTCAGCCATGCCCACCCAGTCGGCCACACCCAGCCAGCCCCCCGAGGTCAACCACAGCCCTGATGTGGCCCTCAATGAAATTGAGTTTGACACCCCTGCTGTAGAGTTTCCACCTATTGGCCCTTACATTATCCTGAGATATTATGGGGAAAAATTTCTCACCCTTTTCTTTATGACATCCCTTCATGCATTGGATGACTGCTGCCACGTCTCTCCTTTGGCTTTTCTCTTTAGGCTGAGCAAGAGCCCTTACTTACTTTTCATAGGATTTAGCCTCCTAGCCTTTTGCCATTTTTGTCACTCTTTTCTGTGCTCTTTCCGGTTCCTTAGCATCTTTTTTGTATTGGGATAACCGTAACTAGACACCGCATTTCAGATGTGGTCTAATCCAGGGGTCCCCAACTGCCAGTCTACAATCCAGTGCCAGGCCACAGCCCTTGAGAACTAGGCCACGGAAGTGGTGGGTGAGTGAGAATTTGTGAAAGCAGGCCACACGCAAAACCATCCCCTCTCTCCCCCCACTCACCTTCTCCATTGTCGCTAGTCCACCAAGCCGGAAAGGTTGGAGACCACAGATCTAATCAGTTCAGCATACAGAGGTATGATCACTATACCTCTGTCAATGCAGCCCAGAACTGCATTGGCTATTTTGGCAACCGCAGTACATTTGCTGGTTCATGCTAATCTGTGGTCTGTCAAGAAACCCAGTTCATTCTCACAAGGGCTACTGCTGAGTCTGGCGCCACCTATCTACATCTGGGCAAATGTGTAAAATTCAGAGGAGCATTGCTAGCAGATGATGGCGTATATATCATGGCATATGAGAAGGTGCCTCTAATCTTGGGTGTGTAACTTGTTGGGGTTGGGATAGTTTTGTTTTGTTTTTTAATGTATTAATCCAATCCAATTTATCCATTTATCCTTGACAAATGGCATCTACAACATGTCAGATTTAATGGGCCAAGTTGATACTATTAGGAAGAGGCAGTCCCTCAGATAACCCAGGCCCATGCAATGGAAGGCTTTAAGGGTTAAAAGCAGCACCATGAATTGGACCCAGATGCAAACTGGCAACTACTGTAGCCTGTAGAGTAGAAGTATAGTATGTACTGCCCTGGAGTACACATAGCAGCCCAGGACACTGCATCCTGCATTGGCTGAAGCTTCCAAATATTCTTCAAGGGCAGCTCCATGTAAAGAGATTATAGCAGTACAATCCAGAAATGACTAGCACTTGTTGGTGTAGGGAGATGTGTTCATGACTATGGTTTCACCTTCACTGTCTTTCTACTTAGCTGTCAGAACTTTTTACCCTGTATAAGGAGGCAAAGGTAACTCTGGCAAAGAAATAAAAGAGCCATCAACAGATAAAAGAGATTGTAAACAAAATCTCAGGCCTGGGAAAGTATTAAGCATAAGAAACAGATTTAAAATAACCCCGCCATAATTCTTCATGGTATTAGAGAGGACAGAAAGAAAGAAATTCTGCCAAGCTTTCCAGAGCCACTTTCAAGATGTTGACCCTAAACAATAAAGAGTTCCAGTAGTCCTTGTGGAGTCTGTTTTCTGACCTGGGCTATCTTGAAGGGATGGCATCAGTCTTTGTTTACAGTCTCTTTTAACTTCTCTGACTCCCTTGACACACTCTCAGTGTTTCTAAAGAAATGCAGGCTCATACTTTGATGGATTTCCAGGAACCTTACATGAACAAGTACGCGATAACCATCATGAATGCCTCCTTTATGACTTTGCCATACACGTTACATTTTAATGGGCAAAAGAGTGTTTCCATTTAATACTGAAGCTCACTGTTAGACTGTACAGAACTGTCCTCTGAAATAGGCGAGTAAACCAAAGCAGAATCCAGTGGGACAGCTTGCCTTCAGAAGTTGTGGGGTGTGCGCCATCACCGGTGGCTTTTAAGAAGAGACTGGACAACTACTTGTTTGGAACAATACAGGGTCTCCTGCTTGAGCAAAGAATTGGACTAGAAGACCCTCCAAGGTCCATTCCAGCTCTGTTATTCTGGATACTCTTTGGGTAATCAAGATGAATTTTGGAGCTTTCCTCTGCTGTTTAACTACAGGTACCCCTTCCCTTTTTAGGACTTTTTTATGCCATTTCTGTTTCAAAATGGTAGAAAGCTCTTTCTATCCATGTGTAGGAATCATAGTCAGAAAGGTCTCCGAGGGCTACAAAAAGGGAATTTTTGAGTGGTAGTCACATGCAAGAAAAAATGGTAGCAAGACCCTCCCCCCTGCATTGAATAGATGGTTTTTGTAAATATACCACCTGGATCAGTAATTCCATCACAGTTTATCAATTGCA
Organism: Notechis scutatus; assembly: GCF_049901735.1. NCBI lineage: Eukaryota > Metazoa > Chordata > Lepidosauria > Squamata > Elapidae > Notechis > Notechis scutatus. Next base: position 195,290,472 of record NC_142009.1, read on the forward strand.
AGGATAATACTAGACTTCCTCCAGTGTACATGTATGGTGGTGCAGTTGATCTTATCTGGGCTGTAGATTACTATTTCTACTTCCGTAGAAGGTGGGAGACACCACAGCTACGCTGAACATCTGCAGTATTTAAGAAATGCATTTTATACGGTTGGAAAGGCAGAAAATGATATGGCATGAAATGAAAAAAATCATTCATAAAAAAAAATAAGCAAAGACATTAGATAAGCCTTTTTTCTGCTAGCTATAGTAAGCCAAGTACTATTAGAATACAAGCATGGCGTTATGCTCTGAATTTAATATTGGATGACTTCCATCTCAGCTGTCATGCTGGTTCCTAATTTAGTAATGAAATTTGTTTTAAATAGTGTCAACCTTTTCTAATCATTTTCCTCTAGGATGTATTGGGCTACACATCCCATCTTCTCTGAGCAACGCATATCCCAACACATCTTAAAAGTGCTAAGCTGGGAGACTGAGTATTTTTCATACATTTTGTTCAGACAAGTCTTTTGTACAGAAACAGCTATTGCAGTCAGGCTCGGTGGATGCCACTTTAGGGAATTATGATATGCGGTAGGTCTTTTACAGCTGTGATACACAACAAAGTCAACAGTTGGCATTAAATAGGCTTCAGCTTTCAGGCTCATTCTTCAATTCCATTTATTGTATTTATCTTCAATATAGTTGAGCTGAAGCACCTATGCATGCTTACATGTGCTTAATGATTTTCCTCAAAATTTAAGTTTAATGTAGGCATAGACGTATATAGATAATAATTTTCTTTATTCTTTATTAGACTCTAAGACCAGACAATCTTTATACTTTACATATAATAAAAAGGAAGAGATGATAGATAGATAGATAGATAGATAGATAGATAGATAGATAGATAGATAGATAGATAGATAGATAGATATGACAGATAGATGTTCTATAGATATGTAGACAGATGTACTAACAGAAAATAATATCCGAAAAGCTTAAATGAAATTATGCATTGAATGACAGATTTCCATTGGACACAGAATTGATCTGTGAGGCAGATGGTTAGTTTCTAAACATGATTAATAAATTAAAAATAAATAAACATGTAATAGATGTACAAAATTCAGATCATAGAACTATGCTAAGAGCCTCCAAACAATAATAGCAATGGAACAGAATATGAACAGAACGCTCCTGAAAATTTCCAAGGTTAAGTCTATTGGTAGAAAAAGAATGTTTTCCACATCCGACCTACTGGGATTGTTAAATGACAAGGGCATTATTAAAATAGTATGCAAAGGAAAATGTGTGATGACTTCATATCTCCAGCTGGGCAACAACAATGTTACATCTGTTCTTGTGGGTAAAACATTAAATCTTCAGATCCTATAAATCTTTTTCATTGCTTTATAAGGAATGTGATTTCCTAATTTATGCGCTGCTTTCCTTATGGCAGCTGATATAATGTCTCTTTAAATTATACAAAGAAAGCTTAGAAATAAACTATAATGCATAATAAACTGTTATAAATTGTCATACCATTCATAAATTAACTATAACATATTTATTCATGTTTCTTCATTTTTATATTTCTGAGTTGCAAATTGTGTTTTAGTATTACCAGGTCATGTTTCCCTGATAGATTTTATTTTTTTAATAAAAAGTGTGTACCGGGTATGTATGAACTATTACACTTGCACATACTTAGGAGTGAAGAAACTTCAACAAACTTTGTGGCCAAAATCCAAGGAGACAGTGATGTCGCATGGGGGCATTAACAAACTTGGCAAGATGGCAGGTGAAGTGTGGCATACAACATTCACACATGTGCAAAAGAAAAGGTATGCACTGCAGCAGTATCACCATCTCAGTATCCACAGGAGCTGTGGTGGATCAGTGGCTAGAATCCAGTGCTGCAGGCTACTTCTGCTGACTGTTGGCTTCCAGCAGTTCAGGTCTCATCAAGCTCAAGGTTGACTCAACCTTCCATCCTTCCGAGGTTGGTAAAATGAGGACCCAGATTGTTGGAGGGACCAATAGGCTGACTCTTTAAAATTGCTTAGAGAGGGCTCTGAAGCACTGTGAAGCAGTATATAAATCTAAACGCTATTGCTATCTCCATGTTGACATGAACTATGGTGCCCTACTTCCACAGATTTTTAATGGAAAACATGCACAATATACCCAGTTCATAAAAGAGCCAGAAGCTCTTTTTAACAAGGGATGCCTAATAGAACTGGTGCACACACACACACACATACACACACAAACGTATACACAATACTTTTCAAAACCAGACCTGCTGTGTTTAAGTAAACTTGGACTGTAGGAATCCTAAGGAATGACTTAGCCTTTGCAAATATTAAGCCACACATTTCCCCTTAAATTCAGTACAGTAGCTATGACACCTAAGGTCAATAATACATTCCAAGCCCCCCCTACCACCACCACCACCAAATAAGCAACAGAGCTTGCCTAACCTCCCGGTAAGACAGCCAGATCTTCAGACCGTACAACAGGCTAGTAGGGTTTGGCCTGTACAGATCTGTTGCACAAGGCATTTTTTGCCACAGAGAAGGTGACATTATATAATAAAGAAGACCTGAAGCATCTTATTCCTTGCGGCAATGGGAAGAAACCAGGGCATTATCAGCAACCTTGTCATTTGTCACTTAATGTCAAGAGGTAATAGTGCATCTCTTTCCCCTGCCATAAATCTTTCTTCCCCATCCTATTTCCATACTAACCAGGGCAAACTCTTACAGGCCTACATATAAAATGTAAAGGTTGCGTTCTAACAAAAGGTTCCTTTCACTGTAATTTCTAACATCCTAAATAAGGCTTGTGTTAATTTCCCAGGGACATTCCTTTAAATAGTGACAAAAATAAGTGTGAAGTAGAAGTGCCGTTACCCTGAAAACTATATTTAGTATGACATTTTGCAGTGGGAAATCTAAAAGTACATAGTATCCAACATCTAAATAAAGAAATTGCCCATTGCTTTTCAATAATTTCAGAGCAGCCATTACTGCTCATTAGGTTAATAATATCCATTTAAAAGCCATTTCTAGAGCTCCAGTAAGAGATCATAACAAACATGCTGCCATGGTCTATTGTGTTCTACTTCCACCGCCTGAGTTTCTTTTTAACAGGAAACAAATCTCAAAGTGCTTCATTAAAGTAACATTATTTTGCCACAATAAACCCAGCAAAATGTCGGACTTAAAGAGGCCTTTGGCTTAGTGCTATACTAGTGTTTGTTAAAGGCTAAGTTATCTTCACAGTAGATGAGGAGGTCTGATGGCAGTTTTTGGAAAAGCTCCAGATGATTCTGTAATGTCTAAATTTGCTTTGAAGGTAAATGTTTGGCAGCAATGAAATGAAGCCACCTCATTCTTCCTTCCCAGCCAGAATTAAAGATGACAACTTTGGGGCAACTTTCCTCAACCCTGGTAGACCAACTTCCTTTCTTTCCCACAAACAGGAATTGCAATCTAATTCATCTGGAAAAGTCTATTATTTGGGGATTTCCAGAGAGACCCAAAACTGTAACCCAACACACTTATTCTTTTTCCCCTCAATGGAAAAATTTTAACATGAAAAGAAAAGTGGTGATTTTAAGAAAAGCAACTGTTTTGTTGTTGTTGTTGTTGTTGTTTGGCGATATCATAGCACAAGAAAGCAGGCATCTGAGATGTCCTGCTAAAAACAGAAGAGTCTGTTTTTTATTGAGTTAGACAACTGCTCCACCTAACTCATAGGTATCAAAGTCATGGTGTCACATTGCCATGATGTGACGTTTCACGATGGGGTGGGCATGGCCTACATAAGACACATCCGGCCCGCGGCCCACCAGTTTGACACCTCTTAATTTTCTATCTCATATTCCTTATAATCACTGACAGAATCTGCCCAAAGTGTTAAAATTCCCAAGGCAGGGAAATCAATCTGATAAATTTGCATTCAAATCATATGCCATATTTATGACATCATAGAAAGGCAGCTCACACCCAATCAGGGTATTTATTTATTTGACTCACTGACTCCAAAAATGACTAGCATCTGATCACCTGGGTATAAAACACTTTTCTTCCTTGGAACAGCTAACACTGAACCAAGGATTTTAAGGAGGAGGACACATGCAGAATATGTGTCCTCCTCCTTAACTATTCCTTTGCTTTTACTCAGAAGTAATTAGGACTCGCCAAGGAATCTATGTACAGAGATAACCAGACAGATGAGTTTGCATGGGGGAAGAATTTCTAGCAAGATTCCAACTGGAGAATAATTTTGTGAAAGTTAAGGAGGTCGGCCACTTGAAATCCCTTTGTAGATTTTCCAAAAATAAACACAATAGATCCTAATTCAGTTTGTGGCTGTGGAAGTGATCATTCAACAAGAAAGTGTTGGAACGTTCTTAGATTGATTAGGAAGAATAAGACTTGCGTTACAACAAAGGATGGCAAAGATATTTGAAAAACATGACATTTTTTTTTTCCAAATTTAACGAAGTACATTTCTGTTAATGAAGCTAATTGAATAAAATAATGAAAATGTGTTCATATTAGTTTTTCAAAATTTTACTAGCTGATCAAATACACAAAGCACTCAAAATCACTCTCTAAAATGCAAAACCATTATGACTCAGAGGAATTGGAAGAATAAATGTTAAAAATAAAGACTTACTTTGATTTTCCATACTGGTGGCTTGAGAAGAATGCATTAAATAATTGTATAGAGAGCAGGTCCAGAATCCTTGAATGTTGGGGTTGGGTGAGCAGTGGTACCCACATGCTAGAGTTGACTCCAGAAACAGGAGGCTGACTGAGATCCACTAAGAATGTTGGTATAAATTCATCCATTTATTCATCCACCCTTCATTCCTCACTAATAATTCTATTTGTCTCCATCAAATGTCAATAGCTGTGAAGTCATCCTTATAAAGAGCTGCTTTCTCTCAAATCAAGCCAATCATTAAATTAGCTTAGTAATTAAGGACTGTTTCCCCTGGGCGGTGGCAGCTGCCTGGGTTTTGAGGATACTATTTTTCCAGGCTACCTTATCTCAAATCTCATCATTGAGTGTAATCTGGGATCTGATATGTGAAGAGAAAGCATGTTGAACACGGAGCCAGGTCCTACCCTTTTGCAGGTAAATTAATTTATATAAACTGAAGTTTTCTTCTTGACATCAATATTGTTCCAGTTATTGTTAGTTAGCAGGCAGAAATTCAATGAATGCTACTACTTACAAAAACATGTTACTTAGTCCTAAGGGACTCCTTTTGAATTTCTGATTCTCAATCAGTTGCCAGTAGTCCTGATGACTTTCAAGAAAAAAAAAGGGGGGGATTCAGGCATTATGAATGCTTACAATGAACTCTACTCTTTTCCTTTTATAGATCAAAGAATGAATAAATTGTTTCAAGCATATTTAGCCTTTTGTTCGGTTAGCTGAATCTCCCCTGGTAATAGAATCTTGCATGAAATATTTCTACAGGAGTCACATAAAACACAGAAGATGTTCTTCAGATATAAAAGAGTACAATGTGCACTTTTGTGCCAAGGCTGTTTTGCAAGTGAGAAGAATGGTTCCCTTTGCCCATTTTTAAATTTTCATCTTAGATCAAAGCAGAGATCTTTAAATGAAATATTGTTATTATTACATTTACAATAATATAGTGGTGACTGAGCTATTACTGGATGAAAAGCATTGCATTGTAAACCTCCCATACTTATGCCAGATAGATGGAGGGAGGAGTGGACTCCATTTATGTAACGTGGTTTCTTTCGAAACTCAAGGCACTGCTCTCATTTTATCTCTACAACATCCTTGTAAAATGAGTTGAGAAATTGTGCCTGGCCCACAGTTACCAAGTAAGCTCAAAAGTCAACAAATGACTTGAACCTTGGTTTCTCCTATCCTGTGAGGTACTCCAGTTCCTCAATGCTTTCATAGTGGAATTGATTTGCTCTTTACATGATTGATGGTGATTATGTACATCATTGTCAACTTTTAGAGATCACATAAATAGATTTTGCCCAGGATGATCTGATCCTAACTTGGTCTTTAACCAGCACATTCTTATAGCTTCCAGGTAATCTTCAAGGGCATAAGAATTGGATTGTGGGCCACCCAGAGTTGTTTGCTGAAATGGGCGGCTATAGAAAATACATTCAATATCAAGTTGTGGAAACTGACTGGGTTTCTTGCTTGCTTATAAGCAGCATGGGATCTGTTTCCACAACTAGCACTTGACCATATCTTTGATGTTATAATTAAGCTTCTCCACCTCCTTTTAACAATAATGTAGTCAATTTGATTTCTATATATTTCATTTAGTGATGTCCATGAATAGAGGTGTCATTTTGGTTGTTTGGAGACTGTGTTAGCTATGAAGAAATCTATGAAGCTATGAAGAGTGAGAGCAGTTGATAAGTTGGTCTCCTGCTTCATTTGGTATCCTGTACAGTACAACTACATTTTCCTCCTTAATCTTTCCAACTTAGTCATTCCAGTCTCTGGTCATATGCAGCATATCGTGTTCTTGCATGTTCTATTAGTTGTGGGGTTTTTTTTGGGGGGGGGGGGGGGGGGGGGGGGGGGGGGGGGGGGGGGGGGGGGGGGGGGGGGGGGGGGGGGGGGGGGGGGGGGGGGGGGGGTTATTAACCTAGTGATAACATGGTAACTGCTCTGAGTGAGAATGTGTATGTAGATATGTGCATGAACACACACTGTCATATACTTGTCTATTTATACTTATATAGAAATAGCAATAAAATTAAACATTGAAACTAAAAAGAAATTAATTTATGAAAGAATGGGATTAAATGGAAGAAGAAATCTATGGGGCAAATTAATTTAAAGAATTTCAAACTTTGAGCTGTGACATAGCACAGAATGTTGGACTACATGAGCTATTGAGTTAAGTTGATCTGGCAGGACACCACCTGCATTTTTATATTCTAACAAGCATTTGAAGACTCTTCCTTGTTTTCCATGGCCTTTCAGTTACAATATTGGCAACATCCTGCATCTGAAGTTGGTATTAGAAGGCAGGATAATTACTTCCACTTTATCCTTAATCAACCATACATTGTTGGCAATCAATATTCTAAGCCAAACATTTTCAAACAGAATGTGATATTCTCAAGTTCTTTCATAAAGAGATCAATAGTAGAGCTATTAAAGGACAAAAACAGAATTTCACGCCCTTTAATATTTTAATGCCATCTAGAATGCTAACATAATTCCAGTTATAAATATACAGTATTTTAAGATGCAGTTTGTAATCTAAGGAGAATGAAACATGCTACTTCATGCCTTATATTTCACAAGAAACTATATGCTGATTATTTATTTAATGCATTTCTATCCTATTGCAGTTTAAAGACTCTTGGCAGTTTATATACAATATACTGTATAAACCAATCAAAGTGTCTATGGTCCAAACTTTCATTATAACATTAAAATAACACCAGCCAAACATGAGAATATAGACCATACAGATAGAAGTGGAAGAAGGTATCATAAAACATTAGTTCATTTCTTGTTCTTCATTTTAGAACTCCCTAACTGTTGACATATTGACTGGAAGATGCATCTCTTGTTTTGCAGGAACCTGGAAGTGAAGCAGTTTTGCTGGGCTTGCAGAAAAAATAGTCAAATGTTTGCTTCCATTTACTGTTCAGAGAGCCAGTTCCATGCAGCTGTGCATCAAGCTAGAAACTGGGAGAGGGGAATTCTAGTGCTGCCTTAGGCACAAAGCTAACTGGGTGACTTTGGGCCAGTCACTCTCTCTGAGCCCTAGGAAGAAGGCAAAGGCAAACTCCTTCTGAAAATCTTTCTAAGAAAGCGACTTATGTGGTTAATTGAATGAAGACTGTCTGCAATGTATCCATCTGTTTATCAAAAATCAGGACTCCAGATCAAGGAAGGGCAGGATTTAAAAATAACACTATTGAATTAATAACTGTTAATTAAAATCAATTGCCTGTTTAAAAAAAGTGTGTTCCATTTATATAATTAATTAATCAATCTCCCATCTCTATGTACCAGTCACACGCTACAACACACTGGTTACAGGAAAGAAAAAGAAGGAATGAAACTAGATGAAGATGAGGACAGAAAGGGAGGTAAATTATTCTTGGCCATTGGAATTTATTTTTTTTAAATCAGCTGGCAATCATTCTGTCCAAAATAACTCTTAATTGCCAAGCTGATCTTCCAAGCCATCCATGCTTTTCAACAGTGATGTCTGCAGCTATGTCCACCCATTTCCTTGTTCTGTTCTCATCAGAAAACATAAGATGGCCTGCCATAGGTAAAGCATATGTTGTTATTGTGTACCTGTAGCATATTTAATATTGGCAAATAGTAATCACAGTATAAAATATTCAAATATTCACAGTATAAGGTAATTACAACCACATTTGGATAATGTATCAAACAGAACTTTGTTACTAGCTTCTTTCTAGTATCTTGCATACTTCTTTAATCTTTATTATATTCTTATATCATCACACTATAAAAAAGATATTGAGACTCTAGAAAAAGTGCAGAGAAGAGCAACCAAGATGATTAGGGACTGGAGGCCAAAACATATGAAGAACAGTTACAGGAACTGGGCATGGCTAGTTTAGTGAAGAGAAGGACCAGGGGAGACATGATAGCAGTGTTCCAATATTTAAGGGGAAGGGGTCAAGCTATTTTCCAAAGCACCTGAAGGCCAGACAAGGAATAATGGATGGAAACTGAACAAGGAGAGATTCAACCTGGAAATAAGGAGAAACTTTCTGACAGTGAGAGCAATCAATCCATGGAGCAGCTTGCCTTCAGAAGTTGTGGGAACTTAATCACTGGAAGCTTTCAAGAAAAGACTGGACTGCCATCTGTCAGAAATGGTGTAGGGTCTCCTGCTTGGGTGGGGGGTTGGATTAGATGTCAAGGTCCTTTCCAACTCTGTTAATCTACGAACACCTGGGACTAATTTAGGTTTACTTCTATGCTTCACAAAGTTGAAATAGACAAGAAATTTAAACATGAAACAAACCAGTGGTGTCTGTACAGGATGGCCACTTCGGCAGGAAAGAGATAGAGGGCAATGACTGCCTGCGTTTATACAGGCTAACAATGCTTGCTAGTCTGTTTTTGAGCCTCTGCCCTAAAACTGCAACATTATTTTTAAGACTTGGTTTCTCCCCCACCCCATAATTTGATTTAATCTCAGTTATGTGAGTTACACAAATAACTGGTAATGCTTCAAGTTTCATCAGATCCCAGACAAAATACAACCTAGAAATATGGGGATACTAAGACTGATCTACAATTGAATTTTTTACAATTGCAAGGATTCACGAGATAATTCATGGCAAATGTTCTCAGTATTCATGTATATAATTACCATTAAAATCTGAGAAAGAGCTTAGTAGTCCTAGGGTCGATCCAGATATTCAAAAAAAATAAAGCAAGTGTGTATTTCCAGTTGTCTGGAAATGTAGGAAGAGAAAAAGCTGAGCAGAAAATTCACATTTAAGCCATATTCAAGCTAATGAGCGCGTGGTATATGGTATATATATTTGTGTTTATTCTCTCGGAGAGGTTTTTTTTTTATTGTTGGTGTTATTTTATGGAGTTGCTCTTCTTTCTTTAAATGAGGCAAGGAAATGCCCTCCAGCCACTGAGTAAATCAAGTGGATGAGTAGCAGCAGCAGCTACAGTGACAGGCTAAATGTCTATTCGATGCAGAGTGGGGAAGGAAATGTCAAGGCAGGGGAAGAGCTCCCATTTAATCATTGTAAGCTAAATCATTGTAAGCTAAATTCCTAATAAATACCTAACCGAAGGCAGTCATTGGTCTTCTTTATTCTTCTTTTGTATCCTCAACTAACATTTCTACCCCTCAAGTAACTTACATTAGGGTATAAAAAGAGACAGAGCACATTTCAACATGCAAACTACTCCCAGTAGTTCCTTGACAATGAATCTTTAAAGCAGGGGTGTCACACTCAAGGCTTGTGGGGTGCTTAGATCTGGCCCACAGGGCCACCCTGGAAATAATGAAGGACTGGCCCATGGTGCCTCTGCCAGCGAAAAGGGAGCTCGGGAAGGCCGGGCTGCGATGGCCTCCTGCAACCCTCTGCCAGTGAAAACAGAGCTTGGGAGGGCTGCTTTTGCTGGCAGAGTACTCGGGCTACCACAGGCGCCCCAACACAAGTGACATTCAACTGGCCATGCCCACCCTGGCCACGCCCACCTAGCCCCCCGAGGTTAAACACAACCCTGATGCGGCCATCAATGAAATCGAGTTGGACAGCCCTGCTTTAGAGGAATAAATAGTCTTGGGAATTCCATGTAAGTCAATTTAATAGAGAGACTTTTGAGATTACCTTTGATATTATGCCCAGTAAGACATAGTAATTTACTGATAATAAGTAATAGTTATTGGTAGCCCTCAACTTATAGCCTTTTGTTTAATGACCATTCAAAGTGACAGCAGTACTGAAAAAAGTGACTTACAACCAAACTTCACACTTACAACTGTCAAAGCACGTTCATAGTTTCCTAATCAAAATTCAGGCATTTGACAACTGGCAGTGTATTTACAGTAGTTGTAGCATCTCCAGAATTACATGATCACTGTTTGCAACCTTCCCAGCCAATAAATAACGGGGAAAGCCGTCACTTATGACCCCATGATTCAATTAACAACTGCAGTGATTTACTTAATAATCATGGCAAAAATCATGATCATAAGATCATAAGGCTTTATTCACTTAATGACTGCCTTGCTTAGCAGCTGACATTCTGGTCCTAATTATGATCGTAAGTCAAGGACTACCTGTACATCTAAATCTACTCTTATTAGTAAGCTGTGATTTAGAAATTCTCAGAAATTGTTTTGCTGATACATCAATGGGACAAAGAATAGGGTATAGGCCAATTGATAATAGCAATAGCAACTTATATACTGCTTTACAGTGCTTTACAGCAGGGGTCCCCAACCGCCGGTCCGCTGACCGGTACCGGCCGTGGAACAAGCCTTACCGGGCCGCTGGTTGCTGGGCGCCGCCATCTTTTTTGGTAAAAAAGCAATTTTTCGTCAAAGATGGTGCGCTTAGCCGTGAGCTTTTCCAGGTAGAAAGCCATTTCTACCGAAAAAGCTCACGAAGCGCTTATGCCGCCATTTTTTTGACGAAAAATCGCCCGGTGACATCACCGGAAGTGATTTTTAAAAAAAAATGGAGGCGCCCAGCTGACGTCGGAAAGGTTGGGGATCCTGCTTTACAGCACTCTCTAAGAGGATTACAGAGTCAGCATTTTGCTCCCAACAATTTGAGTCCTCATTTTACTGATCTCAGAAGGATGGAAGTTTGAGTCAACTTTGAGCCCATCGGGATCAAATTCCTGGCAGTGGACAGACTTAGCCTGCAATATATTCTAACCATTGTGCCATCATGGCTTATTGATGTTGCAGTGGTTAGAATAAATGAAGGATTGTCTGTATTTAAAAGATTCCTAAGACTTGATTTTTTATTGTCTTGAAAAGAAAGCTTGAAAAATAATATTTATTGCAGCAAGGAACATTATTCCATCTCTGCAGCATTGTTAGAAAAATTATTTCGGAGACTTACCAAGATATAAAATATTTACCCTTTAATATTTCACAGATAAAAATAGAAGCAACCTTGTACTTTTCCAGTTTTCACTATGTTATTAAAGGTTTAAATTATTTACTGAGTGATATATTTATATCCCATTCTTCAAAGCCTAAGCATTTACAAGGCAGTTCCCTCTGTGTAAAAACAATACAAATACACAAAGCAAGTGATGAAATCCACATTTACTGAGCTTTTGCACCAAGATTCTCCCTTTCTTTTTTCCCTGCAGCCTTCCAGGTTCTTTCAAAATCTGCTTTGTCTAGGTGGGAGCATTTGCAGCAGATTTTGAGGGTGCACAAGAGCTGCATGGTAAAAAATAGCTGCCTGCCTCTCACTCATGGAAAGTCTTCATTAGATTCTCTCCTATCCAAGAATTCACCTGCACAAGTCTGTTAGTTTCTTTTAAAATGTTAAATTAAAATTAATTTTAAAAAAACCCAGAGGCTAATAAAGAAAAATATAATCAAATCAAAATATGGCAAGAAAATTGTCAAAAATTGAGAAAATTCAATTTTAAAAAACGGATTGTAAAAATCTCAGAACTAGCACAGATGGCAAACCTGACCTGTTTGGTCAGGGGGAAATCAAGAAGGTTTTTAAAAAAATCTTTCATGGATTTTTTGCTGAAAGAAGAAAAGAATAAAACAAAAAGATGGTTTATGGATTTAAATTTAATCACTTAAACTGATGAAAATGAAATAGGGGTTGAAGGGATTTCTGAAGAGTTAAGAGGGAAGGGAGACAATAGGTTTGTTAGTATCTGTTGAAGAGAAGATCAGAAGTATAAAGATATTTCATCACTTTAATTTTCTTTCATGCTTTTTTTCTTTTCTTGGACTCTTTCTCTTCTTTTCTTTCTTTTCTATCCTTTTCTTTAGATTTGCTTTATTACCTTATGTAAATTCCTCAATAAATAGAAATAACAAAATAGAGCCTTCGTAAAGGCAAAAAGTCTGTAGAGATTCTCAGTCATCCAGGTGATCCCGAGGACACACAAGAACTGCAGACTACAGGAACCAGGAGCACTACTCAGGTGACCCTGAGGATGCAGATAAACCTCCAAGTGCTTCAAGGACCCACTAAAAGGATGCAAATGACTAGCTGTTTGCAAGGAATAGAAATCCTTCCACCCCCCACTATCCTGTCAGAGCTGAAGAAGCTTCTTGGATAAGAAGCAAAATGTCTTCAAAAGAAAAAAAAAGAAAAAAGTCCAGTTGCCTCCTGAAAAAAAGTACCTTTGGGACTTCTAAAGGCAGCAATGGTTAGTGTGGGATAGGTAACCAGTCCTGTGCCCAGTAGAGCTTTTAGGTTATAACCAGCACCTTACATTCCATTGGAAATCTATTGTGATAAGTAAGCTTGGATGGCAGTGGTGTTATATGGCCGTACCTGTCAGCCCTCTGAAGGAGACCAGACTTGAACACCAAAGTTACGAATGTTAAAACTATTTCTATTATAGGGTTACAGAAACAGAATCTTGTAACCGCTGAATGTGTATTTCCCCTCCCCATCTTTTTCCTAAAAAGAACTAGGGAGGGTCCAGTCTTGAGAGTTTTTCTCAAATTTCATTCCTGCTTTGTGTTAGGAATATAAGACACCTAACAGGTATTTTGGGTTAGAAATATATAAACCAGGATAAACATTTTAAAACTGTATCTTTAAGAAAATGCAAAACTGTAGTTGGGTGTGGTTTCTCAAACGGCCATAAGATGGAGCCAGAAACCTGGGTTGTTTTAGTCTTAGTCTCAGAAGAGAGTGTGTCTGAGTGAGTATCTCTGTTTCCTTCTGTTGGAAAGTATTGCCGTTCCTCCATTTCTTCTAATTGACTGATATTACTGGATTTAATGTAAGTCTGTTACTGAACTGTTTTTTGACACTGGACTTTGATATTTGGATTATCCCTCGATTGAAAACTGACTGATTTAACTTGTGAATGACTTTGGATTGCTTATTTTGGACTTTGCTTAAACCTTTCTGGAAGTAAAAACCTACATTTACTGTACAGTGTATCTGTGTACTGTGTGTGTATTATTCAAACACTTCTCTCAAATACGTCTCCCTGTATGCGCTCATTCTCCTAACGGGAAATTACCTCAACACTTTGCACTCACATTTCTGACAGGATTCCAGTAATATCCCCAACCAAGTAAGACTCCGAGGCCAGCAGTTCCTCAAAGTTCCATTTTATTAGAGATGTCATATTGGCATATCTGGGAAAGCCCGAATCTGAAAGCCCTCAGGTCTTCCCCACCCAAAACAAAGTCAAAGTCCCTTCCCCTTCACCCTCATGCCCATCACATGGTCCAATCACTCCACCGTCCCAACTGGAGATGTTCACCAGTCACGCCTCTCCAGGTGCAGGCTGAATATCCTTGACTCCCAGAAAAAAGAATGTTGTTATGGCTATATATCTCCACCAACTCCATGCAACCCCCCTCCCGTTTTCCCACAGCACTAAATGTGGCAGCCCTGAAGACCCAAAGAAAAAGATGGCCTTCACGGCTGACAATTTCTCTTATCGGACTCTTACCTCAGCTGTGGCTCTTCCTCCTGTTCATCACGGTTATTCTCACAGCCCGTTATATCACCACAGTGTGACAAAATAAAAAAGACAATTATACACAATCTAGAGTAGTGGAATCCTACCTTAGTCGCTACCAGTTCAGTGGGCACACTCCCCTAACGCGCCAATCAGCTGAGAAGATGAAGAAATGAAAAACTAGGAGCGACCCTCCCACCCTCTCATGCACATTTCGGTCTTTTATCCTCCCAGCTGATTGTTGAAGGCTTTTTTCCCCTCCTCTCAGCTGATCCGAGGCTTTTTTTACTACTGGTTCTGCCAAACCGGGCCAAACCAGTAGCATACCACCACTGACAACCTAAGTCTATCATGTAAATAATCAATGAGTTAAGATACAAATATATAAATAACCGGAAATTAGGATTGTGCCTGATCGATGAAGGCATGCATTTTATTCATTTAAATAACGTCTATGGCTTGAACATTGAAAGTCTGGATAGTTTACAACAATAAAAACAAACAAACCAACAATCTGAATTAAAAAACAGATGTTAATGGGTGACCTAACTATTGTAGTGTATACTAACATCACATTTCAGAGCCTTGAAAGAGATTAATATTACAGCCCTGGGTGTAATATTTACATTATGATGGAACCAAGACAGGAGCATTTCTTTCACATATGCAGCCTAAACTTTAGGGATGAGTGAAGTGATCCGTAAATGTCTTAAGTTTGGACTACTGGTTTCAATTACATTATTATATTACATTACATTATTTAACTCCAGCGCTTTCATTTCATTGATGGAGAGATAATTGATTCCAGAGGGAGAAACTATGCTGAAAAACAGAAAGGCAAATAACTACTAAGACTGACCTCATCACTATTTGTATCAATTACTTTCTTTCAGGTTATTATTCCTGAATGGAACTGATTGCCTATTAGCCATTGCACATGAATTGAGATGTGTTCAAATTGGCCTCCCCATTCTTCTTTTTTTTTTAAAGGACTTTGTTTTACAGATATATTTGCAAGTACTTTCACGTGTTATTCTGGTGGACATGATTAAGCTGTTGCATCTATTTCACTTTTCATGGGCAGATTCATATTAGCCTTTTTGAGCATGTATGATGTTGGCATCTGTAAAAAGAGTATAAATTTAAGAAAGTAAGAAGTAAAGTAGAAATAATAATAACAGGACAACTGGGTAAACAATGGATCTCAAGCACTGCAAAAGTTTGTATATCTAGTATATCGTTAAGGACTTAGGTTCTTACTATATGCAATATTTCATATCCTTTCTCTAAAGAAAACTCAAAGATTATTGTTGAATGTTAAGCTGAAAATATTTGATTGAGACAGTACAGAACAAGGACAAAACTATAAACAATACATAGGTCAGTATCAGGTGATATCAATTAGTGAAATATAATTCTAGAGATAAACCCAAATTTTTGGATGTGGTACAAATCTATATAATTTCAAATTAGTAGTAAATTCTACATCAGATTTACATCAAAGCATGGTCTTCACAATTTAAGCATTCTTATAGAGAAGGAATCTCCTGCAATATATTTAACCCATTTTAAGGCATACATGTTTTATGTGTGTCTCACCTAACTTTACCAGAAAATTAGGCCAGTGCTCCTCACTTGGAAAAGCAGAGTCTAGGGTCATTGGCTGAGCTTCCTTGTTCTACTTGAAAGGCTGTAATAGCCTATCTCCAGTATTAAAGATGCATCAGAAGGAAAAACAGGGCCTTTTTTCTTTGGAAGACCAAGCACTGATCACATCGTCACTGAAATAAAGCAAGTACTTATTTCTATTTATTTATAGACTAGTAGTTGGATAGGTATTTTTATATACAACTCACTATCCTTTTATTGTCCTTTCTTTTTCCTAAATATATTTCCCCACTTTGCAATCCTCTCAGCAATGAGTAAATGGCCAAATAATCCCAGCACAAATTCAATTTTATCATCTTTATCCATTTTTATGAATAGATTTATTTAGGGTTCCTCAGATTTTCACAATGGATAAATTACTGTGGGTTTTCTTTTTACTTTTTTTCTTGCAAATTCTAGAAAATGTTTCTTTGAGGTTTTGCAGATGTTTAGATATGGTTTCATGCACGCAAAACTTGTTTTAACATTTCAAATAAAAGGGGCCAGTGATGGGAAGACCTTAATTTGAACATGTATAGAGTATTATTTCTATGTCTATTATTTCTTGGATTGTTCTCCAACTATAAGCTACATTCAGTGTATCAATAAAAGAGATTATTTGTAGCTTAGAGTTGAACCGTGGAGTCAGGGGTAGGATTCAAATTTCTTAACAACCGGTTCTGTGGACATGGCCTAATTTGTGGGTGTGGCTTGGTGGACATGTGACTGGGTGGGTGTGGCTTGCTGACTGGGGTGTGACTTGGTGGTCATGTAACTGGGTGGGTGTGGTTTATATGTAAATATTGTAAATATTGTGTATGTATATATATATATATATATATCTTTGTTTTCGTAGATTTTGACGGGTACAGGTATGTAGGTCTAGGTGTGTTCGGGTTTGCACTGGCACAAAGCAGAAAGCACCAGCCTGAGGATGGCGAGTGGGACCTCGCCAAAACATTGCCAAGATACTCTTAATCTTACACAGGAAAAGACCCGAATACACCTAGACCTACACACACACACACACACACACACACACACACACACACACACACATATATGGTAGTCAGCTTTGTTTGGGTATTTTCCTATGTCATTATAGTTGTGCTTTTAAAGTTGTAGCAACGTTTTGGCAGAATCTCATCTACCATCATCAGGCTTCTGTATTGTGTTCGTCTGTGAGTCAGGCTTTTACAGTTGTTTCAGTTTTAAATTTGGGGCTAGCCTACTGCTGTGCCAGAATGCTTTTTTCTTCATCCTGGGAGTCTTGGTCTGTGTTTATTGGTCTTGGACTTTGCTGTGTTCTGCTTGATTGGTGTTTCAAATATCTTCTGTCTGTTTTGTGGCTTTTTTGTGTCTTGATTGGCTGGCAACATTGTGTTCCTGTATTGGAGGCTTTTAGTGCATCTTGGCTCCGAGTAAATGGACGGCTATCATTTGTTAGGAAGTTAGGTTTCATCTGGGTGCCTGGTTGGGGTGTGTTTGAGCTGGAGGTATCAGGGGGGGTCTGTTTGTGCCCAGTTGTTTGCTTGCTAGTGGTGTGGAGATTTTTTTGTTTGTGAGTGCAGGCTTCCAAATGATTGACAGTCTGGTGGAATCATCTCTTCTATTCATGCTTTCAGGTCTTTTTTCAATCTCTATGGCTTCTCTGATAATTCTGTGGCTGGGGTTTTCTATAGTGGCTAGGGTTTTGGTACCATTGAAGTCGATGCTATGACCTGTGGCTTTCATGTGTTGGACTAGTGAGGAAGTGTGTTCCAGCTTTTTTACTGCATTTTTGTGTTCATCCAGGCGGGTACTTATTCTTCTATTGGTCTGTCCAATGTATGTGGCCGGGCATGATGCACAGGGGACTTCGTATATGCCTTGGTTTTCCAGGTCAGTTTTATCTTTGGGGTTTCTAAGGATGGCTGCTATTTTTCTGTCTGTTTTGAAGGCAGTCTTGATGTGATGCCTGTGCAGTATCTTACTGATTTTGTCTGTAGTACCTCTTATGTAGGGCAGGACAGCTGTTCCATAGGTCAGAAGATGAACAGACCTATGGAACAGCCGTCCTGCCCTACATAAGAGATACTACAGACAAAATCAGTAAGATACTACACAGGCATCACATCAAGACTGCCTTCAAAACAGACAGAAAAATAGCAAGCTTCAGTCCTAAGGAAGGTTCGGCTCTGCTCTCAGGCCACTTCTCCCCCACCCCCCATTTCCCTGAATACCACCCCTGACTGGGCCTCAGGGAAGCCTCCTGGGCAAAGGCAAAGCAGTACAACAATGATTTAGATTAGCTAGAAAGCAGAAATCTGACAGGAGGGGGGGAGGGGCCAGTCAGTGGTGCAATTTGCCGGTTCTCCAAACTGCACAGAATCATAACAGCCGGTTCTATAGAACTGGTCTGAACTGGTAGAATCCCACTCCTGCGTGGAGTCCTTGGACTGATGATGTTACCTAAATTTGGTAATGAAACATCTGCAAAAACAACCTCTACCAAACTCAGAGAGCATCAAGGAGCCCAAACTCAGTGTACCTGGGCTGTTGCTCAGACACCACAAATTTATTTCATTCTCATAATTTCATCCCCATATATATGCTCCAAACTGACCACATTTCATGGATGCACAAGAAGCGCAAGTGGGAAGATAAATTCTTTGACTTGAGAAGCTACTGTATATTAGCAGACAGACACCATTACTTACAGCTCTTACAGAATTTGAATAAGGCCTTTCTTGAACTGCCAGTCTTTAATGATGCAAGATGACAGTACCAAATTTGATTCAGTTGAGTTTAACTGCATTAAAAGACTAGCCTGATATCTGTTTATAGGAAAATAACCTAAATAACTTGGTATTTCAGCAATGCATTTGATAGATGCCATCTGGGAAATTGAACAAGAGAGCAACATTAATGAGGAAAGTTTAATAGGAAAACAAATTGAAAGCAAAGTATTAGTGAAGTTTGTGCAAGACTCAGCTTTGCGAGCCATTTCAATCAATACTAAACAACAACCTTAAATGGGAATGTGTTCATGAAATCCGCTTGAACAACTGTTGTTATTCATCATCACTGCCTCTTTATGATGAGCTTGTCAGTAAGAAATGACAGAGAATATGTGATGCTGAAGAGGAAATCACAGAGTCTTGCCTGTATTTGCATATTTATTCTTCAATCTTCTAAATTTGCTTCCATACCTTATTTCAAGTTGATGTTAGCTATATAATAAGCTGTTGGTGTTCTCTTTTCATTCTTTAGAAAGTGTGCTGGGATGGGGAAGGATTTATCTTCATCGCTGATGATACAAAAACCTCACATTCTTGTAAAAGTTTGGGATTTTTAAAAACGTTTTTATAATGCTTCATTATATATATGTTCACATTATATTTCAAGTGTTCGAAGCACCCAAGTTCTCAATGCCACTTTTAACGCACATCTGCAGTATCAAGCTAAAACCTTCTTTCTGCAACAGTAATGAAGCAAACTATGAACAAAGCTATGAGCTTATTTAGCAGGAATCAATTCTCAGTTTCTATCACATTGCTTGTACACAGGTTTGCTTTGTCCTTGTTCTGTTACCTACAGAGTGTACTTTTAAATAATTAAATCCTCTTTTTTTGTCACAAGAAAAGAATATTCATTCATCCAAGTTTCCCATCATTGCCTTTTAATCCTGAATATATTCCGTTTTTGTAGCCAGGGCATTCATACACAATTCTACTTGGGAATAAACTCCATTAAATTAGATAGGACTTACTTTTACAAAAGAGCTATGATGACACAGTGGTTAGAATGCAGCATTGCAGGCTAATTCTGCTGACTGCCAGCAGTTTGATTCTCACCTGCTCAAGATTGACTCAGGCTTCCGTCCTTCCGAGGTTGGTAAAATGAGGATCCAGATTGTTGGGGAAAATGTGCTGACTCTGTAAACTATTTTGAGAAAGCTGTAAAGCATTATGAAGCTGGATATAAGTCTAAATGCTATTGCAATTGGTACATCTTGCCATAGTATGTGGTTACATCTAATCAGCTATTCATGATCTGCTAAAAGCTAAGTAGATTCAAGCCTGGTTAGTATTTGGATGGGAGATTATCAGAAAGTCCATGGCCAACCCTTTTCAGAACTGGGGTTAAGAAGGAGATAATTCCTGATGATGCCTTAATCTGAGTTTTACCCCTGATGATCAGTGGATTTATTTTTCATTGAATTTTGCCTGAGCTTGACTGTCAGTCTGACACCAAGCAGAATTTCTTCATAGGTAATCCAGACAAACTGCAAACTGTTTTGTATTCAAATCACTTCAAATTCAAAGCAACATGTTCTGAAGTCAATGGCCCAATCTGAACGCAAAAGCCTCTTTTGAGTGCCAAGCACACCACCCAAAACAAGATGTTTCATATTCAAAACCAGATTTTTGGTTTGAATTTTAAAAGTTTTGCATATTCCCGATTAGGTAGATAACTGTAAATCTGGATTCTTCATGTTCAGTTTCAAATTAATTTAGTTATGGTACCCTCAAGGTCTTGTACTATAAAAAAAACTTTTCTATTTTTTTTTCTCTAGTCACATCTAAAACCATCTGTTGGAACATAGAAAAATTGCTGTGACATTAGACTGTCATGCAGGGAGTGGCAAGCTGAAAATGATAATTTCTTTAGCAGAGTTGTGGTTTGATGAAATAGTTTGGAAGAATGTATTTAAGATTACATCGCATAATGCAAGATAGGCCAAGAGTAATTTCAGACTTCAATTAAAAGCTTTAACTTCAGAAGTGGACATTGGAATCTTTTAAATGTTGAAATGATGAGGAGGAAAAACAAAGAGAAATAAATGTAAGAAGTGTATTACTTTAATGGTAGGATTTCTACATAATGAATTCCATATTGGTAACGTGATGATGCCCAAATTCATGAATTGATTCATTTTATCCTTCCATTACTTTAAAACATCCCATTTGCAGAACTGTGGATGCTGGGTGGAGCCGTAAGCCGAGCCAAAGGATAATTCTCTCCCTTTTGGGAAGTCGTTCTTTCCAGCCCAACTCAAAAGATAACATTCCATCAGAAACGTGTAAGCCTTCTGGGAGTCACTTGGGATTTTGCAACCCAGATACGCTGTGCCTAGTTAAAAAGCATTCTTAAAGTTGCCTATCAATTACACGGGATAATTGATCCAATACCTTAGACCCATCTGATTTTCCCGTTTCTGTGATGGCCATCATACCAATATTACATCAAGCCAGATGAGTCGATACGTACAATTTTCATGCAAACTTTTCTCCCCTTTTTTGATCGTGCATAAGCCTTCCCAAGTTGACACCCAGCAGATGTATTGAACTATAACCAGCTGCAATAAGCAGAACTCCAGATGTCATATAGCATAATCCAGAAGGAAGATGAGAAGATCAGCCCTGGGATAATGTTCTGACCCAAGCTTCGTTCAAAGCAAACCAACACCAAACAGAGATAAAAGCAAAATCTTTTTAATGCTTCTCTGTGAATTCTGTTTATTCACAGTAAAACGCTATTAAAAACTAATTGTCCCAGATAAGAACAAGCCTTGCCAAGGTTGTGCAAGGCTGCCAAGAACACTCGATTAAATTGCAAGGAAATAATCAAAACCAAAAGTCTCCAAACACAAACCAGGATAGTCCGAACTTCCACAAGACTTGAAGTGCAAGAACTTCTTTGCTTCCTGCAAAGAATCCCACCTCTGAGGGCTGGCTTTTATCCCTTAAGGGAGGGGCCATCACCTTGCAGCCTTACTCCCAAGTCGCCCATGCTGCTGCAGCTGCTCTTTCCTTCGAGCAGCCCTGCATGTACGTGCACTGGGCACAGGCTCCTCAGGGTCTTCTGCATCACTGCTGCCAGCCTCCACAAGCTCCAAAGGCAGCACTCCACTCTCTGATAGTCCTGGCCCCATCCCTGCATCACACGCAGGCCCCTCATCCAAGTCCTCATTCTTCGAGACCTCAGCCATCCACACCTGCTGCCAGACAACCACAACAGATAAAGGAGAGTTAGAACAAGCTTGAGTGGCTTTGCCTTCCAAATTTAGCCATGGATTTAAAAACCAAGAGGGAAACTGCAGGCTCCCAGCATGATGTCCTGCCAAAATAGTGCCAATCTTGGATCGCATGAGCAAAATCCTCCATTTCCAAAGCCTATTGCAACTGATTCCACATTGTGCTCTTAAGTATGTATCTCATTTCCTTTCCCCTCCCTCTCTCCCTCCCTGGCATCAGAGGCTAAGCAGTCTGCATGTCACTATGTAATAAACCTTGATGCAAAACATGTCAAACATTCCCAAACTACGTGGTGCAACTGCCTTTTCCAGTAAATCAGGAAATATCGTTTTGAAGTCTTTTAAAGTCAATATTTATTTTTGTTAATGAACTAAAAGCATAATGGGTCTGTCTAGTCTCTCTTCCAATATTCTGATTAACCAGTCTCAATTTCAGCACGCAGCCTGCAGCATTTCTATTTTTATCCCAGATGGAAGAGTCTTAAATTGCTTATTTTCTGTTTACTAAAGTCATCCTGTTTGTTCCCATGGAAACCGTGGCAAGTGTCACAGTTTAACTGTTTTATTAAATGGATTGAAGCCGCAGCTACAACATTTGAAAGGCAAGACCTGTCGGTCTTTATGCGTAGCTTGTGCCGTCGTAAAATGACACGCAACAGGGGAAACAATATACATTTTATTTCGTGATATATGCTTAGAGTGCTGCAGCCTTCCAAAGTTGACACCCTGCAGATGATATATTGAACTATAACTCCCATCAAAGTGTGGGACTCAAGGTGACTAAACATAGGAAGAGAAACATAAAAACAAAAGGGTGAAAAATACATTTAGAAACATTGTACTGTATGAGCCTAATCCAATACTGACAAGGAGCAAGGGGTGAAGAAGCCATGTTGGAAGGCTAAAAATAAAGGTCTATCTTGACCCCCTTCCTAAAAGCAGAGAAATGTCAAAGCAACTTCAGATCTAAAAGAGGGCCCTCGACATTTCAGGAACCATGCAGAAGAAGACCTTTTTCCAGGTGACTAACCAGTGGGCCATGCCATTGGGAAGCTATCATTAGAAAGACCTCCCCTGGAGGAATTAACATCCAGGATGGGTCACCATGAAGCAGCTGGAGGCCAAAAGGTGGAGGTGGAAAAAGTAGCCAAGTCAACAGTGTAGATGATTCCTTGTGCAGTTAATGGGATGTCATCATACAGCAGACTGTCTGCCTCATTTTTGCTGCAGTGCTCTAAGGGTTTTATTCTGATGTTAGTAATCCACAGGCTTTACAGCTGTTACTTGGTTTTTACTCTGAGTAGCAGTCTAGACTCCCAGGCAGAGGAGGAGTCTTAAAAGTTACTGTACTGTAAATAATTAAATAAGTAGCAGGTTCTGGAGGGGGAAGAAAAAAATGCCAGATTTCAGATGATTATGTATCTATTTTTAAAAGCTAAATATATATATATATATATAAAGCAAGCTAAATATAAATGGTACAGAAAAGTGCCCTTTTTGCTGACTTCAGTGTATGCGCTGGACTTCCAAAACCAAAGGGCATTTTTTTTCCACATCTATTTTTGTGCCGTTTCAGTGATGCTTTCTGCATGTTTTCCGTGCAAGGGATGTGAACATAGTGGCAGGTTCTCTGAAATTGCTTTCATAGGCTGCACCAACAAAAACATAACTTAAACCAGTTTGCTGAGCCAGAGGGACAATTGCTGCCATGGTTTTGTGGGAGGAGGGTTTGTGGGGATGGGCAAACTAAGTAACCTCAGTTAGGACTTGCCAGAAGTTTGTGGAGGACGAACCGGCACTTGTAAGTTCCCAAGTTTCTGCTTCTAGGCAAAACAGTCTACGTGTGTGTGTGTGTGTGTGTGTGTGTGTGTGTGTGTGTGTGTGTGTATGCACAGAGAAAGAGAGTGACAGCCCGGGATTGAACATACTGGTCAAACAAATACTGCAGTTTTTATCGAATTGAATACAGTCTTACATTTTTTTACCATCCTGGCTTTAGCTGAAGGGTCATCAAGATCCCACACTTGATTCCTAACATGGTTTATTTTGGTAGCAATCCCGGAAGATTCTGTGCATATAAACAAACCCCTGTGCAAATGACCAGGAAAAACCTTTCATATGACCGTTTATAAGCCTTTGGAAAACCGTGTTTGCCTCAGTGCTTTGGGGACCAAAAGGGCTTCATTTGTGGCATTGCCATAAATAAAATTCTTAATCGTTTGTATGGGTCTAAAGATAAAATACATTTCACTTAGTGGTTGCTACTGAGTTTCTTCCCTGGTGGGATTCTATACATGTGTCCAAAGCTTTTGTGGTGCACAAAACACAATTGAGGGAGAAGCCACAATGCAAATGTTCTGGAATGGAGCACACTATGCTTGAATTGTCAGAGGGTACTCACAATAAAACAGGCATGCCTGTATTTCTCTGATTGGTGACCATTTTGGAATCTTTTTTAGGAAAGTACCATAATTGGAATGGAATTACTTCCATAGAAACTTTTGTTTATGTTTTTCCCTCTTCTTTCTAGGGTCTACCTTCATTTGTAACACTCACATCATCCCAGTGAAAAATCAAGAAGGAGTGGCTATGATGTTTATTATTTGCTTTGAAAATGTAACCGATGAAGAAAATGTGGAGTCTCCAGAGAAATTCAGCCAGATACTAACAGCCAAAGTTACAAACCGTAAGTATACGTATCTTTATTGTGGGTATCTCTGGGTAAGAGAAGTAGAATTCTTGAGGAGGGGGTTGAACTAGAAGACCTCTAAGGTCCTTTCCAACTCTTGTTATTCTGTTGGAATTGAGTAATGATCATAACACATACATTGGAAAGAAAAATCTATGGAATGGAATGAGCATAGCTTATGGAGAAGCAGATGCTTTTGTTAACAATTCCTGGGTTCAATTATTATGTTTCCACTTGAAAAATATGTGCCATAAATTAAAAATGATTATTGTTGTTTAATTGTTCAGTCGTTGCTGTTCTTTTGTGACCCAATGGTCGATGCTGACATATAAACAACTGCCAATATCTTAATAGGTATTAATCATGCTTTCATACAGATTCACATATAATTTTAAGCTTCAAATTCTGGAACGTTCATTTTTATGATAGCTTAATGAATTCTATTCGGGTGGTGGTGGTAAAATGTGTTAACCAGTTCAAAGTGGGGACAGCTTTGCCTCCAAATGAAACAAAATCCAAATTAGGACAATTCAGAGGGATAGAGACATGGCCACAACATCCAAAGAGCTAGGTTTTTTTTTCATATCCAAATTCTATATGATGGGGTGAGAAGAGGAAGCTAAGAGCTGTAGTTTTTGTGACTGATATAAGCAAGAACAGCAACAACAACAAAAACCCTAATCTTATCCTAGGGATATAATGCTTTAGTATATCCTGGTCTTTAACCAATCGTATTAGTTATGCTACTTGATTTCTGTGTGATTCCAGAACTGCCACAACCCTTCTCTACTACCCAGCCTCTGGGAACACAAGATATTATGCTTCTGGCTAGAGACTGTGGGCTTCTTTCATTATGTGATTCAAATAGCTGCAGTTTTATCTTTCACTTGGGAGGATCAGCAGGAAAGATTCTCCATCTGCCTGGAGCTGCTGTTCTACTCAAAAAGAAAGAAGAAAAAGCCCCTAGCATCCTGAATCTCCCTCCTTTTTCTCCATTTCAGAAACAGGCAGCCTGATGCCTCCTGATGAATTAATGTGTACTGGCATTTCCACAGATTCCAGTGGGAGGTTGTTTTGTTTTGTTTTTAGGAATGAGGTAGTAAGTGACAAAAGGTTAACCAATTAAAAAGAATTACGAACAAAGGGAGGAGGGGCAGAGATGAAATTCAATCACCTCAGCTCATGGGTATGGATGGGTATGGATTATTTGAATCGGTAAAAAATCGCCCCTGGTTGCTATTACTATTATGCCAAGTATACCAAGCCATGCCCACAGCCACGCCCACAGAGCCGGTAGGGGGAAAAAATTGAATTTCACCCCTGGGGGTGGGGATCTGCAATTGTTTCACGAAGGCAAACAGCCAAAAGGAAGGATTGTGCGGTAAGGGCTACATTTCAAGATTTTTCTCTTGAACAGAAAATGAGCAGAATTACATATCTGGGTATCAGATACTAGACCTATTTGGAACGATGAGATCACATTGTAGATATTATGGCTGCATCAGAAGGGTTTCCCAGCAGGTTTATGGCCAGTCACAAAACAAACAAAAAGTCAGATGGGCAAAGACACCAAGTCAATACACACATTGGTGCCATAGTTACCCAGTATAATTAAGCCATAACATTTATCTACATATGCTCCAATGCAGCATTGTTGATTTTGAATTGAAGTCAATCTACATATAGAATCTCTCTCTCTCTCTCTCTCTCTCTCTCTCTCTCTCTCTCTCTGTGTGTGTGTGTGTGTGTGTGTGTGTGTGTGTATCATTTGAGCTATAGGACAGGAAGAGGAAATTAAAATAGCAATTCCATTGTTCTGCTTACTGGAGCAGGTCTCTATAGTGTGGCTTACATAAATGTCTTAGCTTAGCGAACCAAGAAATTTAGAGTATAGCAAAACATCTTACACAATTTAGAATTCCCTTTGGTGTAGCCTGAACCTGGAGATCACTACTTTTAGGACAAAAATGGGGGAGGCAGAAAATCTTACCTTTCCAACAAATGTATTAATTTAGGGGAAATGGCAACAAAATGGAGGGAAGCTGTTTCATCAGTTTTCAGTGGCCACCATCAGATAATGACCAAAGGAAACTGGGGACTGTATGTGGCAGTTAGCATTCAGCTTGTATATTTCTGACCCTGAGTTTTGTCCTAAAGTATAGAAATAGTTGTATAAGCTTTTGGAATCTTAACTTTGAACAGGAATACAATGATATGTCTACATAATATTTGATACAGTAATAAAATTAAAATCTTTTAAACTATCTTGTCCCTCAAATTTCCTAGCTAGAACATTTCTTGTATATTCGCTACTTCTTTACTAGTTTTTAATTATCTAGTTAACTTTTCCATTGCTATACACAACCTCAGGCAACTACTCTGACACCAAATTCAACAGTCCAGAACACTGATAATGAGCTAATACAGTTATCAAACCATCTTGACAAGATTAGGACTTGTGGATTTCATCTCTCAGAATTCTGGGATTTGAAGTCCACAAGTCTTAAAGTTGCCATGGTTGGACACCCCTGATTTAGAGCTTCAGCTAGTGAGGATATGGCATTTTAATGGCCTGGTCAGTCTTGCTGTCCATTTTGCATCTGACTACCTTGATTATGATGTGTTCCTTTTGGATACACAGTTGAGGACAATATTTGAAGAAAACGTTTGTGAAACTATAGGAAAGCAGAGATTAACTGGTATCTTGTGTAATATATAAACACAAAGACAAATAACTCTTCGATCTTGCAAAAATGTTAAATGAAAATTACCCAAGCAGAGTTGGAAGAGGGAAGGAGAGACAAACATCTGACAACCCTTATATAGCTATAGACAGATCTAACTCAAAAAGCAATTATAATCAGACAACTCATGTACTAAAAAATGAATGCCAGACCAAAAAGTTACTGAGAGAAAAATCATAATTCTTCACTGAGATATGAATCTTTTGACAATTTCATTATAAACCACTTCATAATGTCACAATTACAATCTTGGTTTTGCAAATGTAGATTTACTTTTATTTATGTATTTATTTATTTTTTTGCTTCACCTCTTTTTTCACATTTCCATATGGTTTAAGCCAATATCAAAGCAAAACTATGCAGCACTATACAGATGACTGAACTTAGATGATCTGTTTTAATTGTGGCCCAAACTTTTTTAAAAAGATTTCCTTTTCCAGAAGTTCATTACATTCTTTACTTTGATAAACCTGTGTTAGATATTAGACTTTATCATTTTACAGATTGAAAAGGTGAACACAATTAATTATTTAGTCATATGTTCTGCAGTAAACACTGACTACTGAAGAATCATGGAGGAAGAAATAAGGCAGTTGCTGGCTGATACATTTTTCTGAAGTCATGAGTAGCTCATTCCTATCCTTGCTTTGTTTATTTAGTTACAAATCCTGCCCAGAAAAACATTTCTCTAAATCCAAGTATTGTTCGCTTTTGATTACAGAGCATATGAATATGCTTTGTAAGAAAGAGAGTTCTGGAATAGAAAAAAAGTGTGAGAAATGTTGCAACAATACATTTAACATATTCATAAATAATCTTGACAATAGATATTCTTAGTTACTCCAAAAGTTATATAAAAGGGTGTAGAACACAATATTATAAAACTTTGTGAACCTTATGTGGCAAAATATTATTTTATTAATATTTTGCTTACTTGGTCCCTTTTATTATTTAGCATAGTACTTGGCCTAACAGATCTGAGCTTTACATCAAAATAACCTGTAATTAATTAATCTGCCTCCATCTCATGTTATGATTGATTCTAAAATTGAACATATATCTGGCTTCAAAGGCCTGTCTGGTTAGGGGTGCCTCAGGTTCTCAAATCTCCACCTGTAAGTGGAATGTGACATGTGTTGCCCTTTGGATATGTATTGATTATCTATCTCCAACCCTTTTTCCCCGTGGTGTTGAGTATTGTGAACTGGACCAAAACACAGAAGCAAAATAAGGCTAAAGCA
Organism: Notechis scutatus; assembly: GCF_049901735.1. Lineage (NCBI taxonomy): Eukaryota > Metazoa > Chordata > Lepidosauria > Squamata > Elapidae > Notechis > Notechis scutatus. Next base: position 195,318,999 of record NC_142009.1, read on the forward strand.
AATAAAACAGTTGCTAGCAAGTGTGAAAATATTGGCCCCAATTTTATTGGTTACAAGAGATAAGATCTGCATCCAAATTTTTTACAGGGAATCTTTATTAGTGGCTGCATAATCATTCACTAGCCAGCTGGGGAGAAAAAAATAATCTTCCTGGGTAGCATGAGCCAAGGTCATGCCACAATACTGTCAATGCAGCTGGACTGGGCCTTAAACCTTCTCCTGCCATGACCCATTGCTAGAGCCCCAAACTAGAATCAAAGGTCACCCTCCCTCCTGTCACCATGGTTCTGGCCATACGACCTAAAGATATGGGCACAAGAGTGGCCCAACTCTCACCAAATCTATTGATTCTACCATGCAATCTAGAAGTGACTCTTAGATATCCTACAGTCTTAAATCTTATCCAATGTGCAAAAGGTGCTATCGGTCTGAAAGGCCTCCCCCTCCCCCTCCTTAGATAACACAAATGCTGTTTATTGTGAGAAATCATGTGACACTGATCACCTACTGATTTTAATATGTGACCAAAGATTTGAAACTAAGCCTCCCGGTTCTAGTCTAGTGCGGCTTATTAGTTAACACTCATCAAATAATGATTGGCAGTAATTCAGATGCATAGATTAATTGAGTGAATTTACGTCCCCTCAACAATCCAAATATTTACCTCTGTTATATTGCTGATTTGCTTCCTCCCAGTTCATCTCGAGTCATTTTGCCATCCCTGTCCCTCTGAGCAACAGAGTTTTTAGAAAGCTTTGTCTGAATTATTGTAAAATCAAATCTTCTCCTGTTAGAAAACAATGATGATGAATGGCTTTGCGCATAATTCCTAGCAACAAGAGTTTTTTTTTTCTGATCTGTACAATCTGGGTTCTGGATCTAGCAGTGCCAAAGGGATCGACTTGGCTTACATTATCAACCATTCTCTTCTGTCCAGAGGCTTTCTGCATCCAACCTAAATCGGCAAAGCATTCAGCTGTTTGATTCTGAAAACAACTTAATACACCGCTATTTGATGAATCTGTAGCCATATTGAGACAAATGTTCTTGTGTGTGTGTGTCATGCTATTTCATGCCTTAAAGGCTAGCCTCAGACTGTCTTCTTATTAACTTAATGGTTTAAAAGAAGTAATCAAATGCTATCTGTAAGTGCAGTTTTACTTGTATTTCAGATGGTAACAGCCTTTCAAGAGGAGCTTCATCAGGTAATTCTGTCTACTGAAATACGGTTTGCACTTGTTTCCTTCATTTATTTTACTTGAGTCGCAAAGTTCAACTCTCTGATATCCTAAGTGTAGCACTTCCCCCCAAAAGGGCCACTGGCAATCGGGCTCTTCTTCTAAGCCCTTTCCCAGGTGACCAACCCACCTAGCCCAAGCATACCAACACCCTCCCTTGGAGGGAATTACGGGCTCTAATTAAAATGACAACTGTTAAGATAAAAATCACATCAAATTAAGCATCACAATAATATCAAACATTGAACCGGTGAGCAAAATGTCCCCACAGCTGTCCTTTCAGACCAAATGGCCCCTCACCAATCCTGTTGCCTCATTAACCCTAAGCCTCATTATGACCCATGGTGGCACAGTGGTTAGAATGCAGTATTGCAGGCTAACTCTGCCCACTGCCAGGAGTTCAATCCTGACCAGCTCAAGGTTGACTCAGCCTTCCATCCTTCCGAGGTCGCTAAAATGAGGGCCCAGATTGTTGGTGGCAATGTATTGACTCTGTAAACCACTTAGAGAGGGTGAAGCAATATATAAGTCTACATGCTATTGTTAACATCAGGCCCAGCAAGAGGCCTATCCAGTCTCCCTCTCATGGCATCCAGAATGCAAGATGCAGACTCTTTCCCTGGAGTGGCAATCTCATAATATCTCTTTCTTTCTGAAGGAGTGCAGTCTCTTTCTTAACAGTTTGTCCTTTCCCGTCCCTCTGAATCCTGTTTTACCTCAGCTCCCTGAAACTTCCTCTTACTCCCCCACTTGGGGGCTATATCTCCCAGGAAAAAAAAAAACTTCCCTCAGGGGCTCTTCCTATCGCCATTTGCAGGTGTAAGGCCCCAACCATCCATCCATCCAGGGAACACTGCTAACAGAGCAGGCTACATAAATATTCAGCTTTCTGAATATTGTTTCTAAATATTGATTGGATCTGAAGACCTTTCTATTGTCATCTGGAGCATCAGTGCTGAGTGATTCCCTCATCAAACATATCCTTCATCCACAATAGGGAGAAGTTTAATAGATATTTCATATTCTCTTTTATTGATACTGAAATTCAGCAACAAAAAACCAAAAGTAAGAGTTTCCCTACCTTATGCCGGCTGAAGGAATTCTGGGAGTTGGGGAGCACACATTTTAAATCTGCCAAGGTTGAGAAGCACTGACTTAGGCAGAGCTTCCTTCAGTGTTGTCGATCATAAATCAAAAAAGCCTTGCTTGCTTGCTGAACTAATAAAAACATCATCATACACTAATCTGAATTATCAGTCTCAATATAACTTCACTCAATCGATCTGTGCATCTGAATCACTACAAATTAATCCTTGAATGTTAACTACTGTCTAGCACAAGAGGACATATGGAGCTTAGCCTGAGATATGTTTTGAATCTGGTTTGCTCATAACTCAAAGTTATAATGTATTTTTGGGCTCAGAATTTTGGTTAAATTTCCTGCCATTTTGAACCATGGCTTTCTGGCTTATGAACTACAATATCAACAGACTTTATTGTTGTATCTTATTTCTAGTTCACTCTTTATTTGATTTTTGTGCTGTCCAAAATCTGGGTCCTGGTAGAAGAAAGGGAGAAAACAATTACCTGCTGAACAAATTACCAAACCATAATAAAATCCTAGCTTTATAGTATGTGTCCATGTAACCTTTATCTCAGGTTAACACAAAGATGCAGTGATTCCAAGACCATAAATATTGGAAGCTCTTTTTATGTGAATAATCAAATAAAATGTAAAAGTGTTGGATCATCTGCCTACACTCTTCGTTCTGAGTCATTTCTCCATTTCCTTCTAGTCCTTTAAAGCTATAAGGAACTGCTACATGGATTTTTCCAGTCACAATCCTCCTACCTTCCATTTCTCCTATGCCTGACTGGATAGTCCGATCTGCATATTAAGATTAGACACCCTTGATGCAACTGTGTTCATTTTATCCCTCAAAAGTGCCATCAGGAGCTATTTGACATGGCTTAGTAAAAAGCTATTTCTTCACAGGCAACGATTATTGGTACCCTACCCTTGTATCTCATCACACCATCAGTTAGAATTACAATTATGAATTAAATACCCACCAACTAGAGATGCTGTTTGATGGCTCAGTTATGCTAGAAATAGCTTCCTAACCGGCTTTTATTTAATTGTCTCTGCACATTTTCATTAAACCACATGTGTGAGGGATTCTTTCCTCCCATATTTTTCTATGGACCGTTCTCTATGCATGAGTAACGGTCCCAGTGACACAGACAGAATCACTTTGATTTTCTCCATCTGTTTTGCACTTTCCCAACAGGACACTGATCATGTGGGATGGGCACAATTGATGTGTTCCATATTCACAAGGATATCTATTGTTACCGAATAAATTAGATTGACAAGATTTTACACACCTTCTTGCACCCTGTTGATTCATAGCATAACATGAGCCTGTCACTTACAAGACATCAGTCCAATTAAACTTCACAGGAAAAGTTCACAGATTACATTTTATCCCAAGAAATGTTGTCAGTGAATCCGAAAGAGCAAATATAATACTATGACAATCTAGCAGAAGATTTACATTTGGTTTGTCAGTTACTTGTTACTTTTCAACGTACAACTTTACAGGATCAGACCTTAGCAACTCCAATTAAAAATAAAATATGTGAAAGAATAGGATGTGCTCAGTGTATCATTATGAGATGGAATGTTCTGGAAAACGCCAGAGTGTTCCGTTTCCTTCAGGTCTATGTTGATAGATGTTTCAGCACTTTTCCCAGAAAACAAGGCCAGATCACATCCAATGTACCGTGATACTAAACTCCTGTTGCAGATTTACTGCCTCCAGAAGGGCAGATTGGTAAGGTTTGAAATAAAACTATGAAGAATGTTTCATCCAATATCTCCTGAAAAAAACAACACCATGGGCAATGTTTCCTTAACCAGAGGTGCTGGCCTAGAAACCAGGAGACTGTGAGTTCTAATCCAGTTTTAGGCATAAAATCCAGCTTGGGTGATTTTGGATCAGTCATTCTTTATCAGCCCATCCCACCTCACAGGGTTGCAATTATGGGGTGAAGAGCAGCAAAAAGGAGTACTAGGTATGTTCACCCTCAGTTATTTATAAGATAATAAAGGCAGAATGAAAAAAAATCAAATAAATAAATATTTTTTTCAGATGCATTGATTGTATAAAGTGATCCTGGGCTATTTTTCAGTGGATTGCTTTCTTTTTTATACAGTGTCCAAGTGTAGAAGTTATCCCAAAGGTGCTTTTTTTTTTCCAAATGGCAACTGAACTTTCTTGATTTTTCTTGAAGACATTTTGTTTCTCCTCTGAGAAGTTTCTTCAGTTCTAACAAGGAAGGGAAGAGAAGGAAGGATTTATACCCTTTTGCAGTCAGCCAGTCCTTAACACTTTGAGAGTCATGGACTGGCTGCCTGGAAAGAATATAAATCTTTCCTTCCTCACCAGTTAGTCAGAACTAAATAAGCTTCTTAGAGGAGAAGCAAAATATCTGCAAGAAAAATCAAGAAAGTCCAGTTGCTGTTTAAAATAAAAAAGCACCTTTGGGATAACCATGACCTGGAAGACTGAGAATCTCCGTGGACAAGTTTAGAAGTTATATCAACATACTTGGTTACCCAAGGGCCAAGGACATGAAAAGCTTCGTTTTATACAGGGCAGCCTCTCTCTATCTCTTAAAATTTGGAGGATAGGCCCCCACAGATCCCTGAATATTCCTTATTCAGTAATTACCTCATCATAAACATATTGTATAGGAGTTTAGTTAGTTTAACTATATATCATACAGATCAACCTATAATAAAAGGTTTTCTGGATATAAAGAAAAAAAGATATTAACTTAAAAGAATAATAATGGCAAAATAGCTTTGCAAAACAAATGCAGCCAATGGGTTGAAAAGATGTTCCTATTTACTTCCCATCTTGCAAAACATCAAGAATATTTGACAGGTTTATCGCTTTTGAAGTGTTGAACATATCCAGCTGAGAAACAGTATTCTTTTTAGGCATATTTCATATTTTATCATTTGAAGAATTGGGGAGATATTCCTCTCCCTTACTGTGTAGGGATGGCACTGGACTAATAGAAGAAGCAAAGAGAAGAAAAGTATTCCCTTGATTCCCTGAATTTGTACTAAATGAACGTGTTAAAAAAAAATCCTAAATTTGTTTATGACACTTTGCTTCTTCTGATTTATGCAGACACCTGCTCTTCCAAGTAGGTTTTATCAGATTCAGAAGTAACATTTTTATGCAGGATTGCAGGATGGCAAATGTTACATTAAGTTAGCAGAGAAAACCCTGCAATTCGGGAGTTCTGAAATAATGTCAGCATTCCAGCAAACTCCCAAATTAATTAGTAACTCCCAGACGGACATTTCTCAAAGTGCTTTATTAATCCAGCTACTGGTAACATCTGTTGAATTTCAGAACTGAAATCATCCCCCCAGACTTTCACACAATTCAACTTACCCCCACCCACTTTTCTACACCTCATTGATCACGTGAACCAATTACTCTTCAGTTGAAATTTCTACTACACTACTCTCAGTAACCTTGAACTATCACCTAGATATTTCCCTCTAAGAACTATTCAGTAACATCACCCACCTTTTCAAAAATGTGGCAGCGATGAATTCCAGAGCTGACACATATTAAGATAGATACTCTGGTAATGAAAAATACCAGGTATTATGAAAAACCTCTGAAAAATCAGGAATGGATGAAGTTTCAACCACATCTGTATTTCTACTATGGCCAACCAGATGCTTCTTTGTGCCCTTCTAGCTGATCCTGAACTACATCTCCCAGCACCCCTTGTCATTTGCTATGTTTCCTGTTCCATGGAACTTGTTCTCTATCCTTTTATATTCCAGAAAATGGTATTGAGTCACGTTCTCTGTGAATATGAAAATGCCATTTAGCCCTAATTGCTATCATTTTTTTTCATTCGTTTATCAAATCCAGCATCATTTGCTAACCGCAGGCAGAAAAATAAGAAATTAAAACCCTTTAGAACAGTAGTGGCTAACCTTTTCAGCACCGAGTGCTGAAACAGGAGTGCACGCACACACACACTCACAGAGCTGCTCTTCCAGTTTTAGGCGTGCATGCATGCATGAGCACTGGAAACCGGAAGCTTACCTTCCCAGCGTGCACATGCACGCTGGCCACCTGGTGTTCCAGTTTCTAATGCACATGTGTGCATCAAAACCAGCTGGCCAGTGTGCACATGCACACTGCGCATTGGAACCAGGAAGAGCAACAGGTGATGTCTGGCATGCTCGGAGAGATGGCTCAGCATGCCACTTCCGGTACTCGTGGGCATAGGTTCACCATCACAGCTCAAGAACAAATATGTTTTTAAAAGGAGATTAACAGGTTAATTAAGTGTTGCTTGGAATGGGATTGTTTTTGCTGTTTCTTGTGCAATCCATAGCAGTTGATCCAAATAAAAGGCTTCTCTTTACCTCTTTTTCTCATACATACATGCACACAGGCATAGAGAATCCAGTAACATGCGGGACTATCTTTGTAATCTGTGTTCTATCTACTTCATTTCCAGCAATATGAAATACTGTTCATATTGTATGAAAAGGCAGGAAACCAGTCCAGTTGCTAATTGTCAGTACGTCACACATGAATAACTTGTTTTCAAAAAATATCTCCTTAAAATAAAACAGGCAACCAAAAATTTGGAACAATTTATGTCTTGTTTAAAAAAAAAAAAACTGGCAAAAATAGTCATATGTTGCTGCTGCTATTTTATTTTGTGCCTGAAAATATTAGCAATGAGGGATGCTCTCCAAGCATATCTTTTCCAGCTGAATTAAGAGACAACTTGATCAGCAACAGACTCTAACATGACTGTTTTAAACCAGTGAAGCAGAAAATACCATCTGTTCTACCATGAATATTTCTAAAATAGAACAAGAATGTGTGGAGATGTCTACTCTTTCCTTGCAAGAATATGAGAAAAGCCATAAAAGTTCCGGTTTTGTGGGAAAGAGATTGTGGTGAGCTATCATAGTTCAAACTTCAGTGTCATTAGCTAGTAATTGAGTACTTTTTAGTTCAGTTTCAAAGGCATTATAAAAGCTATAGAATATTTTAATATAATCATTTTTACCTACAGCTATTTTTAGTAAATATCTATTGTTGCCCTCAAGTGAAATCTTTCACTGGTTTTGTAGATGCATGTGATGAGATTGAAAGGCACAGAACAATAAAAGGTATTCTTAAAAACAGTTAATTGCAGAATATTCAGTTTAGTTTCAGGGAGAAAGAGAATTATATAGACCAGAGGTCTCCAAACTTGGCAACTTTAAGACTTGTGGACTTCAACTCCCAGAATAGCATAGCTGGCTGAGAAATTCTGGGAGTTGAAGTCCACAAGTCTTAAAGTTGCCAAGTTTGGGGAGCCCTGATATAGACATTAGCTCAGCTACAATTTGAAAACTTTTAACAGTAGGAGAGCAAGGAAAAAGACAGAATCATTGTTCCCATACTGGTCATCCTTTCCAAAGGAACTGAAATAGAGAATCTTTTCTACCTAATAATGCCTCCTGAGCAAGTAAGCTCCTGGAAAATGTACTTTAGACATACCTATACATTGGTGCATATATATAGGTTGCCATATTTCAGAATGAGAAAAAAAATCAATCAGCATTAATTGTATATTATAGTATAATAAAAGTTCTAGTCCCACCCTTAGCATGAAAACCAGCTGGGTAATTTTGGGCCAGTCCCTCTCTCATAGCCAACCTACCTCACTCTTGTGGTCAAAAGAGAAGAGAAAGAAGTAGTAAAGATGCTTGCCATCTTGAGTTATTCATAATAAATAAATAAATAGATAGATAGATAAATAAATAAATAAATAAATATCTTGTTACAACAGTGAAAAGTTACAAATACTTATCTAGTACAAGTGTGTATATGGATACATATATTTCTAAAACACTTAGAAATGTATTAGTTGATACATTTACTAGACCAATACTCGAATACAGCTCATCAGTCTGGAACCCACATTACGTATCTGATATTAACACAGTTGAGAAAGTCCAGAAATATTTCACAAGAAGAGTTCTCCACCCCTCTACTCATTGAAGAATACCTGATGCCACCAGACTCAAAATTCTAGACCTAGAAAACCTAGAACTATGCCGCCTTTGGTCTGATCTAAGTATAGTATATAAAATCATACATTGCAATGTCCTACCAGTCAATGAATACTTCATCTTCAATCATAACAACACAAGAGCAAACAATAGATACAAACTCAAGGTTAATTGCACCAAACTTGATTGCAGGAAATACGACTTCAGCAACAGAGTGGTCAATGTCTGGAATACTCTACCTGACTCTGTGGATTTTTTCCCCAAACCCCAAAAACTTTAACCTTAAACTGTCTACTATTGACCTCACCCCTTTCCTAAGAGGTCTGTAGGGGGCGTGCATAAGTGCACCAATGTGCCTACCGTCCTTGTCCTATTGTTTCTTTTATATATATTTTATTTTTCTTATATGTATCCATGTATTCATAACTATGTTTTTACTTATACCTATTATCTTGTAAGCAATTGACAAATAATAAATAAATAAATAAATAAATAAATAAATACATACATACATACATACATACATACATACATACATACATACATCTACAAGCAATCTGCTCATAGTCAGCAATTGTAACCAGATCCTCAGTCCATTGAATAAATCGTGTCACACAATTATCTTTCCAATGTTCCAATATCAGTCTTTTTAGCTAGAGGAAACAGAGAAACCATTCATGTTATCTAGTTGTAACAATATACTGTACTTTATATTTCTATTTTTCCTGCTCTATTTTTTCACTTATTTTTAAGCATTTATATAGCATATACATATGCATTTTTCATAATCTACTCAGTCCACATTAATATTAATCTTATGTTTATGAAAGTAACTTTAGCATTTTATCCAAAATATATTTTCCAAGAAGTTATAGTCTTATGGAAGTTTAATACTCCTTTAAAATGTTTATTTGGATCTTTACTAGCCTGGAGCCTTCCAAATGTGTGGTATTACAATTTAACAGAATTCATTATCAGCAACTTCTAGGAGTTATGGATCCAACATATCTGGAAGATGTCAGATTTAAGAAAGCTGTGATATCAATGGATTAACAGATCTCAAGGCAGGCTATAGTTCATTAAAAAAAAAACCTACCATAAATCATAAAACACTATCCTAAGGCAATCCATCAAACTATCATTAATGCAGAGCTGTACTATTAAACCAACAGATAAAACTTCATTAAGTTGCAATCAATTAAACCCTCGACTAAAGGCTTAAAACCCATGTAAGTACCAGCCAAGCCTCCAGATGGAGAACATTTCATAAGTTGCTATCACAATGCATATATAACTGTAGATTTTTCCCTTCCAAAATGTATATTTATATGTGTATTTCTTCTCAAACACATTTTAATTTATTATTAAGATCTGGTTATGCCAACAAGAAGATGAATAACTTGCGATGTCCTCCATTATTGTTAACATTCCCATGTCTATTATTTTCTTATTTATCTTATTTATAATTTTAATGTTTTTACTATAATTAATAGTGATAAACGATTTTATACATTTATTCATTGTTCTTAACTTTGTTGTATGCCGCTCAGGGTCACTTTGGGTGAGATAGGTGGCTATATAAATTAGAAATAGATAGATAGATACTGTAGACAGAAAGACAGGCAGACAGATAGATCTTGTTTGAGTTGAGAACTATTAACAGAGTTGTGCGTGAAATTAAATATGTAACTAAGTTTCAGTTGATATGTTGTTCCAAGGCATGCAATAAATTTATGTTGGAAGCCAATTTGGACTTGAATTAACCAACGGCAATTTTCAAGCAGTGCTATCTTCAACACTTTCTTCCCCTCCTCCCCTCCCAAATCACTCATGCATGCATCATTTTACCAGAGAGATCCATCAGTGATTGAGTGTCATTGGATTAACTATCTTGGGCTGGATATGTCCATGGAAATAGGGGAGAAGAGCATTCAGGCAGCTGAGCTAGAGAGCAATAGAACATTGGAGGCATATTGTTTTGAAAAATCTCAGCAAGGCAAACCAAAACCTTAGAGGAATATCACAAATATTTTCTCTCTTTGGGAAATAATGGCAACTAGCTATCATCCCCTTTCCCCTCCCTCATTATTGAATATGCAGGTGGTGCCTGGAAATTTAAAACACTGCTCCTACCAGGTTTCATTGAGATAAAATAGTAACACCTAATTTATGCATTATGTTTAAATCTAGGGAAAACACACATGATGTGAAACACATGCCTTTCAGATGTTGCTATTAAGGAGCAAGCCATTTTTTTCCTGAATTAACTATTGTAAGGTGTTTCAGCTTGAAAGCATAATATTTCCAAACAGTTTCATTGTACTCTTGACTCAAGTTGTCAGCAGACAATTCCCTGCCCTAAAGATAGGTTCAGCATTAAAAGAATGGATGAATATAAATATAAACCAAATCAACAATAGAGCTCTCTTTTCTCAGCCTCAAAAAAGGTGACTTTTTCTGAATAACTGATCATTCTGGGATTCTCTCTTCAGTTCTTCAAAAACACGATATGAGCCATAGTAGTAGTAGAAGACACAGCGGCCCTGAAAATCTTCAAAATAAAAAAAAAAAATCTAGAGATAATAATTTTTAAATAAATACAAGGCTTTAAACAGTTTTTTTTTTAAAATCCATTAAAATCAGAGAAAAGAAGGGAACTGTGGTAAGCCACAAGGATATATTTCCCCCACGAATCAAAGTTGCTGCATTCTGTATCTAAACGAATGTCAGTTATAAGTGTTTTTCTCAAGAAACAGGTCATGTTTTGGACACACGCTTAGAAAAAGTGACAGGAGAAATCAGAAAGGGGTGCCTGCTTTGGTTCTGGTTAAGCTCTTTAATTGCTACCATTCCCTAACGTGTGAGCTCCCAAATTTATACTCTTCTCCATTGCAAAATTGGAAGTGAGGGGTGTCTGTTCCCTATTTAGATAACTATTTAGACTTGTCATTGCTGCCCCAATCTTTTGAACATCTAAAATAGCATTTTACCTTCAAATGTGAAGCAGCCCTAGAATCATGTATTGAATCATTAATTTCTAGCCATTGTCAACAGAATAGCATGGGTTCTTTACTAGTAAACAAAGGGCATTATAGGTAGCCCTCGACTTACGAACACAGTTGAGTCCAAAATTTATGTTGTTAAGTGAAACATTTGTTAAGTGAATTTTGCCTCATTTTACAACCTTTCTTGCCATGATTGTTAGGTGAGTCACTGCAATCGATGGTGGGATTCAATTTTTTTTTGCTACTGGTTCTGTTTGCTACTGGCTTGGGGGGCGTGGCAGGAGAAGGATACTGTAAAATCTCCAGTCAGAGGTGGAATTTGCCGGTTCTCCAAGCGACTCTAAATTTCTGCTACCGGTTCTCCAGAACTGGTCAGAACCTGCTGAATGCCACCTCTGACTGCAATTGATAAATTAGTAACCCGGTTGTTAAGTGAATCTGGCTTCCCCATTGGTTTTGCTTGTCAGAAGGTCACAAAAGGTGATCACATGACCTTGGGACACATCAGCGGTCATAAATATGAACCAGTTTCCAAGCATCTGAATTTTGATCTCACGATCATGGAGATGCTGAAAAAGTCGTAACTGTGAAAAACATCCATAAGTCAACTGTTTTCAGTGTAACTTTGAACAGTCACTAAATGAACTGTTGTAAGCCGAGGACTACCTGTAGAGAACAAATATTTTGCAACAGCTCGTGATTTCATAGTTAACTGTTGGTTTTTTTCCCCTTAAATCTGACCTTTCCTACTTAGGCAAACTTTTTGGATTCAGGATACCTGGGTTGAGTCTTTTATCCTACAGAAAGCAATCTTTGCCACAAGAAGATCCTGATGCAGTGATTGTTGATTCATCGAAACACAGAGACAACTCCATGGCCCTGAAGCACTTCAAATCTCCTACGAAAGAAAGCTGCAGCCCCTCTGAAGGAGATGACACCAAGGCACTCATTCAACCAAGGACGTGTTCACCTCCAGTGAATATATCTGGGCCTCTAGATCATTCATCACCCAAACATCAGTGGGATCGACTGTACCCGGATATGCTGCATTCCAGTGCAGCGTTGACTCTTGCTCAGTCAAGAGACAGCATTAGTAGTATAAGGAGAGCATCTTCAGTGCACAACATAGAAGGATTTACCGCCCATCCGAAGAACATGTTTAGGGATCGGCATGCTAGTGAAGGTACAGTATTGGGCAAGGGGAGGGTGATCAATATTCATGAATTATGTCAACTGAATGGCTGGGACACATGTGTTCCATTTTTATTCAACTAGGACAAGATCTTTGAAGCCTCTTTTCTTTAAGAGCTAAGAGGAAATTCTACCATAGCTGGGGTGACATTAAGCACTCTATGGTTCATAATTTGTGACCCTGTGCAAAGAGAAGCTTATTTCCAAGTCAACATGCTTCATATTGTGTTATAAGTCCAGGCATGTTGTGTTGTAAGTCCTAATAAGGGTTCCCTCATTATTTGTGCAGCAGTTTATTGTAAAGGGGGTATTAATACAAGAATGGTTCAGACTGCAATGGCCATTTTCATATGCAGAAGGTCTTCATCCAGAGCATGCACCCAGGAGGAATCCCTCCTCCAGAAAATATTTCATTCATTCATTCATGGATGGGATTCAAAAATCCCAACAAGCAGTTCTCTGCCTGGTTGCTGGGTGGGCATGGCCTACTGGAACTTATAGGTGGGCCATTTTTTTTGCCTTCCCCAGAGTCCGGAGGCTTCCCTCGCGCCTCTGGGAGGGCAAAAATGACCTCCCCTGGGCTCCAGAGGTCCTCCGGAACTGGAAACAGGCCCATTTCCGGACTTCGGGGAGAGCGGTTTTTTGCCCTCCCAGAGCCTCCACGCGGACCCTGCACTTACCTGCATCCAAAATGGGGTATGTGGAGACTCTCAGGAGGGGAGAGGTGGGTGGGACCAGCTGGTCGGTTCAACAACCGTTTTGGCAAACCAGATGTCAATTTAACGTCCAGTTCACCCGAACTGGCCCAAACCGGCCCAAACCGGCTGAATCCCACCCCTGCATTTTCATTCATTCAATTTAGGTACCGCCTGATTCCAAACTGACATGGGGAAGGGGCTCACATAGATGGCAATACAAAAATGAACACCTAATAACACACCACACAGAAGATGGATGCAGGTGTACTCAACACATAAAACAAATATTATACACACAGCACTGGCTCCAACCATCCTAGCCTAGAGCCTGAGAGCATCGCCAGGTCTTCAAGATCTTCCAGAAAGCCACCAGGGTAAACCAAGTAGGAAACATGACGAGATGAGCTAATTCTACCTTATTGTAAGGCTCCCTTAACAAACTTCCCACCATCATTTTAAGCTGCCTGAGGGTCCTTCCCAAGTTTCTTCCTTTGACCTTTAGTTGATTGTAGACTACCCCCTCCTTTATCTGATTGTTTCATGGGCAGCATGTCTTCCTGTCGTCCATCAAGATCACTCATATACATTCCATTAGAGGGTGGAAGCCACCCAGATTTCATAGAAAATTGCATCCCAGAGAGCAGGTGCCATGATAGAGAAGATACGATTCCTGGATCTGGAAGATGACACTGTATTAACTGTAGGGACTAGTTGTCTGCCCAACCTGTCAGTCAGAATCAGCCACGTGCATGCATATTGTTTCAAAAGAAAGATATCCCTTGCTTCACAAATAAAACTCTTGTTCATCTTCATGCAACTGATGGATTAGAATGCGTATTTGACTAATTGAACAGTTGGTTGACTGCATTCCATTATTGATTAATCCAGGAAAATTGCTTAATCAATTACAATTTCTTAAGTCAAATTGGCCTCCACATTTAAAGAACAGCCCCTCCTGAGATATATCACTTCCATTTAAATGGCTGTTCCAGCTAATTTGAAAACATTTTTGAGCACTCTGGGAAATGTTCAAGAGCAGATGAATGAGGTTCTTAATTCTAAAAAGAGAAAAATAGCCTTCCATTCATTACATTAGCTAGTTCACCCAAATTAATGTTGGCTCCCACAAAATGTATTGGGGAACCATGAAGGGGGAAAAAATAACACCAGTTTGGAGTCTTTGGATACCGAGTTTATTTCCCCCTTTTGCTTTTCTTTATTCTGCTGAATAACAGACAATGGTCGCAATGTCAAAGGTAATGTACATTTATCACCTCTATTGTCCGATGCTTTTGAGAGACACATTATTTGGCATGCTGTTTAAACTGTACAAATGCATCATATTCATGCTAACCTTTATGAAGCTGGGCACATGACAGGAATTACTGCTCTTTTTGCTTGATGGATGCATCACAATTCTCTTTGCTCTCAGTTCAGGATAATGATAGATGGCCATTCAGAGGAAGCTGTGAAGGGATGCATAGTATGTTCTTTCAAAGCCATTGGCCTCACTTACTGTAGCTACAATGCAATCCTCTACTTGTCTGTCCAGAAGAAAGTTCCCATCTTTTCTCTGGGGCTTTTTCCTTGATCACTGATTTGAGCAGCACATCTTGCTAAACCCCTATGATTTGACTGGGAGAGTTAAACATTTGCTTTATTCTCTCCCATCAAAAACCCCAGGAGGGTTTAAAAGTTTGAACTTTGGCTGGATTGTACCCAAGTAAGCTTGTTGAAGAAGGTAGAATGTGGGTGCTGCCAATCCTACACAGATACCTGAACTTGAAGTTTTCAAGATATGATCTTGTAAAAGTATTACAAATTGAGCTTTGCATGATTGAAACTAGCCACCATTGATTCATTTTAAATCCAGTTTTTCATCCTGACACCAAGACAATCAGTGAATAATCTTGGACCCTTCACGTATTCCTCTTTTCTCTCCTTAAAACTAGTTTCACGCTCCTGGATGGCAGGGGGTATGGTTTAAGCTTACTGTAGTCTTCAGGTGTGCTTGCATGAATTCCATTTGCAATTTCATGTTGGAAACATGCTTATTCATATTTATTACATGCTAGTATTGGTCCTTTTCACCGGGACAGCAGTGTAAAGCCAAGTTAGTCAAATGGAGACATTCCTTTCTCTAGCTAACACGAATCCTTTTTGCATATATATTTTTCCCCGTAACAAACTTAACATTTGTGTTTATAGTCTAAATTTAGTAGGAGAGGCAGGATGAAGGAGGAACTTTCTCCTTTGCTCCTCTTCAACGTATCATTTAGTATACTTGATGAAATGTCTCCATCAAACCTGCATGATGTGCATGTGCTAATAATGCCCACAAGTGACCCATTCCTAGGAAGTCGTCCCATTTGCTTCTTGTCTCCATCAGCGGTGGTTTTGATATTGTGTGGCACCATGTTGTAAGTGAACAACTGTCTGTAATTTGCTGCTGGCTCAAAGTACTTAAGACTCTGCCTATTTCTCTATTTATTGTCACTATAGATCAGGGGTGTCAAACTCAAGGCCTGCGGGGTGCTTAGATCTGGCCCACTGGGCCACCCTGGAAACAGCAAAGGACCGGCCCGTGCCTCTGCCAGCAAAAATGGAGCTCAGGTGGGCCTCCTTTTTCCCTGGCAGAGGGTTGCAGGAGGTCATCGCAGCTGGAAATGGAGCTTGGGAGCCCGTTTTTGCTGGCAGAGCACTCGGGCCACCAAAGGCACCCCTGATACGAGTGACGTTGAGCTGGCCACGCCCAGCCCAGCCCCCTAGGCCAAATACATCCCTGATGCAGCCCTCAATGAAATCGAGTTTAACACCCCTGCTATAGATCCACATCAGGGTTAATCTTTAAAGCCAATTTAAGATTCTCAGAGGGAAATGAACATGTTTCTGGCAGAAGCCTATTCCATAAGAACAAACTTGCCATAATAAAGAAATATTCTGTTTCTCATGCCTGCCAGCCTAGCAGCTCTTATGAATAAGCTCTTGAAAAGGCCCACCAGAGCTGATCTTAGAAGCCGAGTAATTGTTACTTGCTTCGGTAAAGTAAGACTTAAATCTGCATGAATAACAAACATAAGTGACGTCTTCTGTTCCTAATTAGATCCTTGTACAACCAGACCTCTAGTCAGGTCAGGTGTGGTCTGCAGGGAGAACTTTCAAATCCTATCCCGATTAAGAACGGAGTAAGGCAGGGTTGTGTTCTGGCTCCTCTTTTGTTTAATTTATTCTTATCTGACTTGGCCTTTCACATTGGACGTATTGAGTCCCACGCCCCAAAGTTGTCAAGATCCCACTTCTCCTTTATGCTGACGATGCAGCCCTCCTTTCATTGTCAAGGCCAGGTCTGAAAAGATTACTTTCTGCATTCGGGTCCTACTGTGCTGAGAACCACTTGTCTATTAATTACAACAAAATCCAAAGTATTGGTGTTCTCTAGAGCCCGGAAATTGCATAACTGGGCTATCAATGGTAATGCTGTTAAGCAGGTTTTCCATTTTAAGTATTTAGGTATTCAATTTCAGAACACCGGTGCTTGGACTAGAGATCAAACCCAGGTGCTGAACTCGGCCTCCTTTAGTCACCAGCAGATTTTAAGATTTTTTTATACCCAAAGAGGCCAGTTTATTCCTTCTGCTCTGCGTATTTACAAAGCCAAAACTTTGGCTCAAACTCTTTACGTAATTCCCATATGGATAAGGGGCTTCAAGGATTGTATTGAAAGAACCCAGGCTGTCTTTCTTAGAAAACTTCTGGGTCTTCCTCCTTGTGTTGGTTTTGCTCCAATGTACCTGGAACTGGGCACTCATGTATGGTGTGGATTAACACCTTTAAATGGTGGTTTCGCATGCTCTTTCTGGCAGTTCCTGGTAGCTACCTCTCCCTGGCGTTTGCTGACTCTCATATTTCTCATTGGGAGAGGGAGCTGATGAAGAAATTACACCTGCTAGGTTTTACGGGGGATGCCCTGGGAGATTATGGCCTTAAGGATGCCCAATTTAGGGTAGTCCAATGGCTTGTGGACATTGACTTGCAATATCTATGAGCCAGAGCTAACAAAACTTGCTCCCCTCTGATCATCAGCCAATTTAATAATTACGGACTGATGATGGCTTCCTATTTTTACACTCTAACCATTCCCAAGTATAGAAGAGCTTTCTCCCTAGCTCGCTTTAATGTTCTGCCCTCAGCACTACTGGATGGGCGATTAAAGAGGCTCCCGATTAACAAGCGGCTATGCCCCTATGACAGAGCTGAGGTTGAAACTGTGGAGCATGTCCTTTTATATTGCCCTATGTATAACGCAGGTAGATCTAAGTTACTGTCTCTCCTTGAAACAGACCCTTCTAGACCCAATGTTAGTAATTTATTCTTATATTGTCTAGGGGATGGCTCCTCATATTTCACTTCTTTGGTTTCCAATTTTTTTTTTTTAAGAGCTGTAACCATCAGAGGAGAACGCTGTAATTCCCCTTAGTCAAGTTTTTGGTGACCAGTTGTTCATGATTAATTTTCCCATGTTCTTCTTTTGTTGTACTTGTGTTTTGGTCTGTGACCGCAAATAAAGTATTATTATAACAAACGTAAGAAAGGCAAGCAGAGAAGAACACTAACTTGTGCTGCTCTTCCGTGATTGAAATCACAGATGGAAAACAAGCAACCATGGCCCAAAAGACACCCAGGATTACCTCAGGTTTTGGAGTCTGTCTTGTATTCAGGAGCCCACGTGCCAATGAAATTAAACAGTCTTCTTTTCTCCCTAATTTGGACATTTAGCTATTCAGGAAGTATTTATTTATGGGATACATTTGTGGTCCATCTGTCTTCTATTGTCGCCACAACTCTTAGAAGCTGGCCAGAAGGTAATATGCTCAAGGATCATTTTTCAGTCTTTATAAAGCAGCCCTTCTGCCTGCCTGAAGGCACCAGGAGACAAAGCTGGCAATGTGACATCAGAGAAGGTGGGCCTAACATTTTTTGAATCCTTTTTAGTGGATTAGGAGAGGTAAATAAATGTCACCTTATTTACCCCTTCAGCACAGATGTATGTACCTTAAATGGGAGCAATGTACTATGTGGGGAAAGTTGGGGATTTTAGAATACAATGAAAAACTCTGCTGTCCACAGAGAGAATCCAGAGGTCTTCAGGAAACCAAGAAACCAGAACTTTTTTTTTTCTGGTCACTCCTTCAGCATTTGGTATTTACAAGTATACTGCTTTGAATCTGAAATTATCATGGAGTCATAATAACTATAGATTTCTTCTAAATTCATAATTTAAAAAGTTCACGCGCTCCAGACTTTAAAAGCCCATTGTTCTCAATCTAGCATGAAATAAAGCTTTTAGGGCAAAGTGTATCTAGATTAAATCCAAGATATTGCTCCGGTAATGGATTTTTGCTTCCACTTGTGTTCACTCAACTAGCTCAGAAATCTGTAAACACTGAAGAAATAGATTCCCGCTTTCTCTATAATTTTTCTCTTTTTAAAATTTCCTTTAGTTTAAGGACCCTACAAAGATTGGATGATAACAGAATCATTTACAGTAGTAGAAAGGATGAGAAGTCCTGTTTCAAGAGTGGGTGTGCAATGGACACTCAAACACACAGCTCCTGGTGAATTATTTACTGCTTCTAGGCACTATATTCTTCCCTTTTTCCACAACTGAAGTGTTGGCAGATTCTAAACTAGAGAGTTAACGCTTGGTTGAAAAACAAAAATAACAATAAGGGTATTTACTTTTTTAGTTACGTGGAAAGTGAATCAAGACGTTATATCAGCTGATATCTTCTTTTTCTTGTAGGTCCTTTTAACCATATCAAGTCAAGTCTGTTAGGATCTACATCTGATTCAAACCTCAACAAATACAGCACCATCAATAAGATTCCCCAGCTCACTCTAAACTTTTCTGATATCAAAAATGAAAAAAAGGCATCATCACCTCCATCATCAGATAAAACAATTATTGCACCGAAAGTGAAAGAAAGAACACACAACGTGACTGAAAAAGTTACACAGGTAGGAGATTTCTAATATGTAATTGTGCCTCTTCTCTAATTTCTGTGAACACTCTACTCCTCCTCATGTCTGCGTGCCCTTCATGCTTTTGTTAGGCTTGTGTAGTTTGATTTTTCTGGATTAAATGGAATGATCACAATTCTTCTAGCAACACACAGAGAGGAAAATTAATGTAGATTAAACCTATAATTAATCAGAGAAAGGGCTCTGTGAGGGAAACTGTGCATGCTGTAGTTGTAAGTGAATTCTCTGGAAGGTCACAGACTTATCTGTTTAACTCAGATATGTCTGATATAGTAACACAGGTACTGTTCTATGGTGGCCTTGGTTCATTCTATTTACCTACCTGACTGTGAATAATATGCAGAAGTCAAATGAAGTTGAGTAAAATTCAGCAATTTCTTTCAGTCCTGATAGCCAAGTTGCCATATGTTACGTAGACTGCAAGAAGTATATGCACATCACATTACAAGGGTCACACTATCTAAGAGAGACAAAATCAAGACATGAAATTCAGGCTGGTAATTTGAGTACTGATTCCGGTACACCATCAGGGTGATCTTTATATTTCTCGTAGGTTCAATTTCCACCCAAGTGACATGGCCGTAACTATTTCCCAGTTGTTAAAGTTGGTCAGTCAAGTAAACAGGTCTTTCTGCTTTTCTGCTCTAATTCCTTTGTCACTTAGCACAATATGGTACCTTCATTCTCCCAAGTACTGGTCTGGTGTTCTGCTTCTAATTTTTTGGGGGGTGGGCATGGGGTAAGGGGTTGGTTGATTCCATATTCTCCATGCTCTTCTCTTCTGTCTTAGATGCTATCCCAGACGTAGGTGTGCTATCTCCTATAGATGCTGTGGTTTTATCTCTTCTTTCTCATCCTCTCCCTCATCTTTAACAAAAGCTTTGGTTTATTATCCTAGTATCCTTCAGATGTGCCTGCTGCAAAACTGAAATTCAGAGATGCTACTATGATATTTTCACTCTGAATTATTCGTCTCTGGGTTTTCCCTTTGATGAATAACATCTCTAAACTCTTCCGATACCTGTGCTTAGCAAGGTTTTTATAAGAGCTTTAAAATATAAATTCCTTTTATTGTTTCTAAATCATTTTGTGAGCGTCAGCAGCTAAAAAGTGATGTGTGTGTCTGTGTTGATGCTAATAAATTTAAATAAACAAACATAGCAGAAGAAATTATCTCTTTTATGGATCATAGCATAGTCTTAGATCATACCCTGCAGAAGACAATTTTGTTTGAAAGACTGTTAGAGGAGAATGTTTCTTAGTTAAATGATTCTTTTGACCAATTCAAGTCCAATTTAAGAAGAGCAGCCTTGAATTTGTTCATCAGTTGTGAACATCTGGGGCAGCAGACTAAGCAAGCAATGGCCTTACCTGGCCAATCTTTCATCTTGTATTTTTGTTTTACTAGATCTCCGGTTCTGTTCATTTTTATAGGTTAATGGACTTTTATAGGGCTATAGGCTTAGTCATTTAGGCTGGTTTATATATTTTATCTTCATATTTTATTTATGTTTGATTGCTTGATTGTATTTTATTATACAGTATGTGCTAGTCTTTGAAGTTTCCTCTTCTCGGTTTTTCTTCTGCAGTATAATGGATTGCATTTCTATTAAAATTATACTAATGTTTTCTGATTGTTCAGCTCTCTTTTCCATTATTACAGTTCGGTTTTTGTTTTTGACAATGTGTGAGTATTAAGGCTTGGCAGATCTTCAGAGAGATGGCAGATCTTTATTTGTTGCAACTTCAATTGAAGGAATCCTTCAAAGGTCCTTTAAATTTTCAGCATCAAAATTTAAAGGTCCTTTAAATTTTTCAGAAGGAAAACAAGGGGTGAGACTAACTTGCACTGAAAGGTTTCTGTAACTATGGCAATCATCCCATTGATATTATGCTTAGAAGCTGGCTAGCGAGCTTTCTTAAGAGTCTGGTTTTTGTCTCTCTCTTTTTTTTATTACTTTTTTCTTTTATGGAGGCTCCATTGACAAATGATTGTACAGCCACTGCTCTACAAGAAGAATCTAATTCTGAACAGGAGTGGATGATTACACATATACACAAATATTCTCCAGTCACATTATCTAGCATTGTAATATTATTGTTAAACTTCTCTTCAGCTTCAAGAAATACATAGTTCAACCTATCAGAAAGTGAGAAAAAAAAGAGACTTTCCCCCTCATACTAAAGAATAGCTAGTATTTCTATTTATGTATATGAGTGTATATTAGTATAACTGTATTTTATCTGATAGCTGTTTTTATAAATCTGGGTCAACATATTAAATTGTGTTTAGCAAGGAAATTATTTTAGTATTTTCAAATGCTTGTGTAACTTACAGTAGCCTAAATCTAGCTCCATTCTGTTTACTAAAGGCATTAAAGATAATTTAATGCCACAAGATGTCATTCATATTTATTAGTGACTCTATATTAGGGATAAATATACAAAATAAAAATTACATATTTTTAAAATTAATAGGCATGTCTTTTACACGTTTATACACATTTACATAGAGTTTCCGGTAGAATCTGTAGTTTGACATGCCAGGAGCTACAGCTCTCTGCATTCAAAATTAAATTTGAAGTGTTTGCCAAGGGGGGTCAAGAATATTTACAAAATACTTCTAATGAATGTTGGCATTAGTTTGTATTTCTGTTCTCTTTATGATTTAATGAACTCCTGAACAATTTGCAGGAATAGCTTTTACAAGTTCACCATTTTTAATGAGAAGAAAATCAATTCTCTGCATTTCCTTCCTATTATAATTTCTTATCTATAATTCCCTAAATATAAACATCTGAGCCAGGGGTGGGATTCAGTTTTTTAACAACTGGTTCTGTGGGCATGGCTTAGTTGGTGGGTGTGGCTTGGTGGTCATGTGATTGGGTGGGCGTGGCCAACTCGACATCACTCATGTCAAGGGGCGCTTCTCCTCGCCTGGCCTCTCATGACAGTGGGGATGCTGCAACGGTCATAAGTGTGAAAATGGTCATAAGTCACTTTTTTCAGTGCCATTGTAACTTTGAATGGTCACTAAATGAACTCTTGCAAGTCAAGGATTACCTGTACAAAAATACAAAAAGCTTCTTTGCTTGCAAATAGCTGCCCTAAATACCAATCATTAGATTAAAAATATCTGCAAGCCGGAGTTACAAATCAGGCAGGGTGCCAGAGCACCTTGAGGAATGAAAATAATTAAAATGGGCCTTGGTAGAAGTTACCGTGAACGCCCTTTCTATCTCTGCTGCAAGAGAGCCCAGGATGGGTTGACTCCTTCCTATAACATCATTTAGCTGAGTCTGCACTAAGATATAAAAGCCAGCCCCCAGGAGAGACCCCAGCTTTGGCTAAGATACTTGACAGACTGAAAGGTGTCTCTGAAAGCACAAAATGAATATAGAAATACACCTTACACTCTCCGGAAGAATCAAGGGAGGGGCTGGGCTCTCTCGCAGCATAGATAGAAAGGGCATTCACAGTAACTTCTTTTTTTTTTTTAAAACAAGTTTTATTAAAAGTTTCAACAACAAACAAATCATTACATATTAAATCTTTCCCTGTCTTTCTACAATAATTTCCCCAATATTCTCATAGAACACAAACAAACACAAACAAACATAAAAAAATCTTTTAGTAAAGTACCTTGGCCCCAGTTACCTCTCTTTGCATGGGCTAAAATAATAGCGCATATCACTCTTCACAATTCTATCTTGTTTAATCCATCTTAATTAAATCATTAAATTTGTATCTTTTGCCCATTCATTATCCCTCTATCTCTTCTTATAATAAAAAGAATTTCTCCTGAAATCACTAATCAGAGTATGATGCCTTTCTATCCTCCCCTAAGTTAGTAAAATTAACATTCAACATAACAAATACCCAATTTGGTTCTGCTTGGTACATTCTATCCACCAAAAATGTTTAAATACATTGTATCCTCCTTTCCTTCGATATTTTATTACATTTCAAAAATCAATCATTATTAAATCAATCATTATTAAAAACTTCAACATTTCAATTTTAAACTTCAACATTTTAATTTCTTATTAAATCTTAAACCATTCTAATTTACTATTTCAAATATAAATGTTACAATACCATCTTCTGTACCTTAGCAGAATCTTTCTTACAGAAATTTATATTTCATCCTTTGTCTCTAAAAAAAATCCCTCTTCTCCCATCCAATTTTAAAGCTTTGAGGCTTTTCTCCGCCTTTCCCCTTTCTTTCTTCCCCCACCAAATCTTCCTACCCCCCTTCTTCTTCTAACCTCTGCCTTGCTGGGATCCCTTCTCTGTTGTGTTCCCTTTTTCTCTTGTTTGTTATCATTATATTTATTTTGCATCATATTTTTCTCTTTCTCAAATGTTTTTTAAATCTTAAGTCCTTCATTTTCCTTGCTCTCTTCCTTCCTTCTTCCTTAGATAAGTTTTGGGATTCAATGAAGATGGCGTCTTCGTCTCTTCCTTGTTGTTCTTCTTCCGTTCCATCTGTTCCATTGTCTGTTGGTAATTGACCAGCGCCATTTCTAGAAATAGAAAAGCTTTTTCCATGCCATCTTTGCAGGCTGCTTTTGTTTGCTCATATTCATCCCTCAGGTCTTCAAAAAGGAAAGCCATTATAAATAAATCTTTTCTTTTCTTTATTCCTCTTCCTTCTTACACCAACCAAATATTCGAGAGAAAGGCAAAACAATCCCAAAATCCACAATCCTCAATAAATCCAAGCAAGCCAAAATTCCCCCTTCCTCTTCCAGGGGTGGTATCAAACAAATAAAAAAAAAAGAGTCCAAATCTATATTTTAAAGCCTTATTAAGATTATATTTCTGTCCTCAAGTCTTCAAGGCATCTCCTCCAACAAGATCCAAATTTATATATTTTCTTTATCCTCTCCCTTCCGGCTTTATTCCGTCGGGAGGAGAGTAAACTTTCCTTCAGCACCTCAAAATAGCCGCTTTTTTTTTCTCTTGTGGAAAAAATCATCAAAAACCATCTTTTCCAGGAATTAAATTAGATAAATCTCAAAGCCCTGGGTCAACCAAGAAGAACTTTCACTTTCAATAACTTTCTCTTCTTCCTCCTGCGCATACTTGCCCGGCTGTCAACTTCTTTGTGGCGGCCATTACGGACCGCCGCTGCACCGTCCTGGTAAAAGGGGGTTCTGCCGGCCAGGGGGGGTCTGCAACACCCCAAACCCTTCCTCCGGATCCCCTTACCTTCAGCTACCCCTGCAGGGCAGCCTTGCTCCGCACCCGTCCGGGTCGGAGCCCCAAAACGCTAGCGCGGCAGGGATCGCGCAGCTTCGCGAATCCCTACCGCTGCGAAGCCGACAAACCGGAAAACCCGCATTCACAGTAACTTCTACCAACGCCCATTCTCCTCCATGCTGCACCGAGAGCCCAGGATGGGACATACCAAAGCTTGCATGTCCATGGGCGGGTCCTCATCCGGCTCATTACACTGACTGTGGAAACACTTGTTGAAGCACCTGTCTGCCGAAGGCTGCAGTCGCCGAGGCAAAGGCATCCAGACGGTAGTGTCTGATGAAAGGAGACGGGGATGTCCACATGGCCGGATGACAGATCTCCTCCAAGGATGTTTGGGTCGCCCAGGCAGCAGAAGTGGCCGCGCTTCTGGTAGAGTGCGCTGTCAGACCTCGGGGAACCGGAAGGGCCACAGCTTTGTAGGCCTGCTCAATGCAAGACCTGACCCACCTGCTAATAGTAGGAGAAGAGGCCTTGTGCCCCAAGTGAGAAGGGAAAAAGGAAACAAACATGGCTTCCGACTTCCTGAAGGAGGAAGTGCGCTTAATGTGTATTCTAAGAGCCCTTCTTACGTCAAGTGTGTGCCACTGCCACTCTAAGTCATGGTGCGGGAGAGGACAGAAGTCAGGCAACACAATATCCTGGGACCTGTGAAATCAGGTGTTAACCTTAGGAATAAATGAGGGGTCCAGACAGAGAACAACCCTATCATCATGAAAGGAACAAAGGTCCTGTCTGATGGAAAGAGCAGCAAGCTTGGAAACCCTCCTGGCAGAAGTGATGGCAACAAGGAACACTACCTTCAGAGTCAGGAAATGGAGAGACACTGTTTTAAGGGGTTCAAAGGGCGGCTTCGTAAGGGCATTAATGTCCCGGGAAGGATATCTGTGAACCACCAGTGGGTGGAGTTTGGAAGCCCCTTTCAAAAGCCTCCAGACTGAAGGATGATGGGATAAGGAAGGAAGCAAACCCCGTGAAAGGACTGAGGAGAGGGCTGCAACCTGCCTGCATAAGGTGTTGGGGGGCAAACCTTTCTCCAGCCCATGCTGAAGGAAGCTAAGAACTTCTGCCAACTGGGCTGAAGCAAGAGAAAAACCCTCCCTGAGGCACCATCGGGAAAAAGCCTTCCAGGTGGCATCATGCGCCTTGTAGAAGGTTTGTGAGATGCCAGGATAGTGAGAATGACCCTTTCTGGAAGATTAGGCTCCTCTAGCCGCTGCCGCTCAAGTGCCACATGGTCAGCTTGAACCACTGGGGCTCTGGGTGAAGGAAGATTAGATGGGCTGGGATCCTCCAAGGAGAAGCCACAGATAGGTTGACCAGGTCCATAAACCAGGGCCTCCTTGGCCAATAGGGTGCCAGGAGGAGGAGCTCCGCTCGTTCCTCCAACATCTTCTGAATTACTGCCGGAATGATGGGAAGCGGGGGAAAGGCATAGAGGAGACCCTTGGGCCATCTGCACCAAAGAGCATTGGTCCCTCCGCTCCCTGGCAAAGAAACCTGGTGAAGAATCTGGTGACTTGGGCGTTTTGAGGGGTGGAGAAGAGATCCACCTCCGGTGTTCCGATTCTGAGGGAAAGGTCCCTGAATAGAGATGGAGGAATGGACCATTCTGCCTGGTGGACTAGGCTCCTGCTGAGCCAGTCAGCCTGGGAGTTGTCAACCCCGGAGATGTGGTCCGCCGAGATCGATAACAGGTGTTTCTCTGCCCAGAACCCCAACCGTAGAGCCTCTCTCATGAGGGCTTTGGACCTCGTCCCCCCTTGCTGGTTGAGATGAGCCTTTGCGGCCATGTTGTCCATAAGGACTAGAACATGAGAGCCGATCACTGATTGCCTGAAATGCTTGAGAGCCAGAAAAATGGCTCTGAGCTCTAGCCAATTTATGGGAATAGTCTGCTCTGACCTGGACCAAACTCCCTGAGCTATCTGGCCCTGCATATGGGAACCCCAACCCAGGAGGCTGGCATCAGTGGTTATCATTAGCCTGTCTGGGTCCCTGAACAGGAGTCCCCTCCAGATTGATGGGGAACGCCACCAATTGAGAGATCTCTGGATTTGTGGTGGGAGCGGGACCCTGATGGATGAGTGGCTGATTCCTGCTCATTGGAAGGGAAGCAGGAACCATCGGAGGGGTTGGGAGTGGAGCTGAGCCCATGGGACGATGCCAATACAGGAGACCATCTTCCCCAGAAGTTTGCACAGCAGCAACAGGGAGACAGTCTGATGTCGCTGGGTCTGTCTGATGATCTCTGCAAGGCTCTTTCCACAGGAAAACCTGGCACAACGTGGTATCGATGATTCTCCCAAGTGTTGCAATTTGGTTGTGGGAGAGAGTTGGCTCTTCTTGGTGTTGATGGAAAATCCATGGCTCTGGAGATATGACAGGGTAATTTGCAGATCCCGATGGGCCGCATGGATGGAAGAGGACAGAATCAAAATGTCGTCCAAGTCGCATTGGATCCTCACTGGAACAGAACACAGAGATGCCACCAATGCTGCCAGAATCTTCGTGAAGACCCTTGAAGCTGACGAGAGGCCGAAGGGAAGTGCTCGATACTGGTAATGGGTATTCTGATAACAGAAACGGAGAAACTGGTGATGATGAGGCCAAATGGGGATGTGGAGGAAAGCCTCCGTGAGATCAATAGAAGAGAGGAGATCGCCCTTCTGAACACTCTCTAAAATAGAATGCAGAGTCTGCATTTTAAATCGCCTGTATTTTACAAATTGGTTGAGAAATTTTAGATCAAGGATGGCTCGCCACCCCACCCCTCGAGGCTTTGGGAACGATGAAAAGGCGAGAGTAAAGCCCACATCCCCATTGAGAGGGGGGAACAGGTTGAATAGCCCTAATTTCAAGAAGGTGCTGAATGGCCTGTTTCATGAGGTCTTGCCTTGAAATGTCCCAAGAGACAGGACAGATCAAAAAATTTTCTGGGGGTAGCATTAGGAAGTCCAATTGTAACCCTGACCTAATAGTGCTGAGCACCCAGGCGGCCGTCATTGACTCCTCCCATTTGAAAGCAAAGAAGGCTAGGCAACCTCCGACGGGTGGGGAGAACGAGGGATTACTTAGAGCGACGGAAGGAATGACCTCCTCCCCCACAAAAGGGCCGTTTACCAATAGAAGGTTGTTGCCTGCCAGATGCTTCCACACGTTGGTCTTGGCGTTGGGAGTATGGCCTGTGAGAGCGGGGGAAGCGAGATGAGGTGTCCGCTGTCCAGGAACAAAATGGGAGAAAGCAAAACCTCTGCATGCACTACAGGCTTGGAGAAGAGCGAGTCCCCTTGGCTAGAGGGATTTCCTTGTGGCTCAGAAACCACTTCCTCCGGTGACTGCTTGGCAGTGACCAAAGCCTTGCTGAGTAATGGCCTGAAGAGAGTAGGTTTGAAGACCAATGCAGAGGATGTCTGCTCTGGGTGAGAATCCTAAATCTCGCCCTCTTCACACTCTGAACGAGAGGAGTAACTGTGTTCAGATGGTGAAGGCCTTCCTTCCTCATCAACCTCCTCCCATTCTGGTAGAGAAGAATGGACCCTGAGGTCCTGGGGCCTGTGTAAATCAGGGTGATGAGGCAAGGAACTTATAGATTGAGAAGGGAGAAGGGCCTGAACCCTTTCCAGAGGTCGAAGAATATGCTTGAAGCCTTCAGCCAACCCCTGCCTAATGGCCAATGAGACAACATCTTGGATATCCCCTGGTCTATGCTCAAAGGTAGAGGCAGAAGGCAGAAGGCCTGCTGCTATGGAAGTGAAGGTGGCTTCAGGCCTAGATTGAGAAGAGGTTCGAGGCCTGGAGGAAGGGGGAGGAGCATAGGGCACAGAAGCCTGTTGGAAATAAGGCCCAGATCTGCTGAGATCCTGAGGATCTGATTGTACTGCAAGAGCCTCAGGAGACCAGGATGGAGGATGGAAAGGCTCATAGATAACTTCTCCTCCCCTGGGAGGGCTTGGCTGGGGCCCACGGGTATCACCTGAAACCGGCTGTAGTTGCACTCCCTTCTGTTGAATAGTTCTGTTGAACTGCCTCTCTAGGGCTGCATGCCTGTGCTTCTCTGCCCTCAACTCAGCCTGAGTTGCCTTCTTAGGGGCTAGAGCCTTAGCTCTGATTTTAACAGCCACCTCCCTCTGGACTGATTGGGTGCATTGGCTACGTCTTTTTCTCTTACTGGGCTTAAGAGACTGTTCCACTGGTGGGGGGAAAGCTCTGCCTAAGCCTTATCTTGCTCCATTTGTAGAATAAAGGCTCTTGCGTTAGAAAGAAACTGTTTAGAAATTTTTATGAAGCCCTTTAGGGTATAAAATGGCCCCCAGGCTTACAAAATGGCCGCTTACCTCGTGGTGGAAGGCTTCAATCCAAGATGGCCGCTGACTAGGGGAAACAGGCTCCGAAATCGAAGAATCGCTCCTTAGGCTATAAAGAGCCCCGAGCGAAGTCAGCAAAGGAAAATGCAGCCGCCAGCCAGACGATCAGCTGGCTGGCGCTCTTATCAGTTTGCCGATCATTTTTTACGATCGCTCAAAATCGCAGGCATGGGGGAGGTCTACAGACGCTGCCCAGCTTGCCTGCACAGAGCTCTGTAACGCTGCTCCCAACGTTGCAGAAGAGAGAGCCCTGCTCTCCTGGAAGAGCAGCTGCCCAGATCCCTGGGAGCTGCTTGAAGTGAGGAAAAAGTACTGAAGATTGCTGGTGAGTTTTATCTAACAGAACGCTTTCAGAGACACAGCTACTGATTGAAAGGAGCTGAGTCAAAAGCTGGGGTAACTTCTGGGGTCTGGCTTTTATATCTTAGTACAGACTCAGCTAAATGACATCATAGGAAGGAGTCAACCCATCCTGGGTTCTCGATGCAGCATGGAGGAGAATGCAGTGATAACTATCAAGCAGTCAACTCTTGCTCATAAAGTGAAGCCCTTTAGCAGAGAGATCATTTAAGCTCTCCAGAAAAAGCAATCCTTAGATCCATTTGCACCACTTAAAGATACCAGCTGGTCTCACTCACCTTACAAGATATCCTAAGGAAATCATCCAGATTTAAGGAAAGGTCACATGCCCCCCAGAAAGGCAGTAAAAATATCAGTGCCAAGCTTGCATCCTGCCTCTTGGAAGTATACCCCAAAAGTACAGTGCCAGATAGTACTAAAGCAATGAAGGAAGACCCCCTCCCCAGATAGAAAAAGAAACCATGAGGCAGGAAAAATGCAAACACAATACAAATAATTAAATCACAACAGTAGCTGTTGCTTGTTGGAGCTGAATAGGAAAAATTATCCCATCAATAAACACAGGATTAAATGTCACCAAGCACAGAATTAACCTTCACCAAAAACCAGTTTTAGACCAAAACTCAGGACTCACATTTGAATGTCAATCTTTCTAGCTAGCCAAGAAACCTTGCTGAATGTCACTCATCTTGGTTCCCTGTCACTAAAAGCTTTGTTTCATTATTCAATTACTTCTTCAAAGTGCTGATTGTCCAGGGAAGTATTTCCTCCCAACAGCAGTGTAAAAATCTTAAAACAACCCTTCTCCTTTAAGAAAGTCAAGCCGCAAAAGCTCCAGAGACAGGAAGTCTAGGCGTACTAGCAAGAATGTAATAAGGATGGAAAAAAACAAAAGGAGATTGCTTCTAACTACCGGTCCTCCGAATTGCTTAGAAAGTTAACAAGGGGTTCTATAGAACCAGACAGAACCAGTAGAATCCCACCCCTGATCTGAGTGCATTACACATACATAAAAAGAGAGGGAGGGAGTTATCAGTGTGCATAGAACTTTACAAAGCATAAAAAAGTAGTTTCATACTCTGGAAATTACCTTCATTTCCAGTTTAGCAGATTCCCTTGGAATTATGGTCCAGATGAGAGGTTGTGGTATATTTTTGTTTTTTTGCTTTGTTTTTGTTTTCATTTATTTTCATTTTGCCATCTCCTTGAATGGTTCTTTTGCATACTTCTTCATTTACAGTAAGGTTTACTTTTTTTCAAATCTAGATTTGCACAGCTTTTAGTATGCCACTCAAAAGTAGGCACACTTTAGGAGGACAATGAAAAGAACAAAGCCAGGATCAAAAATAAATTTAATCTTGAATTTCATTAAATCCCATTACTGTGTAAACCTCATGCATTTAATTAGGTCCATTTTCTCTTACAGAAGAATAAATTTATTAATTTAATTGGTTTTACCTTAGTCTCAGGCTGTTGTAGAACTTATCTTCAAAGAACACTTGCTACACGTGTTATAGTTCTGCTGAAAAACACCAAGTTTTTCTCCAGGTTTCACAATCTTCTCTTTGTCCTCCTCATTTCTTATATAAGGTATAACACAGGCTAAGAGAACATAGGAAAAAATGTGGAAGTTTAATTTCCAACCCATTGATTTCTTGAGAACCACCACTATGGTTCTACTACTGTAGAAGGTCTTGGATGTGAATTATGAGAGACAAAGCTTAATTGAGTCTGAATCAGAGATGGTGATTCAGCAGGTTCAGACCAGTTTTGGAGAACCAGTAGTGAAAATTTTGAGTAGTTCAGAGAACCAGCAAATCCCACCTCTGACTGGAGATTTTACAATATCCTTCCCCTGCCACGCCCACCAAGCCACGCCCACAGAACCGGTAGTAAAAAAAAATTGAATCCCACCACTGGTCTGAATTCCAACAAAATAGAGTGCCAGTTGATTCTGCTCCATGGATATTCCATCTGCAGCTGGAGTTACTGAAGCTAGAGAAGTGTTTGTCATCCCTTATTTGATTGTGTGCCATCACATCCATATCAACTCTTTGCATAGACAGACTTTTTCCAATTTGATCTTGGCGAACTTGGCCCTTCAGCTATTAAATAGGGAAATTCTTCATATTGACCTAATTCTTCACTGTAGTCTTAGATACAGAACTGGGACTGGCTCTGCTCTGTTGCAGTATCGTAGTTGAAAGCTGGTGGGAGAGACAGAAACTTTCTCTGTTTGCAATGCAAACAGAAGGGAGGACTATTTCTGTCTGTGGCCTTTCATTGACTTGACCAATTCTTCTCTGTTTCAATAAATGAAAAGGGCAGAGTAATTACTATAAGCCTTCTACTTGCCGAAGAAAAGCTTACACTTTTCTGTAAGAGGATTCTCCTCTGTAAGGAGAAGACACCACATTATTAGCTTTTTAAAAGGTTTGTTGGATGCTGGCTTAAATATGTGGTTTGAAGCATCGTGCCAGTTTTTCCACGCAACGGTAATATTCTTTTTCACATGAATTTATACTGCACCGAATTTCACTGAACTGGCATCATCAAAGCAGAAAACCTTTTTTTAAAAAAAATTAAAGACGTGATATTCATACTGTGAATATCATACTGTGATATTTCTTTCGAAAAAAGCAAGGAAAGAAATGGTTAACTGAGCTAGCATGGGGTTATGGCTTGGAAGAAAAATATATTAATTATTTGACCATGACCATGTTTTTTTTTACAATCATAGGAAAATCCCAAACGATGCCAAAATTAGGGATCCTCCCAAAATAACAAGTAGAAACAAGGAGGCTTGATTACAATGGGCTACAGCAGCACTGGAAACCTAAACCCCTACCCTCTGCCATGCTCCTAATTTACCTCATTTCAGTTTCACGCATTGATTTTGGATTCAGCAGAGAGGACCAGCTTACACACATGAAAAATGGTCTTTATGTCTGAATTGGCACTTAGATCAGATCCTGGTGTCAACTCGTAAATCATCCCTGAACTGCTCTTGAGTTGCCATGAGCAAGGGGGATGGGAGAGCGAACTTCGCTGCTGCATCAAGGAGCTGGTATCTCAGTCAAAACAAGGCACATTCCACTCAATACGCCAAGGCCATCTCTCTCTCTCTTTTTTTTTTAAACAAGTTTTATTAATTTTTTCAAAACACACAAGTTATCATTATCCATTACATATTTAAACCTTTTTCCATTATAAATTTAACAAGTCAGATGAACTATAATTCTGTTTTAAACCATTTCCATATAAACATACAAAAACCTCTTATCCACTTTCTCTTTATTTCTCTTTACTCTTATTCCATTTTATTATTATTATTTCATCTATTTCTTTCTGACTTAGTTACCATTATCCTCATTCTATATTTCTGCAAGGTTTCATTAATTCTCCCCCCAAAAAAACAAACATATATACACAACACAAAACATAAAAAAATCTTTTTGGAAAGTAACTTGGACCCAGGTATCTCTTTCTTCATGGACTTCAACTGTATTCATGCTCATCTTACATATCATTACTTATTTTATTTACCATTCTAAGTCTTCTATATTAACTTCTCCACATATTTCACTCTTTTTAATTCTATCTTAATTAATCATCTTAATTTGAGTCATTATATTTGTATCTTTTGTCCATTCTTTATTGTACCTTTGTCTCATTCCTTATAAAAAAAAGATATTTCTCCTGAAATCACTAATCAGAGTATGATGCCTTTCTATCTCCCCACTAAATTAATCAAGTTAATCTTTAAAATAACACTCAATACCCAATCCGATTTTGCTTGGTACATTCTAACTGAATAATACATCCAGAATAATTAAATACATAGTTAAACAATAGATCTAAATATTAAAAACAAATACTATAATAAAAATTTTATAATAACATCAATACCATAATCTTATTAAACTCTTTAATTAAAACTCAATATTCCAAACCTCCCTCATATTATTAAATTTAAAAACCAATCATTATTAACATTTCAACATTTTAATCTCTTATCAACTCTTAAGCCATTTAAGTTTTCTATTTCTAATACAATACTACAATATCATCTTATGTACCTTGCAAAATCTCTTTGAAGAAATTATACTTATCCTTTATCCCTAAAAAAGATTCCTTTTTCCCATTTAATTTCAAAACTTTATAGCTTTTCTCCACCTTTTCCCTTTCTTTCTTCTCCCAACAAACCTTTCTACCCCCCCTTCTTCTAGCCTCTGCCTTACTGGCTTCCCTTCTCTGTCATATTCCTCTTCCCTTTTGTTTACTATCATTATATTGATTTTGCACCTTATTTTTCCCTTTCTTAAATGTTTTTAAATCTTAAGTCCTTTATTTCTCTTCCTTTCCCTCTTCCTTCTTTCTTGGTGAGTTCTGAGATTTATTAAAGATGGCTTCCTCTCCTTCTTCTTCTTCTGCTGTCTTCATCTGTTGTAATGTTTGTTGATAGTTAATGAGCGCCATTTCTAAAAAAGGAAGGCTTCTTTCAAACCAGCTTTACCATTTTTTTTGCTTGTTCATAATCTTTTCTCAGTTCCTCAATAGAAGGAGCCATTATAAATCTTTTCTTTTCTTTTCTCTTACAACAACCAGAATATTCCAAAGGAAAAATAAAACAATCCCAAAGTTATCAATCAGTCCAAACCAAGGCAGAGTTCTCACTTTCTCCTCCTAGGGTAGTATCAATCAGAAAAAGAAAGTCCAAATCTGTTTCTTAAAGTCTTATTGCAATATATTTTAGTCTTTCAATCCTTAAGGCGTCTCCTCCAACAAAGTCTTAGCATACAAATATTTTTTTTAGTCCTCTCTTTTCCCACTCATTGCTTAAAACCAGTTTTCACCTAAAAAAATAGGTTTCTTAATATTCACTTTTTATTCCAGTAGAAAAAGAGGGTAAGCTATCCTTTCAGCACCATCAAACTGCCACTTTTTCCTCTTCTCGAAGGTATCATTCAGAAAGTCATACTTTTCAGGAATTTTTTAAATATGTCTTAGAGTCCTAGGAACCAAGAAAAACTTTCTCCTTTCGAACACTTTCTCCACTTCCTCCTGCGCATTCTTACCCAGCTGCCAGCTTCTTTGTGGCGGCCATTACGGACCGCCGCTGCACATCCTGGGAAGAGGGGTTCTGCCGGCCGGGGAGGGGGTCTGCAACACCCCAAACCCCTCCGGATCCCCACCTTCAGCTGCCCCTGCAGGGCAGCCTAGCTCACGTACCCGTCCGGATCGGGAGCCCCAAAAAGGCTAGTGCGGCAGGGATCGCGCAGCCGCAAATCCCTGCCGCTCGCGAAGCCGACAAACCGGAAGTCACGCCAAGGCCATCTCTACGGGAACCCACAGTGGCCAGAGGGACTTTTACAAGCTGTGGAATTGCTCCGTTGGGGAATGTGACTGATGACACATATTGGAGGGAGGGCAAAACAGGGTCAGAGGCAAAACACGAATTAACTGAGGTCAGAGTTGGCTCCACCTGGTCTGTGCCGCCATGAAGCTCCTAATAAATAACTGGATTTCTTTTGAAGCTTGGCTTGAGACTCATGATTTAATTAAGGCATTTGTCAGAACCCTGACAGTTGGCTCTCCTAACCAAATCATGAACAGCTTTGGCATCCTATTTTTCCAAACTGGATAGACATTTAAATGTCTTATTCTTAGGAGCATTGCAACTTCTCTTTGGGTGCAATATTCATAATTTCCAGATATGCAAGTAATATGTAGTGCTACTGTCTTGTCTTTCTGGATCCATAAAAAATACAGTCTTCAACCTTCTGTTCCTGAGTTGTATGTCTTCTGATTTGCATGAAAAATATCTTTGCATCAATCCCTGAGAGCTCTCCAGTTAGAAGGAAGATCACATTACAGGCAATGTGAACAACTGTTACCTAAGGCACTAAAGGAAGAAGTGCTACTTAAAGTAAACCTTGTTGCCCCGGAGGCTTAAGTATCTCTATCCAACTATTTACCAAAGCTCAGTAGATACAGAAAGGGAAGACGCTGTCTTTATCTTGACTTTTCAATCTAAATCAAAGCAAGATAGCCATCACATCTAGGACAAACAGGGCTTGTAGAAAACCTAAAAACAATCCATTTATTCAGCTCTCTGACTGCTTATACACTGCCCTAAATCCTTTCCCTCTATTTAAATGTGTTCAGAGAGTGTGAAAAAAGTTTTCCCATGAGGTTTTGTGGATGAGTCTTTCAGACTTTATTCGAGCCAAGCTTTCTCAGTGTTCTCGTGTCTCCAAAGACAAAGCTTGTGAAAGAAGGAATTGTTCAAGAGGAGCTGACTTCTAATTATACTTCCTTCTCTTTTCATTTACCGTAATATTCAGAATAGAATGTACCATCTCTGTAGCTCCATTGTGCATCACTTGTTTTATTTATTTGTATCCCACCTTTATTATTTTTGGCTGGCAGATAGCTCAATATTCTGTCTATGTCCTCTGGGAGGAGATGGGAGAAATGACTAAGATTTTTTTGCTGCTGATAGCAAGGCAGTGAAGAATAGAGGGGCTCCTTCTGAACAAATCCACCGTGAACTTTGAGGTCACCTCTCGTCCTAAGAGCCTAGGGTTACCTGGGATTTTTTTTTTTTTTTACAATTTACCAATGAGTAGAACATTCTCTTATCTATTAACATGCAAGGAAAAGACTAGGATGAAGGGAAAAAAAGATATGAATCTCATGTAGCACATTTTTATCATATGATAAAAATGCTCATGCGTGATCATGAGCACTGACAAGTGACTGACTTTACAGGAGAAAATGACAAAATGAGGGGAAAACATGACAGAGAGAAACTACCTGTTTTTTGGGGGGGGAACCCTTCTGTTCTAATATGGTCCTTTTTAATATAAAAGGAGAAGAGTAAGAATGGGAGGAGATTATTTGTGAACTTTTAAGTTCTGACTTGTTCTCTCTTTAAATAATTTTTAGACTCAGACTACTACAGCAAGTGTGTCAAACGCGTGACAACACATTGTCACGTGACATATTGCAACATTTTCCCCCTTTGCTAAACCAGAGATGGGCGTAGCCAGCACATGATGCATCTGGCCCATGGGCCGCTAGTTTGACACCCCTGTACCAGGGATAGACTTGGAAATTGCAACTATGTATTTATATTGTATTCTTGATAACAATGTCAGCTAACAATCATGGCCTGCATTTACGCTATATTCTTTATCTGGTTTCTGAAGTAACCCATTTTAACTAAGCTACAGGAATCTAGTCAAGGTTGACCCAAATATTCAAACTTAGCATG
This sequence comes from Notechis scutatus, assembly GCF_049901735.1. Lineage (NCBI taxonomy): Eukaryota > Metazoa > Chordata > Lepidosauria > Squamata > Elapidae > Notechis > Notechis scutatus. The sequence goes on from NC_142009.1 coordinate 195,355,564, forward strand.
TTGTACAATATAGCCACAACTATTATATAAGTGTATTGTGTATTGTGCAACACAGGCAGAGTTCTGTCCCTGTGGCTCTTGAAATATTACTGGATACTACCTACAGGGGTCTAGACCAATTCTTTAGAAAAAATGATAGGAACATCTGGAGGAAACATTACCCATCATAGAAAGTTATTATATGACACTTGTGAATCGTTCTAAACCTCAACTTTTGAATTGCATCAGATGTTAATTCTGCATCAGTACATACATAATCTTGATTCTACTAGCACAATGCCACTTCATATTATTTTGATGTGCTCTGAAGTTTGTGTGCTCTGGTTGTAGTTTTCTCTTTTCCCCAGCATGTCTCCTTTTGCCCAACAGAAAACTAATGTATCTACCATGCAGGAAACTTATCTCTGTTTACTTTCAGTAAAGTGTATGCAGATATTTTACGTTGCAACCCCAGTCCTAATTATAGTAATGATTTAAGTGTGGCTAATTACACGATCATTTCCAAAGTGTGATTACATAAAGTAAATGTGGAAAAACAGCTGGATTGTTGGAACAAAGGGGGAGAAAGGAGTACAGTTTACTGTGATGGGACCAGCTGTCAAGATCAATGGACTAATTCCTTTAGAGCCTCACACCTGTGCTGTCATTAAGGGAAATCAAATATGAACAAGACACAAAGGTGTGCAGAGAAAAGCTAATGTCAGGGATAAGGAAGTGGAAGATTGGCCTAATTAGAACTTTTTTTCCCTCTTGAAAAAAGATGTGGACCTATTAAAAATTTTTTATTCATAATAGCAAATAGAATTAGGCATGTTGCCAAATCCTAAATACTGAGTTACTGATGCAGCTGTAGTTTATCCATCCTCCAGGCAAAATGATCCCACAATTCAGAGAAAGCAACCTGCTTTCTAGAAGTCTGTGGAGATTTTCAGTCATCCAGGTCATGGTTGTCCCAAAGGTGCTTTTCCAGGAGGCAACTGGACTTGCTTGTTTCTCTTCTCATCCAAGAAGCTTCTTCAGCTCTGACAGGATAGTGGGGAATGGAAGGATTTATATTCCTTGCAGACAACTGGTAGTCTGACAACTATCCTGTCAGAGCTAAAGAAGCTTCTTGGATGAGAAGTGAGAAGTCTTCAAAAGAAAAAAACAAGAAAGTCCAGTTGCTTCCTGAAAAAAGCACCTTTGGGACAACCTGCTTGCTAGTGCTGGATTGTCCTTCAACATTCGCTAGGTGAAAACAGGGACATGCTGTGCTTGAGGTGTGGAATCCATGATCTATCACTTCGGGGTTGTGTGTGCACTGAGAGCTTATGCACTAGAGACAAATTCTTTGTGTGTCCTATCACACTTTGCCAATAAAGATTTTTTTTCCTGTTCTATTATTCCACACCCCCCCCTCCATCTTGACTACGATCTTCACATCACTCTGAACACTGCTGTTGAATTATAACTTGTAAGGTGGGACAGAAGGGCTACATTATTGTGTGAGGATTAATCCTAATAATTGCACTAAATTAAATGTCATTTTCATTAAATTACTTCATTTTTGACCTGTCTTCACCGACTTTCTGAAGAATAACTTTTCTGACACCACTCCAACAGCATTCCTCAATTCTCCAAATGTTTTCTGCAAGTGCTGGAAACAAATGTGGATATTCCACTTCCATTGGATAGTGTTTACTATTCCAAACATTAGCAAAATGAGTATCTAAAAGTAATATGCAAATTGCAGCAGTTCCATGCTCTTAAAGAACTTGGGAAAGTCCCATATTTTATGTCCTTGGGTATATATGAATGCCCAAAACCAGGTGTTTTCCTCAAAAACAAATCAAAGAAAAATGGGCAGAGAAGCCAGCCTTCTCTTCAGGTTGCTTATTTCCCACCAGCCTTGGACTGAAGAGGACCACTTATATGTATAGAGCACTGCCTTCTTCAAAACAGCTGTCATGAGCTTCCCAATATGGAAGATCTTTTATGTATCTTTTAGAGTGGAACCTTATACAGTACATGCCTGTTTTGAAGAAAATTCCCCTGAATTCAGTGAAGTTTACTCCCTAGATGAATGTAAGATTGTACTTCTAAGAAGATATAGGGGTATGAAAGAAGAAAAGAATAATGCATATTTTTTCAATCTTTGATAAGGATATAAACAGAAATGAAGCCCTCCTACTTATCTTCAAGTGTGCTGTTTAAAGTTTCAGGCTTTAAAGTCTAAATCAGGGAAAATATTTAAGCAGCTACTTTACCCAGAGAACTGATTCATATATGTGTGCGTTAAGCAAACAAAATTTCCTAGTAATTAGAGATTATGGAAAGGAATTTAATTCATGAGAAGTGTATTAAAGAAAATAGTCTGATCTGTTGTGAAGATGAATTAGGAGTGATTGTCATCTGTTCTGTAGGTACTATATCTAAAGGTATTTTACAAAATACCTTTAAGAAGAGCAAATCTACATCAGGAAAAGAGCGACAGAAATTGCCTCTATTTGTATTTTTTTCATAGTAATATCCATCTACTTTTGAACAATTTTAATGAAGAAGTGAAAGTTTGCCAGTGGTTTTAAATAAAATGCTACCTTTTCCCAATGATGAACCTGGTAAGCAGGAGGCTACAAATAAGTAAGTGAAACATACATTTTTAGACAGAATAGCTATCTTCTTACCCAGCCCGGAAGGAAGGAAGGAAGGAAGGAAGGAAGGAAGGAAGGAAGGAAGGAAGGAAGGAAGGAAGGAAGGAAGGAAGGATATCTGAATGTTGTGATGCAATTAAAATGCATATAAAGACATTCATTCACACTGTATTTTAAATAGCCTTGTTCAAAAAAAGGTGTGCCTATAAGTGCATGGAAAAAAATGTCAATGTCAGGAAAGTGTAGTAATGGAGAAATTATTATAAATGTCACTATACCTCTAAAAAAATTATACATGCATGTCTACAGTTGTCTTGGAATTTGTGATCCCATGAAGACTTCTGATACTAATTTAATGTTTCAACTTCTTTTGTTAATGTTTCTGCCATTTGTTTTGAATAGTGGTTATTGGATTTGCCTTAGAATGTATGAGATTGTAACTCAGATTTTCTAGTTACTTTTTATTATGTATCATTCTTCACCCTGTCAGCTGTTTTGAGGCATATAGGCAGGAGATGGGATAACAGTATGAATTGTTACAGATTGAATCCAGACTTTGTTATGCTTTAAGATTCACTGAAGCAGTTAGTCAAGGCAATATTCAGTTGCATAAATTTCACTGGATCTGGATTCAGTCCTATTAACTAACTTGTGATTCATAACTGAGTCACGATTAATAATCCTCATCCTGGTGTATGAGCAATTCCCTTTGAAAAACATTGCATTGGTACTTCATTGTACAAAGGTTCTGCCTCACAATGAAGAATGTGTGAGCTTTGATCCATACGCACAAATATTTCTTAGATAGATAGATAGATAGATAGATAGATAGATAGATAGATAGATAGATAGATAGATAGATAGATAGATAGATAGATAGAATACTTTATTGGCCAAGTGTGATTGGACACACAAGGAATTTATCTTGGTGTAAATACTCTCAGTATACATAAAGAAAAGATACATTTGTTAAGAATCAAGAATCATAACGTACAACATTTAATGATAGTCATAGGGTACAATCAACAATCAAATCATACTAGGAAACAGTCAATATAAATCGTAAGGATACAAGCGACAAAGTTACCATCATACAGTCACAAGTGGGAGGGGAGGGGTTATAAGGAGTGATGAGAAGATTAATAGTAATAATAGTGCAGACTTTGTAAATAGTTGGACAATGTTGAGGGAATTATTTGTTTAGCAGAATGATGGCATTCGGGAAAAAACTGTTCTTGTGTTGAGTTGTTCTGGTGTGTAGTGCTCTAGTGTTGTTTGAGGGAAGGAGTTGAAACAGTTTATGTCTGGGATGTGAGGGGTCTGTAAATATTTTCACAGCCCTCTTTTTGACTCATGCAGTATACAGGTCCTCAATTGAAGGCAGGTGGGTAGTAATTGTTTTTTCTGCAGTCCTAATTACTCTCTGAAGTCTGTGTCTGTCCTGTTGGGTTGCAGAACCAAAGCAGACAGTTATAGAGGAGCAGATGACACACTGAATAATTCATCTGGAGAACTGTATCAGCAGCTCCTTGGGCAGTTTGAGCTTTCTCAGAACCAAAATGAAGGTGGAAGTATATGACCCACTTCCAGCCGTGAGACAACTTTAGCAAAAGTAACGCTTTGTTCATGTATATTTTGAACAAAACTTCAATAGAAATTTTATATTTGGACATTTGTATGTATTAGAGACCCAGTTTGGTGTAGTGGTGAATGTCTGGCCTAGAAACCAGGGGAACTATACATTCTGGTCCCACCTCAAGCACGAAAGCTGGCTGGGTGACTTTGGGCTGCTCAGTCTCTCTCAGCCCTGTCGCCTTCTCTGGGTTGCTGTGGTGGACAAAATAGGTGGAGGAAGGAGTGTTAGATAGATTTGCTACCTTGAATTACTTACAAAATAATAATCATGGGACAACAAGGCGGGATAACAGAGATGGTCAAAATGCGGGTTCTTGCTAATGAGCAAATTTCTTTAATCTCTTGGTAAGAAGTAGAAATAAGTGTGTACGTCTCTGTCTGTCTATCCAGCACACACTGAAAAGAATGGTCTGAAAGAGATCTTTGAAGATATATTTCGCTTGCTCTATTAATATTTCACATAACATTAGGTGTCCTCTTGTCTTTCTCTCTAAATACTCTACTTGCTTTCTTTGTATCCATACAGGGAATTTTGTAGAAAACTTTAAAGCTTTTGAATAAATCATCCTATCTTGTTTACAAAAACTGCAAAAATAAAAAATAGAGACACAAACTACATATTGCTTTATTAATTGATTAGTTCTATGACAGTATCAAAGAAAATAAAATAACTCTAGGATAAAATAGAGAAAAAAGATACAGTAATTAAAGAAAACTATGTGATAATTACAAAGAATCAGCATTTGGATAAATACATGCCTTTACATGATACCCCATCCTGTTTTATATAATGGGTTCTTAGCTGAACTGCCTTAATTATAAATTTAGTTCTGCTTACAGTACATACATACATGCATGCATACATACATACATACATGCATGCATACATACACACATACATACATACATATATGTATGTTTTCTTAAGTTTTCTGGTACTTACATGTATGGCATTCGGCTTTGTTGGGTATTTTCCCACGTCATTGTAGTTGTTCTTTTAAAGTTGTAGCAACGTTTCAGCAGAATCTCATCTGCCATCATCAGGCTTCTGTATAGTGTTCGTCTGTGAGTCAGACTTTTACAGTGGTTTCAGATTTAAATTTGGGGCAGCCTATTGCTGTGCCAGAATGGTTTTTTTCTTCATCCTGATTGGTTGGGAGTCTTGGTCTGTGTTTATTGGTCTTGGAGTTTGCTGTGTTCTGCTTGATTGGTGTTTCTAATATCTTCTGTCTGTTTTTGGCTCTTTTGTATCTTGATTGGCTGGCAGCATTGTGTTACTTTATTGGAGGCCTTTAGTGCAGCTTGGCCGGGTAAATGGACGGCTATCATTAGTTAGGAAGCTGGGTTTCATCTGGGTGCCTGGTTGGGGTGTGTTTGAGCTGGAGGTATTGGGGGATCTGTTTGTGCCCAGGTGTTTGCCTGGCTTGTGGTGTGGAGATTTTTTTGTTTGTGAGTGCAGGCTTCCAAATGATTGACAGCCTGGTGGAATCATCTCTTCTATTCATGCTTTCTGGTCTTTTTCAATCTCTATGGCTTCTCTGATGATTCTGTGGCTAGGGTTTTCTATAGTGGCTAGGGTTTTGGTGCCATTGAAGTTGATGCTATGACCTGTGGCTTCCATGTGTTGGACAGCAATAGGCTGCCCCAAATTTAAATCTGAAACCACTGTAAAAGTCTGACTCACAGGCGAACACTATACAAGCCTGATGATGGCAGATGAGATTCTACTGAAGCGTTGCTACAACTTTAAAGAACAACTACAATGGCGTGGGAAAATACCCGAACAGCCGAATGCCATATGTATGTATGTATGTATGTATGTATGTATGTATGTATGTATGTGTATATATATATATATATATATATATATATATATATATATATATATATATATATATATATATATATATATATATATATATATGGATCTTTAGTTATTGGGTTTTCTCCGCGTAAGATTCAAAGTATCTAGCAACGTTTCGGCGGAGGTCCCACTGCGCCATCTTCAGGCTGGTGCTTTCGGCTTAGTGCCAGTGCTTGCCAGTGATGGCGAGTGGGACCTCGCCGACGCTGCCTAGATACTTTGAATCTTGCGGGAGAAAACCCGAATAACCAAAGATCCACATACAAATACCCACGAGAACCTCAGAAAACATATATATATATATATATATATATATATATATATATATATATATATATATATATATATATATATATATATATATATATATATATATATATATATAAAGTTTATTTAAGTTTCATATATTTAAAACATTTAAAAAGAAACAAACAAACATATAAACAAATATATATACGTATATACATTTTGCAGCAGGTATTGAGCATTGGTTACATTTTTCTTTTCTTTTTTTCTTTTACCCCATAACATTGATGTGATCTACCTTGTTACAGAATACTTTATAATTAAACGCACGTCCTTCATAATTTCATACCTTATTCAGTTATCAAATGTTACTTTTTCTTTAACCATTCATACCAACAGTTCCAAACTTTCACTATCTTTGTTGTTTTTTAGTAATTTGGTTAGGCTGTCCATCTCTGCACACTTGTGAATTTTTTTAATGACCATCTCCTCTGAAGGGACAATAGACAGTTTCCAATTTTGAGCATAACTTATTCTGGCTGCCGTTATAATGTGCAAGATTAAATATTGATATATTTTTTCTATTTTTGAATCTATCATACCCAGCAAGAAGGTTTCAAGTTCAAGTTTTACTTCTTGTTTAGTTATATTTAGAATCCAATTTTTGATATTTTTCCAAAACTTCTGCACATATGGACATGTCCACCACATGTGGAAGTATGTTCCCTGGGCGCAGTTACACTTCCAGCAGTTTGGGGGGAGGTTCAGGAACATCTTAGCCAGTCTCGTGGGTGGCAAGTGCCAACGATACACCATTTTACAGAGATTCTCTTTGTATGAGGCTGACATAGTTAGTTTGTAGTTTATTTCCCAAATATGTTCCCACTTGTCTAATTCAATACTGCGGCCCACATTTTTTGCCCAAGTTATCATACACTCCTTGACTCTTTCTTCTTTTAATTTATAATCCAATAAATATTTATATATTTTACTAATCAGCTTCCTTTCCTCTCCATACCAAATTTTATCTGATTCTTGGTAGGTCATGTTAAAACCAAATTGTTCTTTATCTTTTTTGTAATGTGATTGTATCTGCGCATAGGGCCACCATGCTATCTCTTTTCCTTGAATTTGTATTTGATTCCTACCCTTTAACTCTCCAGTTTGATGTAAAAGATCTTTATATCTTACAATATTATCAAAATCTAAAACATTTGGATGTGTAACTGTCTCCATTGTAGATAACCACCGTGGGACCTTACAGTAATGTACTTTTTTATCTTTTCCCAATATTTAGTAACACATTCCTTATGTCATGCGTTTGAAAGTACACGTGGTGTTTGCTCTTTCCATCCCACATAAATGTGTGCCATCCAAGTTGGAGATCAAAGCCCTCTAATGTTAAGATCCTTTTATTTATCAAATTAACCCAGTCTTTAAGCCAGGTTGCTATCGCAGCATAGTAGTATGTTTTGAAATCTGGAAGACCAAAGCCTCCTTTCTTTCTATCATCCTGTAATAATTTGTATTTTATTCTGGGTTTTTTCCTTTGCCATATAAATTTGGATATATGTTTATTTAGTTCTTCAAAAAAGCTTTTTTCCAACTTGATTGGCACCGTCTAAAATAGGAACAACAATTTTGGCAAAATATTCATTTTTACTATTGCAATACGGCCTAATAGAGATATTTGTAATTTAGCCCAATTATCTAAGTCTTTAAATATTTGGATTGTTAATTTATCGTAATTATCTTTTTTAATTGATGAGCACCTAGCTGTCAGCCATATCCCCAAATATGTTACTTTATTTACCACCTGTATCCCTAATCTCTTTGTTAGTTCTTCCTTTTGTTCATTTGTACAGTTTTTTGTTATCACTTTTGTTTTTTCTTTATTAATTTTTAACCCTGCCACCTTTCCATATTGTTCTATTTCTTTCATCAAGATAGGTGTCGTTTCCAGGGGATCTTCCACTATAAAGGCCATATCGTCAGCAAATGCTTGAAGTTTGTACTCCTCTTTTTTAACTTTTAACCCCCTGATCTTTTGATTTTGTCAGATTTGTACCAGTAGTGTCTCTTCTGCTAATATATAAAGTAGGGGAGCCAAGGTACATCCTTGTCTTACACCCTTATTTATTCTTATATTATCTGTGTTTTCCCCATTTATTAATATTTTTGCGGTTTGGGTATTATATATTGTTTTAATGAATCCTTAAAAAGTTTCGCCAAATTTCATGCCTGTCAGTTGTTTAATAAGAAAATTCAAATTCAAATTGTCAAACGCCTTCTGAGTGTCTAAAAACATCAGTGCCATTGTTTTAGTTGTGTGTACTACATATAATTCTAAAACATCCATAATTATTCTTGTATTTGTCTTCATTTGTCTATATGGCAGAAACCCATTCTGGTCAGTATGAATAATCCTACTTAATATTTTCTTTAATCTTTCCGCCAATATTGTGGCCAAAATCTTGTAATCTACGTTTAAAAGTGATATTGGACTATCATTTTGAATTTTTTGTGGGTCTGATTGCTCTTTGTGAATAAGGGTTATATATGCTTTGGTCCATGACTTTGGTATATTAGCACTATCCAAGGCTTCATTATATAAATCTGTCATTAATTCCTCCAATAACTCTTGAAACTCCTTATAGAATTCAGACGGAATTCCATCCGGGCCCGGGGTTTTATTTAGTTTTTGGGCTCCAATTGCCTTTCTGATTTCTTCTGTGGATATTTTATTATTTAAAATACATTTCTCTTCATCCATAATTTATGGTAATTTTTTTCCTTCAAACATTGGTTAATAAGTTCTTCTGGTACTTCTTCTTGATTGTATAGATTTGTAAAAAAGTCCTTGGTAGTATCTTTCTTTTCCTTAGCCTGAGTACATACTTTCCCTTCTTGGTCTTGGAGAGCTACAATCATTCTTTTTCCTTGTTCTTTTTTTTATTTTATGGGCTAACCATCTCCCTGGTTTATTTGCATTTTCAAAATAATTTTGTTTTACTAATTTAACTTTTCAGGCCAGGTCTTCCTGCATACTTAAATTTATCTTATGTTTTACCAAATCTATTTCTTTACTAGTGTTTTGGTTATTTGGATCAATTTGTCTACTTACTTCTAAATCTTTAAGTTTCTCTCTCCACACATTTTGTGGTTGTCTTTTTTCTTTATTCTTTTTAATACTATAGCCAGTAGTTAAACCTCTCACGTAAGCTTTTGTTGTATCCCAGAGATTTTGAAGGGACGTATGCTCTCTCTTGTTCATTTCAAAAAATATTTTCAATTCTTTTCTCACCATTTCATTTAATATACTATTATTAAATGTCCATCTTCCAATCATTCTGTTTCCTTTCCACTTAATTTGAATAGGGTTATGATCAGTCTCCTACAGTGTATATATTAAAGTCGAGGATGAAATAGGGCAATTTGTGATTCAGATCACACTGAGCTATTCTTTCATGTTGGGGAGTCAAATATCTACTGTAAGCCTAAGAGGGCACAGAGTTAACAAACAAAACATGAGCAAAATCTTTTATGGCTGAGGAACTGCACATCCTCTCATGATATGAGATAAGTGTGGTGGCGCAGTAGTTAGAAGGCAGTCTTGCAGGCTAATTTTGCCGACTGCCAGCAGTTCGATCCTGACAGACTCAAGGTTAAGTCAGCCTTCCATCCTTCCGTTGTGTGTAAAATGAGGACCCAGATGGTTGGGGGCAATATGCTGACTCTGTAAGCCACTAAGAGAGGGCTGTAAAGCACTGTGAAGCAGTATATAAGTCTAAGTGCTATTGCTATAGGTCAAGTGATGGGAATTCCCATATTTGGCCATGGAATACAACAACACAGATCTTGATCGAGAGCAGGCCCTTCTTAAGAATTGCATCAAACTCATTGACAGCTATTTTCATGTAAACGTATTTTAGATAGTCTACCTGGGTCTATTGAATGGATCCTGTGCTGGTAAGGGAAAACCTTCATGATTACTTTGGCTATGTCTGGAATGGATACCTGTTTCTGCTCTGACTACAGGAGCTGATGTGTTTTTACCAGTTTTTACCAGTATACCTCTTTAAAAAACAGGTTCAAAACTGGTTCAAGTGAGATAGGTTTTCGTAAGGCCCCACATTTCTACATCATAAGTTAGCATTGGGACAATTTTTGCTGTGTATATTTTCAGAACAGGGATCAAGGTACCCCAGGCCTTGCTGAACCTAACAAACTATATTCAGGCAGTCCTAAACTTACAACTACAATTGGAACTGTAACTTAAATTGCTAAGCAATGCAGTTAAGTGAGTCGTGCCTGGTTTTTATGACCTTTTCATCTTAGGAGGACTTTAGTATATTATATTGAGATTACAATTCTCATAATTTCAAATCAGTAGTTCACTCAATTGTTTTGCTTCTAACTACACATAATTATTCAAAAGTGTACTAAAGTTATACTAAGTGTATTACCAATATATAAGCATTATACCAGAGTGCAGGTTTTTAAATACTTTGCATGATTAAATAATTGATTTCTCCCCCCATTTTTAATCTTGTAAAGCGTCTGAAATTGTGTGAATTGAACAGCAAATTAGTATGAATAAAATTAATAAACTAATGAACAATTGATCGGATAATTGGATATGGAGGAAGCTTTTATATTTAACTGTCACTTGAAACAGAGCTAGATTAATTATCCATCTAGCAGAAAGTTGCCAGATTGAGGTGGCGGGAGGGCCCAATAGTTATGAGAGAAAAACTAATGTGCAGCTAGAGTTCCTGGTGAGTCATTCCTGCTGGGAAGGTCAAAATGGGAGTGTTGAAATCAGGGAAAATCCAGAATGTAATGGTCTCTGTAGTCATGAGGGAAGCCAGTTCAGATAAAAAAGAAAATCAGTAAAATATGAAAGAAAGTGATAACAAATCACAATTGTTCTTTGACCAAGAACAATAGTGTCAGCGTTCCAAGTAACAACCTCCAAAGAAAAAGACTCCAAGAATATCATCTTTCCAAGGATCCATTTTATGAGAGATGTCATACTGGCAAATCTGGGGAAAACCCGAATCTGAGTGTTCCGGGTTTTCCCTAGCCTAAAGAAAACCTAAAATCCAACCCCTGCACCCAATAGTCCATCACGTGGTCCAATCGTTACTTTCTTCCAACCCGAGACTATCCCCAGTCACTCCCCTCCAGGTGCAGGGTAATATGTCCTTGACTTTATGAGAAAGGAATGTTGTTGTGGCTAATCTTCCAACGCTCCTTGAAGCCCCGCTCCCAAATTCCCAGGCACTAAATGTGGCAGCGCAGAAGCCTCAAAGAAACATGACTTCCAAGCTGACAGATAGTTCATGTGAGTTTCAGTGCAGTGCAATTCAATGCATTACAATGCCATGTAATGAGACCCTAGGTTGGAAAGTGCTTCTCTAATTATTGGGGAGGGAGGATGTCAAACTTTTATGAGTAGATCCAGAGGTTCAAATCAAAGATATAATGAAGTCTGGTCATTGTTGCTGCCAGTATTAGAAGAAGGGTTCCTCACTTGACAAGGATATATGCAGTTGAACATGGAAGTGGCAAGCACAAACCAAGGAAAAGTTGAAACTCTCAGAACTGATGAAGGGAGACCTACGTTCAGATCAGTGGTGGGATTCAGATACTGTAAAATCTCCAGTCAGAGGTGGTATTTGCCGGTTCTCCGAACTACTCAAAATTTCTACTACCGGTTCTCCAGAACTGGTCAGAACCTACTGAATACCACCTCTGGTTCAGATACACCCTCATTGGTAAAAGCTCCGATGATTCTTAGGGCAATATACTCTCTTGGAGCAATTTACCTCACATCATGTTTATTACAGGAAAACAGAGGAAGGAAATCTACATTGACGTCTTGAAGGAAAGACAGGATGTAAACAAAACAGAAATGAAGTGTATTGTAATGCATGTTTTATGAATGAGTGAACTTAGTGGAATGAGTCACTATAAATCAGATAATTAATAATTCTGTTAGACTGCAGAGGAAATATAAAAGTGGTAATACTCAAAGTGCTTTGGAATGTGTGTTTGGCTACAGTCCAACAACTAACATAGTTACTGGAATTAGTGAATGTCCAGTAAACATCAGTGTTACACAGTTGTATGTCCCTATGTACATGCAGGAATGGAAGACAGAAATTCCATAGCAAAATGCAGTATCTCGAAGGGACACAATACTCAGTACTTAATAAGGGAATTGCAATGCAATGTTTGGAGAAATGGATGAACCTAAAACTACAGGATTGGATTAGGCAAATGCAATATGGAAGAGACAGATAAACATTGTGAAAGTTTGTTCATTGCCAACACCTGCTTCAAGCATGAAAGATACATCAAGATAATAGTTAATAATTGAATTAAATTAACCATGTCATAGAAAACAGAAGTTGGAGAATCCAAGACAGTCAGAAAAATCTTCCAGGGATCGATCGCAGTACTAGTATCCACAGCAAACTATGACAGAGCCAAAATGAGGACATGCTTGGTGACATCATCAGGCAAATTCTAAGAAAAATGTAGTTTAATGCAGGTACGCAAATGTGGCATTTATATATGGTGCCATCATCTCATGTGCCATCATTTTGGATCATCAGCGTTCGCTGTGGAAGCCTAGAATACAGATTATAATTTGTGATACTATCTAGAACAAGGGTATCAAATTCACAGCATCACAGCAGTGTCACATGATTTATTGGGACTTCCCCCCTTCACTTAACCGGGTGTGGGCATGGCTAGCACGTGACGCATCCAGCCCTCGGGTCGGGCGTTTGACGGCCCTGACTTAGAACAACATTTTCTTAAAGCCATTGCTTGAATAGCATTTACCCACCAACAGTAAAGTGGTTTTAGATCAGCCCAAGAACAACTCCAGTGGTCCAGTACCAATCTTTTAATCCAAATCACTGGATATTTCACGCTGCATATAAATGCTGCAGCTAGCAATATCGCTATGAATTCTAGGAGGTATTGCAAAGATACATTACAGCTTCGCCAGATATAAGAGATTCACTGTTGTACAGCATCATTTACATGCAGGCAGACCAGAGGTGGTATTCAGGCAGTTCTGACTGGTTCTGGAGAACCGGTAACAGAAATTTTGAGTAGTTCGGAGAACCAGCAAATACCTCCTCTGACTGGCCCCGCCCCCATCTATTCTCTGCTGGGTCTTCTTTTGTTGTCCTGCACAGGAGAACAGAGCTGGAAAGCAGGTTAGTGGGGTGGGGGAGGGGAGGGGATTTTGCAGTATCCTTCCCCTGCCACGCCCACCAAACCATGTCCACCAAGCCACGCCCACAGAACCGGTAGTAAAAAAAATTTGAATACCACCACTATGGCTCAGCATGTTCCTTTTTTGAACACACAAAAATAGTTATTATTTTGTTTTCACTTCTAAATCTTTTTCATTGGCAACCAAAAAGCAACTGGACATTGCTGGGGTTTGCTACCTTCTTCCTTCCCATTTAAGGAATATCCCTTAAGACAGGGGTGTTAAACTCAAGGCCCGTGGTCTGGATCTGGCCCGTGGGGTGCTTAGATCTGGCCTGTGGGGCCAGCCTGGAAATAGCAAAGGACTGGCTTTTTTTTTTTTTTTTTTTAAAACAAGTTTTATTAAAAGTTTCAACAACAAACAAATCATTACATATTAATTCTTTCCCTGTCTTTCTACAATAATTTCCCCAATATTCTCATAAAACACAAACAAACACAAAACAAACATAAAAAAATCTTTTAGTAAAGTACCTTGGCCCCAGTTACCTCTCTTTGCATGGGCTAAAATAATAGCACATATCACTCTTCACAATTCTATCTTATTTAATCCATCTTAATTAAATCATTAAATTTGTATCTTTTGCCCATTCATTATCCCTCTATCTCTTCTTATAATAAAAAGAATTTCTCCTGAAATCACTAATCAGAGTATGATGCCTTTCTATCCTCCCCCTAAGTTAGTAAAATTAACATTCAACATAACAAATACCCAATTTGGTTCTGCTTGGTACATTCTATCCACCAAAAATGTTTAAATACATTGTATCCTCCTTTCCTTCGATATTTTATTACATTTCAAAAATCAATCATTATTAAATCAATCATTATTAAAAACTTCAACATTTCAATTTTAAACTTCAACATTTTAATTTCTTATTAAATCTTAAACCATTCTAATTTACTATTTCAAATATAAATGTTACAATACCATCTTCTGTACCTTAGCAGAATCTTTCTTACAGAAATTTATATTTCATCCTTTGTCTCTAAAAAAATCCCTCTTCTCCCATCCAATTTTAAAGCTTTGAGGCTTTTCTCCGCCTTTCCCCTTTCTTTCTTCCCCCACCAAATCTTCCTACCCCCTTCTTCTTCTAACCTCTGCCTTGCTGGGATCCCTTCTCTGTTGTGTTCCCTTTTTCTCTTGTTTATTATCATTATATTTATTTTGCATCATATTTTTCTCTTTCTCAAATGTTTTTTTAAATCTTAAGTCCTTCATTTTCCTTGCTCTCTTCCTTCCTTCTCCCTTAGATAAGTTTTGGGATTCAATGAAGATGGCGTCTTCGTCTCTTCCTTGTTGTTCTTCTTCCGTTTCCATCTGTTCCATTGTCTGTTGGTAATTAACCAGCGCCATTTCTAGAAATAGAAAAGCTTTTTCCATGCCATCTTTGCAGGCTGCTTTTGTTTGCTCATATTCATCCCTCAGGTCTTCAAAAAGGAAAGCCATTATAAATAAATCTTTTCTTTTCTTTATTCCTCTTCCTTCTTACACCAACCAAATATTCCAAGAGAAAGGCAAAACAATCCCAAAATCCACAATCCTCAATAAATCCAAGCAAGCCAAAATTCCCCCTTCCTCTTCCAGGGTGGTATCAAACAAATAAAAAAAAAAAGAGTCCAAATCTATATTTTAAAGCCTTGTTAAGATTATATTTCTGTCCTCAAGTCTTCAAGGCATCTCCTCCAACAAGATCCAAATTTATATATTTTCTTTATCCTCTCCCTTCCGGCTTAATTCCGTCGGGAGGAGAGTAAACTTCCCTTCAGCACCTCAAAATAGCCGCTTTTTTTCTCTTGTGGAAAAATCATCAAAAAACCATCTTTTCCAGGAATTAAATTAGATAAATCTCAAAGCCCTGGGTCAACCAAGAAGAACTTTCACTTTCAATAACTTTCTCTTCTTCCTCCTGCGCATACTTGCCCGGCTGTCAACTTCTTTGTGGCGGCCATTACGGACCGCCGCTGCACCGTCCTGGTAAAGGGGTTCTGCCGGCCAGGGAGGGGTCTGCAACACCCCAAACCCTTCCTCCGGATCCCCCTTACCTTCAGCTACCCCTGCAGGGCAGCCTTGCTCCGCACCCGTCCGGGTCGGAGCCCCAAAAGCGGCTAGCGCGGCAGGGATCGCGCAGCCAGCGAATCCCTACCGCTCGCGAAGCCGACAAACCGGAAACCCCAGCAAAGGACTGGCTTGGGGTGCCTCTGCTAGCCCCATTTTGGCTGGCAGAGTGCTGCAGGAGGCATCCATTCCATCTATTATCCTCCCCCTTCTGGCCAGTTGTCCCTCAGGGAGGACAATTACAATTCTGATTCGGCCCTCGAAGAAATCCAGTTTGACACCACTTAAGAGATATTAAGGTAACTAAATCACTAGCAGTAGCCTGAGCCAACTAAAGGTAAGGTAAACCATGCAGCCACAGGCTGAGCTGCACCTGTGGTTGGACATACAGCAATTCAAATAATCCATTCAACCATTCATCACCAACACGGCTCCATTATTAAGTTCTTTCCTTAAGGAGTTACAAGTATGCTGGGCTTTCTTTGGGCCTGGAAAGTGTTAAGTTTGGAGAATAATGGAGACCAGACATCTAACCAGTGACTTCAACTCTTTAATAACAGTAGATAGAACAGAACAGAGCAAGGCTATGGGCAGCAGTAGCCCCTTTTATAGGGTTGGCTGCTACCTTATTAACCAATAATATGTGCAACAAGTTCAACTAATACCCAATAAGAAGTGTCCTAATATTGGCCAATCAGGGACTTGTTATGGACCAATCCTTGTTCGTTGTTTAAGGACCAATCAGGTGTGCAGGCTTCCAAAACCTGCTTTGCATTTGGGCTAGTTACTTTTTTATTGATTCACAACAGAAAGAGTTGCAGGTAGTCCTCGACTTACAACCACAACTGAGCCCGAAATCTATGTTGCTAAGTGAAACATTTGTGAAGTGAGTTTTGCCCCCATTTTACGACTTTCCTTGCCAAGCAAATCACTGCAGTGGATAAGTAAGGAACCCGGTTGTTCAGTGAATCTGGCTTCCCCGTGGACTTTGCTTGTCAGAAGGTCGCAAAAGGGGATCACGTGACCTTGGGACACAGCCACGGTCATAAATATGAAACAGTTGCCAAGCACCTGAATTTTGATTATATGACGCAAAGGTCATCACTCTGAAAAATGGTCATTAAGTCACATTTTTCAGTGCCATTGTAACTTTGAATGGTCGTTAAATGAACTGTTGTAACTCAAGGACTACCTGTATTTAACATATCCATTCTCCACATGGAAGGACCCTGGCTCATACTGGTTCTGAAGCTGTGCTGTTGATGCAAGACTGAGTTGCAGGGGATGACAGAAGAGCTGGGATGTCTAATAGCAGGTGGTAGTACATGGACACAGTGGCTCAGTGGGTAAGACGCTGAGCTTGTCAATCAGAAAGGTCGGCAGTTCGGCAGTTTGAATCCATAGTGCTCCACAATGGAGTGAGCTCCCATTACTTGTCCCAGCTTCTGCCAACCTAGCAGTTCGAAAGCATGTAAAAATGCAAATAGAAAAATAGGGACCACTTTGGTGGGAAGGTAACAGCATTCTGTGTGCCTTCGCTGTTTAGTCATGAGGTATAAAGTTTTATTTTATGTTTTTAATTCACCTTGTGAAGTAAGATTCAACTCTTATTCTAGGTTTATGTGGGAGTAAATTGTGCTGTGATGTGGCTTGTACAATTTTGCTTTGGTGGTATTAGTTTCGTGTTTCAGTTAAAAAAATAAATAATAGTTTCTATTGAAATTGACGTTCCGTGCGCCTTCGGCATTTAATCATGCTGGCCACATGACCACAGAGATGTCTTTGGACAGCGCTGGCTCTTCAGCTTTATAATGGAGATGAGCATCGCCCCCTAGAGTGAGGAATGACTAGGACCTATGTGTGAGAGGAACCGTTACCTTTAGTACATGATTGAAATTCTACGGTACACCACAGAAATACTTGCTTATCTTTAGAGCCAAGCTTCCGTCCCCAAAGTAGGAGAAATTCTGGTATACTTAGAAGCAAGTAGCCATAAAAAAAAATTATATTTACACATGCCCACTGAGGTACAAAATGCATGAGTGCCTCATGAGGAGGCAAGTATGCACATTTGATTCAAAACCAACAAATATTATACAGCAGAGATCTCCAACCATTCCCGATTGGCGGAGACGGTGGCGAGGTGTGGGAAGGAGAAGGGATGGTTGTTCATTGTGCCATTTTTACAAACGCAGCTTTGCACTTACGCACACACACTTCCATGGCCTGGTTCAAAAACGGGCTGCGGCCCAGCCCCGGGTCATGGACCGGAATTGGGGACCCCTGTTATATAGGACTCCAAATGCATTGAAGAGATGCAGTCATCGATTTGATTGCACATAGATTCTTATTTATTTATTTTAAAAAGCAGAAGCCTGTGTTACTTATTCCTTACAGATGTTCAGCAAAAAAACATCTATTTGGGAAATGAGAGCAATATCTCAGCATAGAATGTTATATATTATATAAACCTCAGAAAAGGTTTACACTCAGGAACTTCATCCAGGTTTGCGCAGAGAGGCCCTACAGTGCATAAGGGAGGAGGCAGAACCTGTCGTTGCAATGCCCTATTTCTTGCACATTCACTTTATGCAGACTGAATAATGCAGATATTTTGTGTGGGCATATTTTAATTTTTCATACAGTATTCCCTTTATTAGCCATTGATAGACTTTAATAAAACTTCAAAAAGCAAAATGTGTTTTATTGCTCGTAAATTTCCTTGATCTTCCGATGTGTTTTTTTTTCTCTCCACAATTTTACTTTAGATAATTATCTCCTTCGTGCTAATTCCAATGGTAGCTGAGGTTTTACTCTCCATTGTGAGTCTATTGTTCCAGACTAGTTCAGAATAAAAAAGCTCTATTTCTCCATTTAAACAAACTGTCTTCCTACCGACTTATATCCACTGTTTAACGCAGTGCTCTAAACATGAAAATTGTCATGTTTTTGTCCAAAGGTGTGGGTGTAAAACATCACATAACAATTTACTCTTTCTAAATAAGTGGTTCAATCTAGGGATTTGATTTGATTTTTTTAAACACTGGCCATGTTTGCAAATATGGAGAAGGCTGCAATTTTGTATGTTCATCTTTTAGTAGGCTCTTGACGGGGAATCTTTTGCATAAACATGCAGAAAAACTCTGTTAAATTCTATGAGAAGGAATCCTTCCTGAATTAGCTGCATTTAATCTTGGTTAAGCAAAGGCAGGATTTCCGCCTTAAAAGATATTACCAGCTGCGCGTTTGGAATTTCATTATCTCTAAGTAATATGCAGGTAGACCTTGACTTAAAACCGTTTGTGACCGCTTGAAGTTACAACGGCACCGAACAAAGTGACTTACAACCAGGCCTTGCAATGATGTCCCTTGCACCATCCCCACAGTTATGTGGACCAAATTTGGGTGCTTGGCAACTGACATGTATTTCTAATGGTTGCAACATCCTGGGATCATATGATCACAATTTGTGACCTTTCCAGCTAGATTACAACAAGCGAAGTCAATGGGGGAAGCCACATTCAGTGGACAAATGGGTGGTTCACTTAACAACTGCATTGATTCACTGAACAACAGTAGCAAAAAAAAAGGTTGTAAAATGAGGTGCCACTCACTTTATAATTACCTTGCTTAGCAATGGAAATTCTGATCCAATTGTGGCCATAGGTCAAGCATCTTTCTCCATGTGGGCCATAGGATTCCCAGAGGACTATGCTATATTTCTAAGGGGTTGCCCAAATTTAACTGCCAGGAGCATAATCAGTCTGTCATAATCCTCCCGTTTCATTCTCTGTGCTAATTCCAGCAGCGTAGCTGTTGAAAATGACTGTGTGCATAGGCACCGAGAGGAGTCAGCGAAAGAAGAGTTTAAGGGATAAGCACATGCATCATAGCTCTCAGAAGTCCTATCCCTATTCCACTTTCGAAAGCTTGGCTTTCAAGTGGGCCCTGATCATGCTGAGGGATGACTAAAATCAGAATTTTACGCATTTCCCTGTCCTGTAGTGCAATTTTGCAATCTGGTGTTTTCACGGAGTTTTCCTCTAAGTCCACCTTGAGTCTTTTTATTTATTTATTTATTTGCTAGTTGTGGAAGTTCAACAAACCAGCTAACTAAATAAAAGCCTCCCTAGTCCAAGCAAAGCATGTTGGGAGAACATACAGCATGCTGCTCGTGTCTTTGGCTTTTCATCATTACCCAGTGCTCCAATTTGAAAGCTGAGCCCTGTGCAATTACAGAGAAAACTTTAAATGCAATTTCTCTAGAAAATAGCAGTTTAATTGGGAAGCTGAGAACATTACCTGATCGATAATGAGAGTTTTTTCTCCTACAGCTTTGCCATTGCTCCCCAACCTCATTCCCCTCCCCCCAAAAAAATGGTGGTACTAACTAATTAAGTCCACTACTGAGAATGCAATAAATTCTGGAATATGACTCTATGTCCTACTCCTTCTTGACCCAAAGGAATTTCATGTAACAAGTACAGTGCTATTGACATGCTGTTTAGTCTCTTCCAAAAATGCTAATATGAGATTTCTTTGAACTTTTTTTTTTATATTGAGATAATAAGATTCATATAAAGGGTGTTTGAGATGCCAGAAATTATAATAGTACAATTATCTCTAATAATACTGGAACTCAGTCCTAAATTTGAATGAACTTTTTAAATAATGCTTTTAATACATTCCACAAATGTCCAGTAGAACAGGAATTCATAACATAATTAGAATCAAGAGCAGGCCTCTTCTGGTAGTGCTTAGGCATACAGTAATTAGCAAACTAGCAAAAAGAAAAAAGAAAGTAAACTGAAGCAATGATTACATTCTCCAAGACAACATCTTAGAATTGTTATACTCCAGAGGTGATATTCAGCAGGTTCTGACCAGTTCTGCAGAACCGTAGGAGAAATTTTCAGTAATTCAGAGAACCGGTGGTAACCTTCCTACTGGAGTATGGTGGCCAATGGAGATTTTACAGTATCCTTCCCCTGCCATGCCCATCAAGCCATTCCATGCCCACCAAGCCACGGCCACAGAACTGGTAGTAAAAAAGTTTTGAATCCCACCACTGCTATATTCTGAACTTCATACATTCCCAGAGTCCCAGATGATAAAAGTAGGTATTTGTAGGAGAAGAGCAGGCAGCGCTGGAGTGGAGGGGGGGCAGAGCCAAACATGTCATCAGTTTAGAGTCCTTGCATTGCCACAAGAGATCCAAGTCCAACCCCCTGCAAATTCAATTGACCCTTATCTAGTGCCAATTTAGTGCTGTTAGTTGACTAGATAGTTGATTAATAAATCATCTGTGTTTCAACTTTATGAATGGTCCTGATTCTTTGCGCCTGACAGTATTATTCATTGTCCCATGTGGCAAGGGAGATGGAAAAAAAGGATGTGTGCGCTTAGTTAGATTGATCAGAATGTATCGTCTTTGGATGTATCTTCTCTGAAGTAGCTAAAGACTGTTCACTTAATGCATACAAACGAATGCATTTTGCTGTTTGAAATATCACAACCTTGATTTGGAGTTAGATAGAGAAATAAAATATATGAACTGCTTTGATTGAAAAATGTGGTTATATTCTGCCATAATTTATGTAAGCAATGCTTTTGGAAGCTGAATGAAGGATTATGGAAATCACATCAAAATATTGGTCGGATCCAGATTAATTGTTCATGCTGTAATTGCATTGAAATCATTCCGAGGCAGGTTAACCATGATTAATTTAATACCCATATCTAATTTAATCCAAGTCCCCACTCTGTATTTCTACCTGTTATTACAGATGTGAAATGTACTTAGATTTGGTGGGATTGAAACTGTCTCACGGGACTCTAAATTAGTAGTGTTCTAGTCATCCCTTTTGCTTTAATTCATTAGAATGTCATTATTTTTAAGAGTTAACAAAAGAGACCTACGTATTTGAGTGTTGGGTTTTTTTTCCAGCTTGCATATTTACATACCTGTAAGTTTTGTCAGCAAATTCATTAGCTGAGTCTATAAGAAATGCATTATCTTAAATATGGTCAGTGTTCCCGTAGTGGATCTTGTGGTATTTTCGGCATAGGTGGAACTCTTTTGTTTTGGAACTGGAACTTAATTTACAACAGATTTGCCTTGTGATTTTGTGTGTGAATGCAGCTAAACTGTATTTTAGTAGTAGCCATCCCCCAATCTTTTTTAGCTGCATTCACACCCTCTGTATATAAATTCAAATGTGTTTTGTCCTGGAAAAATGCTGGAGTTCAAATGAAGTACAATAAAGATTGAAATTATTTTCTTTACTGTTGTTCTGAAAGTTAATATAATCTTAAAGTTCTCCCCTCCCTCAATCACTGGGGAGGGTGGAGGTAACTGTTAGCTTAATTTTCACTTATGCACCTGGATTTGTTATACATTTAGCAACTAAATTTGCACATCAGGCCTTCCTGCAGGAGATAAGGCAAGTGCAGCTATTAATCATGTTCTTTTGACGGTGAAAACAAATTAGCCTGGCTGAGAAGTCTGGATGATTTTGGTGGAGGCAAAGTAGAAAATAATTATGGCTTCTCTTGATTTGTGTAAGACAATCAGCTGATTGAAAGAAAACAGGCACTAATGAAAATGGTGAACTCAGCATGAGGCAGCAGCAAGTAGCCGTACCTGGGCTTAAAAGCCAACCAGCGTTGCACTTGGTTACTGCTTGGATGGGGACTAAAAATGAATCAGGCTAGATTGAAAAATCACAAAAACATTTCAGAAGGCGGCACTTGAAAAAAGTCTGTATTGTGGCCAAGAAATGAAAATCACCAGGAGTTGAGTTCAATTCAAAGGAGTCTTCACCTTTAACAAAAATGACAGCAGAAGATCAACCTGCTTTTCAGCTTAAAGAATATCTTTTTTTTTTTAAGTAATTAGGGTGGCATTTTTCCCCTTTCCAATTCTAGAAAACCCATTCTGAAGCTGAAATCCTTCAGGACCTTTCTGCAAGAAGCCAACTATGATCAGAGCAGCTGAAAACTAGCAGATTTTGAAGAGACTAAAAATATTTAGAAGAACACTGTAAACAATAAAACAGGTTTAACATAATGTATAAAATGAAAGGAAAAAAAAAAGACCCCTAAGAAAATCAAGAGGGGGAAAAAGAGAGAGAAAAGCCTGATCTATCCATTTTGCATCATCACCCTACCTGCTGCAGCTCTTAGTTGACCAATATCAGCCTGCCACTATCAGAAGCCTTCCTACTTTCGACCTAAAGAAAGATCTCTTATGGGTTATCAAGCAAAGTTGGATGCTATTCTACCAGTTCGTCCTGGGTCTGGCGTACCGGTAGCACTGAAGATCAGCAGAGACCAAACTGGTTCTCTCTGACGAGCTGCTGTTGGACCCAACCACCCAACTGGGCGTCAGCTGTGGGAGACACAGGGAGAGTGCAGGATTGCAGGAGGTGGGTAGGAAAGCCTCTGCGCGTGCACAAAGTGTGCCCACCAAGCCACGCCCACCGAACCAGTGGTAAACCACTTTGAAACCCACCACTGATACTATTATCAGAATAGCCTAATTGCACGTTATTCCACAACAAAACACAAAATTACTGCAGCAAAGTTTGTCCTTTTCACGGACGTGAGTGCTTCAAAGTTTTAAAAAAAAAGAGTTTCTTTATTTGGACTTAACCCACACTCATTCAAAGCCCTCCTTTCAAGCGCTTGGTCTCTGTGACACCAGCCAGGAGAAGAATGTTGTGTAAGGATCTTGAAGCTGCAGCAGATTGGGCAGGTACAGAGCTCACCTGATCACTGTCCTATTATTTATTTATTTGAGTAAATTTATATGGCCACACTCTCAGTGACTCTAGGCATCTTACAAAAATAAAAACCCAATATACAAACAATAAAAACAAGCAGCGCAGTGCCCTAGAGCTCCCGCCTAACAATCAGGAGGCCATGAGTTCATTCCTAGGTAGCGGCAGATATTTCTCGGAATTATTGTCTGCTGTGAACTCCGCGTTGTTATCAGGAAGGGCATTCGGCCAGTTAACGCTCAGCTCCATTTAGTTGCCCCAACTCCACCCCAATGCAAGGAATTACAGGGTCATTAAGAGAGAGAAAAAAGAAAATTATAAAAACAATAACTCCACCTCCACTCCCTAGTGACGACAATCAATCAAATAGGCCATCTTTTTTCTGTTTCTTCTATGCTTGTTTAATTCTTTTGAAAAAACCTTTGTCAATCTGCTTTTAATAAAATTTATTCATAGTATTTAGGTACCCTGATTATAATTTCCCAACAAATGGACCATAAAGTGAATAATTTGGGGGGGGGGGGAATGTTACTTAAAGACAAAGGGTGTTTTTTAAAATATATACCGTGTTTCTCCAACAATAAGGCCTCCACCAATAGAAAGGCCCAGCATGATTTCTAGGCATGAGGTGAAATTAAGCCCTGCCCCCAAAATTTAGGCCTATTTAAACCATGCATTTCCCCACCATTTCTCACATCATTCGTTAGAACTACACGAGGTGAAGAGAAATGGGGGGAAGGGTGGGGGGATGGGGAGAAAACTTGCCTTTAGTAGTGTCCTGCAGGTAGCCTAGGCTAGAATACCCCGATAGCCGATAGAAGCTCCCCGAAGGCAGAGTTCCCAGCCGCTTCGGGGCGTGGAATGGCTGTCTGTGTCCCCTCGCCTTTAGGCAGTCTCTTTCAGGCGATGGAAGCTCCCCAAGTGCAGTCACCAGCCACTTCGATCGGCCAGTAGAAGTGGCCTCGCGGCGAGGGGAGTGTGTGTGTGTGCTTGCCCGAGGCCACTTCTACTGGCTGATTGAAGTGGCTGGTGACTGCACTTGGGGAGCTTCCATCGCCTGAAAGAGACTGCCTAAAGGCGAGGGGACACGGGCAGCCATGCCATGCCTCGAAGCGGCTGGGGACTCTGCCTTCAAGGGAGCTTTCGTCGGCCGATAGAAACAGCCTTGGGGCAAGGGGAGTATGTGTGTGCGCTCGCCCTGAGGTCGCTTCTACCGGCCAATCGAAGTGGCTGGTGACTGCACTTGGGAGCTTCCATCACCTGAAAGAGACTGCCTAAAGGTGAGGGGACACGGGCAGCCACGCCTCGCCCCGAAGTGGCTGGGGACTCTGCCTTCGGGGAGCTTTCGTCAGCTGAAAGAAGCGATCTCGCAGCAAGGGGAGTGCGTATGGGCCGCTCTAGGTGGGGGAGGAAATTAAGTCACCCCCGAAAAGACGGCCTAGCCATTTTTTCGGGTGTCAAAAAAAAAAAAAGGCCTGGCCTTATTTTGTGAGAAACACGGTATATATATGTAAAAGCAATTATCCAAGATGCTATTGTTGAAAGATAAGCGAAAGAAAATGAGTTTTTTGAAAACACTCAAACATGAGGCTTTTATTTGTGATATTTTCATAAAACACAGGTTGTCCTTGACTTGTGACTGGTTGCTTAGCAACCGTTCAAAGCAACGGACCTCCCCCCAAAATAGACTCTTCTGACCTGTTAGGACTTATTCTTTTGATTCCAGTTCCTTCAGTGATCAGAGAATTAGGTTTGGTATTCTAAAGCAGGGGTCTGCAACCTTGGCACCTTTAAGACTTGTGGACTTCAACTCCCAGAATTCTTTGCTGGGTGAGGAATTCTGGGAGTTGAAGTCCACAAGTCTTAAAGTTGCCAAGGTTGCAGACCCCTGTTCTAAAGGATCCAATCTAGCTCAATGATTCTGAGTTCCTATAGTCTGCTTCTTAGAGCCTCTGTGGTGCAGTGGTTAGGGTGCAGTACTGCAAGCTACCTCTGCTGCAGCCAGATGCCTGCAATTTGGTAGTTCGAATCTCACCAGGCTCAAGGTTGATTTAGCCTTCCATCCTTCCGAGGTGGGTAAAATGAAGACCCAGATTGTTGGGGGGCAATAGGCTGATTCTGTAACTGCTTAGAGGGGGCTATAAAGCACTATAAAGTGGTATATAAGTCTAAGCGCTATTGCTATTCTGTATATGAAACGAGGAAAGGACAGTGGCCTAAATATAGTTGAGGCAGGAGGGGTGGCCACTTTTGACCCTACAGGCACAGAGATCCCAGCTGGTTCTCCCATCTTGAAAAAAAAAGTGCTGGTCATGATTTACTGTAATTCTGGTGAGGATCCAAATATGAACCTAGGCGTTAGGAAGTGGCAGGATGAGTGAAGGCTGAACAGGTGGAAAGCAGGCCAGCCTCGCAAACAGAATGTACCGAGAGTGACCACTAGATGGCACTAGAGATACAGAGTGCAAGCTTAATTCTCTAATGTTCATGCAGACTGTTGTGGCTCTGGGAGCTCATAATAATACTCATGATGTGATGGCCATGGGCTTCTTGTTCCTCCCAGCTTGTGTGCCTGAGCCCTGGCATCTAAACCGGTCTGCTTCCCCTCACATTTTAACTGATGGCTAACATGACAGGGTAGTCTGGAGGAGGGAGGCATCTGAAAGGTTTAGCCCTGAAGAGGAACACTGTCTTGTCCTCTCCTCCAATATTAAAATGTCTTGGTGCTAGTCTGGCTTATCTATTTATAAAATGCACCACATTTTGGCCTGGCTTACATATAATGACAAGGAGCATGCAGTTTACATCATGGTATAAAGTGTGAAAGTAACTATTCATCATGGCATAGTGTATAGTTTATGAATCAAGCCATTCTGATTGCTCAGTATGCCACAACAAAATATTATTAGTGCTATGTGTAGACCAAGCATTGAATCAACTGTGAATAGGAAGTGGGATTCTACTGATTGGTCCTGTTCCCAATAAACAACACTAGCTTGTTTCACCCCAGATATCCACAATCATGCCGTCAAACACCTGTCCAGAACAACTACACACAGTTTTTTCTCGCATGCCATTCCTCTGCTAAACAACTAATTCCCACAACACTGTCAAACTATTTACTAAGACTGTATTACTATTTTTCTTCTCATCCTTCCTATTATCCACCTCCTTCTACTTATGACTACAACCTTATGGCTTGTATCTTTCCAATTTATGTTGTTTTATTTAATTTCCTAATATGATTTTGATTGCTTATTATTTAGTATCCCATGACTATCACTAAGTGTTGTATCTCCTGATTCTTGATGAATGTATTTTTTTAATGTACGCTGAGAGCTTATGCACCGAAGACAAATTCCTCATGTGTCCAATCACACTTGGCCAATAAAGAATTCTATATGCATAACAATCGTCTCCATTTGTACAGCTGCTTTGCAGGTAAGCAACAGGACTCACACATGCACAGACAAAGAAGCTGTTGCTTAATATTTCAGCAAAAAAGGATGGCAATTGGAATATGTAATTGTTTCCCAAGGGAATTAGGAGTTAGCACTAGGAAAGCTGACATGAGAAGATCCTTTTTGAGTGCAAACTAGCTTTTGGCTGTTTCCAGGAGCCATCTCTGGCCTAGGTTCATTATCCATCTATCACTTCAGAAATGCTTCTCAGGAACAGAATAAGTGGTTGTTGATTTTTAGACAGCAGGCAAGTTATACAGAGTGTTAAATTATATTTTTTTGTCCTTTCCTAGTAATTCTCATTTACTCTCTAGTCTCAGGAATTTTAGTGACGTGTCTCTCTCTCATATAGATACTAGTAATAAATAATACAATACAGGTAGTCCTCGACTTACGACCCCTATTGAGCCCAACATTTCTGTTGTTAAGTGAATCATTTGTTAAGTGAGTTTTCCTCCATTTTACGACCTTTCTTGCCACAATTGTTAAGTGAATCATTGCAGTTGATAAATTAGTAGCCCGTTTGTTAAGCGAATCTGGCTGCCCCATTGACTTTGCTTATGTCAGAAGGTCGCAAAATGGGATCACGGGACACCGGGACACTAAATCCGTCATAAATGTGAGACTGTTGCCAAGCATCTCAGTATTGATCACGTGATCACGGGGATGCTATAAAGGTCGTCACGGTGAAAAATGGTCACATTTTTCAGTGCCATTAAACTTTGAATGGTCACTAAATGAACTGTTGTAAGCCGAGGACTACCTGTAATACTTTAAAAGTCACATTGCCCATTCTAATTTCCGCACAATTATCTTGCGCTGCCTTTTCGGGAAACCTTGTTCAGAAATAGGTGCATTTCTTTGATAGTTTGTCTGTTCCATTTCTACGTGACTCACTGGATGGTTTGGTGGTTGTTCTTTTTTTTTTGACTTCCCAAGGTCCTGTCTTTGGGAGCCGACGTCCTGCCAGAATATAAGCTCCAAACACCCCGCATCAACAAGTTTACGATATTGCACTACAGCCCTTTCAAAGCAGTCTGGGATTGGCTCATTTTGCTGCTTGTGATCTACACTGCCATCTTCACCCCTTACTCGGCAGCCTTCCTTCTCAATGACAGCGAAGAACAGAAGAGGCGGGTCTGTGGCTATTCCTGCAACCCCTTGAACATGGTAGACTTAATTGTGGATATTATGTTTATCATTGACATTCTCATAAACTTCCGAACGACATATGTCAACCAGAATGAAGAAGTGGTAAGTGACCCGGCGAGAATAGCAATTCACTACTTCAAAGGCTGGTTCCTAATTGACATGGTGGCTGCAATACCTTTTGACCTGCTGATCTTTGGATCTGGCTCGGATGAGGTAAGCCAAACGAAGCATGCAGCTCGCTTGCTTTTAATGCATGTGTCATCCCGTATGTACGCGCCACCTGCTTCATCCCAGTTCAGACATAATCCCAACGCATGATTGTTCGTCACCTTCCCCACTTCGTTTGCAAGTACAAGGAAGAGAACTGAATCGTCTTAACTTACAGCAGATCATAGCTTCCCGTTTTGTATGAATGTCCCAAACCAGGATATGCACAAAATATTCTTTTTTTCCTCTCACACCAACAATGTGGAGTATTTATGTGTGTGTTATTCTGTGTGACCACTGCGTAAGAATATCTACTAGGTGTTGGACAGAGGTGGGCTTCACATAATTTAACAACCAGTTGGCCTAGTGCAGAACCGAAAATGTGAGCGTGCCTTCTGTGCTTGCGCATGGCTTCAAACACATGGCGATTTCATGCGCGCGGCTTCCAGCCCACCTTCTCGGGCAGCTGTGGTGAGTAGAGCGGGTGAGGCACAGAAATCAGCTCGGCTGCGTGGGCGGGGCGAGCGAGCCAGAGAGTGAAATATATAGGATGGGATAGGACCAAGGGAGGGAGGGCCCAGCCAGTGGTTGGAACTACTGGTACGGGTGAACCGGTCCGAACCGGCAGCAGCCCACCTCTGGTGTTAGATGTTGATTGGAGAGATTTAGGTTCAAGTCTCCATCAGTGCCTATCCATGATAAAGAACTCTGTATTAAAACAAATGGCCTCCACTCCTCAGTCTCAAGGGAGAAACAAGTTGCAGAAGCAGCCTTGTCCTGTCTGATTGGACACTGTTTGTTCTGACTCAACCCTGTTACCGGCAAGAAAATCTCAAACAAATGCAGCAACTCAAACCTTCACAGCTTTAATCTACAAATAAGCTTCTTTGTAGATAAAAGATGGCTTTCAGCCAGTTAGTTCTACCAGAAAAGCCTTGACAGAATTCTTCAGATAACCTGGAGTCTCTACACACAGTGCTGGGTCCTTAGAGCGTTTTTGCCTTCTGCAAAGGCAAAAACCTTTTGAAACCAGGCTTATATTCCCTGGAGGGAGGGCTCATTACATTGCATCCTTACTCCGGAGTCGCCTGTGCTGCTCCAGCTGTTCTCTTCCTCAAATCATCGTGCGCTCACGCGCACTTGGCACAGGCTCCTCGGGAACCTCCTCGTCACTGCTGCCAGCCCCCACAATCCCTGAAGGCAAGCAATTCACTCCCTGATGGTGCCGGCCCCTCATCCGAGTCCTCGTTCTCCTCCACCGTCTACACCTGCTGCCGGCGAACCACAACCCTGTTGTCTTCAAACCTTGGACGATGTGTGTCCCTCCAATGCTCGCTCCCCACTCCCCCAAGCTCTAAGTAGCACGGCTGCTTGTCCAGTATAGCACCTACCTAATTTTCTGGCTTTGTTGAACACTGCCGGAGAAGACTGAGACCTCCACCATCAGGGCTCACCAAAAAACAAGAATGCTTGGTCTTCTTCTGGTTTTGGCAAGTAAGAGGTGGAAGAAGCTTCAAAACAATGTCCGATAGGGCCTGGACCTCCACTGATCATTCCCCGGATTAAATTTTAGAGTATAGGCAAAGAGAGAGAAAATAATCCTTTCTCGTGTTCCCCCTTCCTGTGTAAGCAACATCCCTGAAGTAAGGTTGGTACATCGTATGGGTCAGATTCATCTTACACAGTCTGGAAAATCTTTCCTAGTTCCTTGTAGATGCATGTCCAGTTATTGCTGCTACTGCTCCTACTATTACCATAACTATTTCTATTAGTATAGCTATTCTATTATTTACTGCATAAGGGTGAATTTTGGTGACTTTCTAAATTACCTCTTTTTAGGGCTGTTCCTTCTTATTTTGTTCTTGATCAGCTTAACATTCCGGCGGTAATGCCCCTATCATGTGAATGATTGTGATTACAGGTCAGCAGTATTATTTCTTACTCTTAATTACAACCTTAGTCATGGAGTCTTTTTTTTTTTTTTGAAATCCCTATTGTCACAAGGTCCCCCTATAATAAAGACCCCTGCTAACCACTTCGTCAATCAGTCTTTTTTTGTGAAATGGCATCGCTTTCAGAGGCTTCACCAGGAGGTTCTCCAAGGCTCAGAAAGTCTTGACCTCAAGCTGCTTTTAGAAAGGCCACAAGATAATAAGCTGAAGGCTACCAGCCACACTATGTGCATAATTCTGTTTGTGTATCAGCATGCTGGGGGGGAAAAAAAGGAGGTGACTGATTATAATTCTTGGCAGAGTGGTGGTAGTCTCCTGTGGATTCTCTTAAAATCTCTCTTTTTAAAATATTATGCTAGCATACAACTGTTAAATTATGAGATTTTTATGGCAAAGGTATTAAATAGATATTTCCAAATGGTAATGCTCATCTGCCCTGTGGTTGTGCAGTATCTTTCAGTTAGAATGTATGAATCAGTCTTAATTAGCTTTATCTCATCTTTTTAGGAATATGCTAATTATTCTATTTTATAATAACTATTTAAAATGATTTTTAAAAAGATTGGAAAATCATATTCCTACCATTCACTACTTTCCTTAATATACACAGTTTACTATCCAATACCCCTAAACATAGTTTTTTTAAAACCGAAGTGCTCCTAATATATACTTTCGCTAAAAAGTTAACTACCTTAATACCTCCTTTTTTTAACATTGGTTTTCCAAATGTATGCTCCATCTTGAAGAAGCTTTTCCACTAAAATGTTCTGTTAAGTTCTCCACTGCTGCCCATCTGTTATTCAGCAAAGTTCATTTTGGTGGAAGATCCTCCTCCTCCTCCTTCTTCTCCTCCTTCCTCCTCCTCCTCCTCCTCCTCCTCCTTCTCCTCCTCCTCCTCCTCCTCCTCCTCTTCTCCTCCTCCTCCTTCTTCTTCTTCTTCTTCCTCCTTCCTCCTCTTCTTCTCCTCCTTCTCCTTCTTCTTCTTCTTCCTTCTTCTCCTCCTTCTTCTTCTTGTCTTCTTTTTACCTTGTAATCCCTTGCATCAGGGTGGAATTGGGGCAACTAAATGGAGCAGAGTGTTTACTGGCCGGATGCCATTTCCTGTTGCCAATGCGGAGTTTTGTTCAGCAGATATATTCTCAGTGTACCCAGAGAGAGAAATATGTACCGTTGCCTAGAATCGAACTCACAACCACCTGATTGTCTTCACCTCTAGACTATTGCACCACTCGGTGGAAGATCCCACTTTGTACCCACTAAAATCTGAGACAGGTTCCTTTGAAGTCTTTACTTAACAATAAGAAACCAAATCAGAGGTCCCACATAATAATTTTAGGATGCAGTTTGTCCTGTGTGATAAGTCAGTATCAAGTCAGCCTCAAAGAACCCAAATGCAATTTTAAAAAAACAGTAAGACAGAGCAGAACATTAAAATGGATGGTTAGCATTGGTCAACATGGAAAATAATTTTGAGCCAAGCACATGAACCAAGCATGACCCAGATGAAGACATAGCCTGACCCACTTTTTACCTACAAGGAACAGTTTCTAGTTCATATTAAGTATAGAGCCATATATTTTGGACGATTTAGAGCCTCTTTACAGAACAGGATGACTAAGAGATATCAGTAATTAATAATAAATATCAAAGTGATTGTGCATAGATCAGCGAGAACTTTTGTTTCCGAATAATTTAGTGCCTGGCTGAGTTTGTGGGCTCAGAGACTAAAATAGGTTTAGGCTGAATTAGTACTTGGATTGGAGAAGCTAAGGGAATATACTCTGACTATAGGTTATGCTGAGAATGAAAAAAATATCAAGCTTGACCTGAGAGCATATTTGTCTAACAATTTAGCAATGATAAATAACCTGTACCAGGTAGAAAGGAAAGGGCTACATTTTTCCATTCCTTCTCTGGATTCCTTCCTGATATCCTCATGTAAGATCGTGTTTTTAACAGAAATGGCATTGAAATGATGTGCGCCACTGACATTTCTGCAGTAATTGGAAGGGGGAATTTTTGAAGTTGGATCTCCCTTTTTTACCCTTGGATTAGAAAACCAAAACTTCCTATGGCTCTTAGGACATTTCCCAGCAATTGTACAAACACAGCTTTACACCAATAGAAACATGCAAAGCAATAAAAAAAATTAACTAATTAAAATAGGTGATGGGGGAAAGGAAAGCTGACTGGATACAAGCAAAAGTTTTACCGGTAAAAAAAAAAGCTCTGTAAGTAAAAAGAAATCAGTTAGACCAGTGATGGTGAACCTTTTTGTTGTGGTGTGCTGAAAGCGTGTGCATGCCGGCACCCACAATGCAATGCGCCCTGCACATGCGTGCGCAACCCCCTCCTTACCTGCATTGTGCATGTGCGCACGCCTTCCAGCTGATTTTTGGCCGTTTTCGCCCTCCCGAGGGCTTGAGGGAAGCTCTGCAGCCTTTGGAGGCCGAAAAACAGGTCTGTTTCGACACTTCTGGGAGGGTGAAAAAGGCCTGAAACAGGCCAAAAATCATCTGGGAGGCGTGCGCATGCACAGTGCAGGTAAGTTTAGCTGGGGCTCGCGTGCCTGTACAAATGGCTGTGCATGCCACCTGTGGCACACGTGCCATAGGTTCGCCATCACGGAGTTAGACTCCACATTTCTTTTTTTAAAAACATTAAAATGCATTTGCCCAAATGCAAATACTTCGAAAATAAGTTTTGCAATCAGACTAGTGCATTGTCGTCTCCTGACATATTCTGCCCTTCAATCTAGCAGCCATCGTTATAAATCAAACTAACATCTTTTATTTTGGAAATT
This sequence comes from Notechis scutatus, assembly GCF_049901735.1. Lineage (NCBI taxonomy): Eukaryota > Metazoa > Chordata > Lepidosauria > Squamata > Elapidae > Notechis > Notechis scutatus. Next base: position 195,388,650 of record NC_142009.1, read on the forward strand.
GAAAGTTGAGTAGTATTAACACTCCTGAAAGCTTCAGTAATCAGAACTGAGAAGAAGATAGAAAGAACGGGGGTTCTTTCCATTTTCGTTCAACGGGCTCCTGACTAAATCCTTCCTAATAGCATGCTCAAAAAGGGAACCCCATAGAAACATGCAATTGTATTACATATAACTTTAGTGAGTTGGCCAGTGCATGTACCGGATAATCCTTGATTTATGACCACAATTGAGCCCAAGACATTGTTAAGTGAGATTTGCCCCATTTCATGACCTTTCTTGACACAGTTGTTAAGTGAATCACTGCTGTTGTTCAGTTAGTAACACAACTGTTAAGTGAATGTGGCTTCCCTATTGGCTTTGCTTGTCAGAAGGTCGCAAAAGGGGATCACATGATCCAAGAACACTGTGATTGGTCATAAATACATGCCAGCTGCCAAGCTTCTGAATGTTGATCATGTGAACCTGAGGATGCTGCTACAGTCATAAGTGTGAAAAACAGACATAAGTTTTTCAGTGCCATGTGTAACTTTGTAAGTAGGTAATTACCCATTGCAAGTAGAAAAATCCAAGCAGATTCTTAAAAAGTTCTTTGGACACTAAGTATCCACCATGGACTCTGCCTAGCTAAGAGGGATTTTTGCCTTTTGAATTAGTTCTCTAACCCAGGGGTCCCCAACCACCGGTCCACGGACCGGTACCGGTCCGCGGAACAAGTCCCACCGGGCCGCTGGTTGCTGGCGCCGCCATCTTTTCTTGATGAAAAAGTGCTTCCGGTGAGCTTTTCCGGTAGAAAGCTCACCGGAAGCACTTTTTCATCAAAAGATGGCGGCGCCCAGCTGATGCCGGTACCAGGCCGCGGCTCCCAGCTGATGCCGGTACCGGGCCGCGGCATAAAAAAGGTTGGGGATCACTGCTCCAACCAACTGACTAACTACTGTTAGTCTGTTCTGACCCAAACCTTGTTCCAAGGAAACAAACACGAAACAGAGGTAACAGAAAAAACTTTTAATGATTCTTTACGAATTCTGTTCCTTCACGGTTAAAAGGCTGTTTCAAACTAATTATCTCTGATAAGAATGAGCTTTGCCAAGGTGTTGCAAGACTGCCAAGAACACTAGGTAAAGTTACTAAGAAATAGTTCAAATACAAAGAGTCTCCAAACACCAACCAAGATATTCCGAACATCCGCAAGGCTTGAGTGCAAAAACTTCTTTGCTTCCTGCAAAGAACTCCGGTTTCTCAACTGGCTGTCAACTAAAAAGGTACTCCTTTGGTCTTTTTAGCTGCCAGAAAAAGAGAGTGGGGGAAAACAAGACATTCCTTAAATGCCTAGATAATCATCCCCGGTAGCCCAAAGTTGTCAGAGCATAAGAAGGTTATTGGAGAGCATGATGGATGACTCTTGGAGATGGATGTGTCCCATTGGAGAAGTCACATCCAGGGGGGTGAGGGGAAGACCAGGGTCAAGGAGGAAATGTATGATGTGATTTAGTACCGGCTGCACCCAGCCATGTACCAATATGGCAATTTCTAACAGACCAATTTACTTTTTTTTTTTAAACAAATGTTATTAGTTTTTGAAGACAAACAAAACATAAACCTTGTACACATTAAACCTCTTTCCCTTGTAAGTTTTTACAAGGCAGATAATACAATATTTTATACAGTGTGATTTTAATATATGCCATTTCTACTTAAATATCTTTTAACACTCTCATTTCTTCTCATTAAATTTAATCATCATATTCATATTTCCCTCTGTCTTGTTTGCAATTGTTCTCCTCCCGCTTTCCTCCAAGGTTTTATTAAATCTCACGTAGACATAGACACACAAAACACATAAGGTAAAACTTCTTTTTCAAAAAGTAGTTTGGCCCCGGATTACCACTCTTTGTATGGACTTCGATTAAATTCATATTCATCTTATATGCCATTACCTATCTTAATTACCATTCTGTAATTTCTTTATAACTTCTCCCCGCTTTCCTCTCTTCTTAATTCTATTTTGTTTATTAACTTAATTTAAATCATTATATTTCTATCCTTTGTCCATTGTTTTCCAATTGTCTATATATTTCATTCCCCATAGTAAAATAAAAGAATTTCTCCTGAAATCACAAATCAAAGTATGATGCCTTTCCATCACACCTCTAAATTAACATTTAAGGTAACTCCAAATTCCCTATCTGATTCTGCTTAGTACATACTACTTACAAAAAGAAAATAGTGAATCCATAACATAATTAAATATGTCATTAAACATTAAATCTCATAACATTCCAATTATCTATTTCAAAAGCAAGTATTACAATAATATATTCATACTAACATCCACACAATAGTCAATTAAAATCTATATTTAAACTAAATATTTTAGACCTTCCTTTTAATATTTTATTAAATCTTAAATTCTACCATTATTAAACCTTTAATATTTTAGTTTTTACTTAAATCTTATAAAATTATAATTTTCTATTTCTAATACAAATACTACAATACTATCATATGTACCTTGCAGAATCCTTTTAGAACAAAATTATATTACCCTTTATCCCTAAAAAACCATTTCTTTTTCACATCTTGTTTGATACCCTTGTGGCCTTTTCCCCTTCTTCCTCCCTGTCTTATCCCATCTGGTCTTTTTACCCCCTTAACTTCCCCTCTCTGTTGTATTTCTCTTTCCTTTTGCTTTCTAGCCTTATATTGATTTTGCATCTTATTTTTCTCTTTCTTAGATATTTTTTAAAGTCTTATATCCTTTTTTTCCCCTTTCTTTCTTCTTCCTTTCTTAAGCACCTCTATGGGTTCATTAAAGATGGCTTCTTCTTCTTCTTCCATCAATTGTTGTATTTGCTAATAAGTAGCAAGCGCCATTTCTAAAAAGCAAAAAATTTCTCCCACATCGTCTTTCTTTATTTTGCCATATTCCTCTCTCAGTTCATCAGCAGATAAAGTCATTGTAAATCCTCCTCTTCTTCTTCTTAAAACAGCCAAAGATATTTCCAAGCTTAAAGCAAATCCCAAAGTCCCAAAGTCACCAAACAATCCAAACAAAGCACAAAATTCTTCCCTTCTTCCTGGGTTAAAATCAGTTGCAAAGGGAGAAAAAGAAAACCAGTCTGTATTTTAAGTTCTTATTACAGTAACTTCCAATCTCTAAAGTCTTCCAGGCATCTCCTTCAACAAAATCTTAGTATAAATTTTCCTTTTGTCCTCTCCTTCCCATTTATAACAAGAAGCTTTAGATTTTTACCTTTTATAGAATAGTAGTATTTTCAGCATTCATTTGTTAATTCCATGTGGAAGGAGAGTAAACTTTCACTTGAAAACACTTTCACTCGCCGCTTGCCAATCTCTTCTGGAAACGAAGTATCTTTCAAACAAAAACCAAATCTTAGATTTCAGGGTTTTAAATGTATCTTCTAATCCCAGTTCAGCCAAAAAACTTTCGCTTCAAAAATTTCTCCTTCTTCCTCCAGCACGATCTTGTCCGGTTGCTGGCTTCTTTGTGGCGGCCATTGCTGACCGCCGCTGGACCGACTTGAGGAAAGGAGGTTATGCCGGATGGGGAAGGGGTCTGCGAACACCCCAACCCCTTGTCCGGATCCTCCCTGTCTTTGGTTGCCTCTACGGGCAACCTTATCCTCCGGACCCGTCTGGGTCGGAGGAATCAAGAGCGGCTAACGCGGCGGGGATCGCAGAGATCGCGAAACCACGCCGCCTCTGAAGCCTGGCGAAACCGGAAGCCCAGACCAATTTACTTTTTCTGAGCTGCGGCTAGAGACTTTTGCTTTGAATGAGGGGGATTTGTTGGAGCCCTGACACTGGCTTTCATCTCTTGAGGGAGGGGCCATTACCTTGCAGCCTTACTCCCAAGTCGCCCGTGCTGCTGCAGCTACTCTTTCCTTCGAGCAGCCCTGCGCATACGCGTCCAGGGCACAGGCTCCTCGGGAACCTCTTCATCACTGCACCCAGCCTCCACAATCTCTGAAGTCAGCACTCCACTCCCTGATGGTCCTGGCCCCATCCCTGCATCACACGCAGGCCCCTCATCTGAGTCCTTGCTCTCCAAGACCTCAGCTGTCCGCACCTGCTGCCGGCGAGCCACAACATAGTTGGAGCCTTGACACCTACTTTATTTTTTCATTTGTTTATTTAAACATCGCAAAATCTTGGCGCTCCTTGAGTTTTAATGTAAAAACATTAAAAACAGAAATGCAATTATACCAGCATGAAAGTTCCAACATACCTTAAACTGAAATAAGTCACAATCTGCACATGCACATTGCAGTCAATAATGGGGCGCAGGCAAATGACTTGGGGATGACAAGGAGTGTATCTGGAGAGTTGGGAGTAAGTGTGGAGTTGGGTCCCTGCTGCACTGATCAGCTGTTTGGCAGTCAGCAGCCTGGCACAGCAGCAATAGAAGCAATAGAGGAAGGGGGTGTTAATAAACTATCTGCTTCAAGTATTGATTACAGTAGGTATATCATTGCATGTATCCATCTAGAGCAGTGGTGGGATTCAATTTTTTTTTACGACCGGTTCTGTGGGCATGGCTTGGTGGGCTTGGCAGGGGAAGGATACTGCAAAATCTCCAGGTGGCATTTGCCAGTTCTCCGAACTACTCAAAATTTCTGCTACCGGTTCTCCAGAACTGGTCAGAACCTGCTGAATACCACTTCTGATCTAGAGATCTTTTAAACCAGGGGTCCCCAACCACCTGTCCGCGGGCCGGTACCGGTCCGTGGAACAAGTCCTACCGGGCCGCTGGTTTGCTGGGCGCCGCCATCTTTTTTTTGATGAAAAAGTGCTTCCGGTGAGCTTTTCCGGGTAGAAAGCTCACCGGAAGCACTTTTTCATCAAAAAAAAGATGGCGGCACCCAGCTGACGCCGGTACCGGGCCGCGGCGCCCAGCTGATGCTGGTACCGGGCCGCGGCATAAAAAAGTTTGGGGATCTCTGTTTTAAACGAAGCAGAGAAATAAAGAATATTGTAATAATCTCTGCTCACACATAAATACAATTCAGTTCTCTAAAAGTTGTGCCAGGTTCCTCTGAATTGTAATATTTATATAACCTAATATTTAGCCCGGTGAGTTACTGTATAGGTACAATTCAAAAATACAAAATATATCTTACGCATAACAACATTTATACATTAAAGATGTTCCGATAGATACAATATTTCAATTCTGACAAAAATAGAATTGTTTCAATTAAAAGCAAAAAAAAAAAAAATTATTCATCTGATCCCCCTCAAAACATAAGTCTTAAGGAGCCCTTGCATGAAAAGGGCAACAAAGATGGACGTCCACTTTAGTCATGAAAGCCAACTGGGTGACTTTGGGACAGTCCTTCTCTCTTCACTCAACCCACTTCATGGGTCTGTTGTTGAGAGAAAATAGAAGGAGGAAGGGGTGTTGGATATGTTTGCCCACATGGGCTATTTGTAAAAATAATAAAGTTAGGATGGGTGGATATTTATATATAATATCTTTCTGATCGCTATTGTGTAAGATGGAAACATGAATGGGGTTTCCAAGGATGAACATAGCAAAATATTCAAATATCCTGAATCTGTAATCACTTTTAAACTAACTAGATTTAAAAACCAGGAAACTTTACAAAAATAAGATTTTTTGTTATATGACTCACAAAGATTATTTTTATTTCTCCCTCACAAGTGTGAAAGAATCCCTGGGGATAGGTGAAATTTCATTATACACAACATAAAGCTTTCAAAGAGTATGCATACTTGTTAGCATAAAATGAATTCAAAAGACCATTTCTTGTGCTATTATTTATTTGGATAGGAGCATTATAAGGAAACTTTTAATGAATGTAATTACATTGGGGTGAAAATGAAAGGTCTGCAATTTGTTATGTAAGACATTTATCTTCCAAAGGAAGGGGAGAAATCTGATCCCCTCCTACTTTGCTGAAGAAGGAGAAAACAGAACAATGTAATTAAAGAGGACACTACTTTATTAAGCAAGAAAGGGTCTGCAAAAACTGGGACCAAATTAATTTAGATATACTTGGATTATTAGCAGTCACTGATTTCTGTCACACATTCAAAAAAAATTGCCTTCCTCCAATCAGAAGTAACTTTGCTATAGACCTGGATTCTAGATCCCTGGGGAAAATCCCTCTTGCATTTGGCAGAGACTTTGTGAAAGATTGAATTCTCAGTGTCCAAGCAGAGGTGGGTATTCAGCAGGTTCTGACCAGTTCTGGAGAACCAGTAGCGGAAATTTTGAGTAGTTCGGAGAATGGGCAAATGCCACCTCTGACTGGCCCTGCCACCATCTATTCTCTGCCTCCCGAGCCCCAGCTGATCGGCTGGGTCTTTCTTTTGTTGCCCTGCACAGGACAACAGAACTGGAAAGCAGGTTAGTGGATTGGGGAGAGAATGGAGATTTTACAGTATCCTTCCCCTGCCATGCCCATCAAGCCACACCAAGCCAGGCTCACAGAACCAGTAGTAAAAAATTTTGAATCCCATCACTGTCAAGTTACAATAAGCAGAATTTTAATCCAGTTTTATTTATATATCACAAGTGCTGTATAGCCATCCTCCTTGCAAGCGCACAAATATTTTTCAGGCGAAGCTCCTTCCTTTCAGGGGAAGCTCCTTTCCAAAAGGCCTTCCTGCCCAATCTTGATGTAAAGATTAAGACCTATAAGAAGGGAAAAGTTGCCCATAAGCAAAAAGGTAAGCAGGCAGACTGAAAGGGGAGATGCATTTTATTTCAGTTTTTTTAAAAAATATAACTTTATTCAGTTTTTACAGAGTATAAAGATAAAAACTAACGAATATAAGTGGTCAGAATAAATAGAGGGAAAGAATAAAAAGAAAGGTATGGGATAGTGCAGGTCACAAAAACTATAGGAAAAAAGTATAAAAAGGAAGAGACTTCCAACTTCTTTTACAAAAGATAAAAATAACACTTAAATTCAACCCTGGTTTAAGAGTATATTACATAGTACTTAGTAGTAAATAAAATGGTAGTAAGCCTGTTGAAGAAAAGGAGTCGATACAGACACACCCAGAGCCCATAGCTTGTTTTAATAATATATGCAAATGAAAATATTTACAAATAGGTACGGAATTATGTAAAAAATATATCAATATATCAAGAAACATATCAAGCCTTAACCTACTTTTTTCCCCACTCTCTCAACTCTCTCTCTCTCAGCTTTACTTGTAATTTTTAATAGCATCTTCTCCGTAATCTCAATTACTGACAGAGGGAACCCTCTCACTATGAATTCTATACATCAGTGTCCATCTGTGCCATGACAAAGTCTTTTTGGAAGAATCATGCCATTTTATTCAGTCAGAAACTGTCGTGGATTTCTTAGAAGGAATGACATAGCAGTAAACAAATGCTGGGTGCTTACAGCTTATGTTCCTTGTAAACATTATCTTCCTATTAACCTTTATGAAGGATGCCCCCTAATGTATTCATGTATACGGTGTAGGACAGTCCTTCTCAAACTTTTTCCTTCATAACTCAAAAAGTCTAATCAAAAAGTCTAATCAAAAAGAAAGTCTAATCAAACTTCTATCAGAAAGTCTAATCAAACTTCTATCGTCTATCAGAAAGTCTAATCAAACTTCAAGGACATAAGTCCCTTATTTTAGAACTGTCACAATTTCAAAGAGTCACTGAATTGAATGGTTTTAACTCGAGGACTACTATAGTATAAAACAATATTACTGAATGATCTTTATGTCATGTCAACAAATTACTACTGGTAATTTCACCAATTTTTGTCTTATAGAAATACTTTGGGAATTTTTTCAATATATTTTAGTATATGAGGCTGTCTTTAAGTCAATTTAAATGTCTGTTGGTGGGATTCAAAAATTTTTTAACACCAGTTCTGTGGGCATGGCATGGCTTGGTGGGTGTGGCTTGGTGGGCGTGGTAGGGGAAGGTTACTGCAAAATCCCCATTCCCTCCCCACCCCACTAACCTGCTTTCCAGCTCCATTCTCCTGTGCAGGGCAACAAAAGAAGATCCAGCTGATCAGCTGGGACTCAGGAGACAGAGGATAGATGGGGTGGGGCCAGTCAGAGGTGGGATTTACCAGTTCTCCGAACTACTCAAAATTTCCGCTACTGGTTCTCCAGAACTGGTCAGAAACTTCTAAATACCACCTCTGCTCTGTTGTAATTGGTATGGGTACATATGTCCTTACCCAAAATAAAAACACTTTTATCCAATTTTGGATAAATTATCAGGTTTGGGAAGCCCTGGTCTAGAGGATAAAAACCTAAATGAAACATAGCAACATTTTTCAACAGTAGACAGCTGACTAAGTTATGCTCAAGTTGCTTTAAAAGAAGGGAACACTTATTTCCAAATTATTGCTCCTATGATCTATGCATAAAACATGCAAAGTTTTAATAAAACATTCTAATTGCACTTAGGGGAATGAAATGGCTTGTCACATTAAAACTGTACATGTTTTGAGCTGTTAAACTTTATGCATTATATATGCCATCATTCGTGGGAGGCTGCACACATGCAGAACCCTTTTTAATAGTAATCTTATTAAAAAGTACAACTGTAAAAATAAAAACTAGTGCAAACAAAAACAAGAAGAAAAATAGAAGGGGGAGAAAAGAAAAAATGGAAATAAAAAATAGAAAAGAAAGAACAATTAGACTATAGTAAAGAAAAGTAAAATATATAAATAAATGACATCCTCCTTCATCACAACAAGAATAAACAATTTTAATAACCTATCACCTTCTCTTAAAATACAACAAATGATTTAGTTTTTCCATATTCCCGTGGTGGCGAACTTATGGCAAACGTGCCCGAAGTGGCACACGGAGGCATTACTGCTGGCACGCGAGCACTTATCCAGAAAAGGTCTACTGCGCATGCGCACGTGCCAATCGCCCGACAGCTGATTGTCAAGTATCTGGTGCTCATGTGTGGGGGCGTGGCAGCCTGCAGGAGACACTCACACTTGCTCAGAAGCACGTGGTGCATGTGGGGGGCTCGTGCGCATGCGCAGAAGTGTGCAGCATGGGCCACTTGCGCAAAAGCGCACAGCGCGAGTTGCATGCACATACACAGGAGGCATGGGGGGGCACATGCATTGCATTCTGGGTGATGGCACACGAGCACAAGCAGGGAAGCATATGTGTAATTATCGGCACGGGAGCCCAAAAAGGTTAGCCACCACTGCCATATACCATCTTTTATTTTAAAAGAAATTCATAAACTTTTGTCTTTTCAGTTCTGATTTCAGGAAAAATCCATTAAGGGGTTACCAAAGATATCTATTTTAACTTTTATCAAATAAACCAAATTTATATTCCTTCCTTTTGTTTTCAACAATCTTGATCTTTCGTCCCTTCAAATAATGTAACAGAACTTGATTTCTTTTCATTTTTTTCCTTTGTCCCTTCACACAAAATTCTTCAAAGCTTTAACAAGCCTCTTTTGTACTGTAAAATAGGAAATTTATCCAGGTCACTGTCTTAGTTTATCATTTGTATATCCCTTTTAATTATTAAGAATTTAATTCTTGAGTAATTTAGGTAAAATAATTTAATAAGTTTAATTATTAAGTCTGTTATTTTTAAATCCACTTTCAGATCAGCCTCAAGTCTTGTCAGATAGAACAAATTCATCTTCTGTAACATCTTTTAAACACAATCTATCTGCCAGACACTCTTAAAATTTACTACTGGGACTATTGTTCAAATACATCCTTTGATACATCCAATGTCAAAATACTTTGCTTCATTTTATATTAGTAAGTCAAACTGATATGTTGTTCTTCAATGTAATCTTTCATTCTTTCTGGTTCCCTCTAGTGTCCAACATTCAACGTCTCAAACTATCATGCTTTTTTTTCAAAATATTTCAAAGTATTTTCTCATGGGAAGGCTTCTTAAAATAAATTCTAAAATCTTATGTCAAATCCATCTGGACTCTTAGTCAATTTGTAACTTTCCAAAAACAAAGTTCTAATCACTTGTTTTCTGCTTATTTAAAAAAAAAATATGTATTTTTATGTCAAACCTGTTTTTAAAAATCTTTTCACGAAAGATTGAAGGAAATTCAGCTATTGGATTTGTTGATCCAAGATTTTTTTTTAAAAAAAACTAGTTAACAGGCAATTTCCAAGAGTCTCCCAGAACTCTAAACCCACTGGAGATTGCTGTGTTTTGGTCTCCTCACAAGGAACAACTGTCTGGAACAATTGTGGGTGATCTCAAGTCCTCTCCTTGTTTGGAGAGGAATAATGAAGAGCTGTTCAATCTTCTTCCACATGAGTCATTATACAGCTGCAAGAGACTAGGGGTGATCCCTGCCCCCTATGTTCCATGGGACCTTATTTGTTTATTCCCAAGAGAAGGCAAGCAGTCCAGGGAGTTTCTTGTATGACTGGTAGAATACAATAAAGTAGTCAACTTGAACCCTTCACACATAAACCTGATGGTTTGCACCTGACAGTCACTCAACTAGCTTCATGCCTAAGAGAGGACTAGAACTCCCAATCTCCTGGTTTCTAGTTGGATGCCGCAAACACTACACTAGACTTTCTCTCCAATTCAATTATAATTCCCCATTCAATTCCATTTCTCTAAAAAGCCTTGAAGCTTTTAAGAAAAAGACTGTCACTCAATCATAGAGAATATCTTTGCAAGTAAATAAAGTAAGGGGTACTCCCCACATAAACCACTCAAGGGAAAGGCAGGATATGCATTTAAAATAGTAGTAAGAGCAGCAGCAGCAGTAGTAATGCAGAAAATTCCAATTCAATCTCTGGCATTTCAAGAAATTATTGGAAAGACCTGTGATAGACAAACCCTCCAATCATTGCAGACATTATTCAGTCAAATGTCTGGCTCAGAATAAGGGAGCTTCAGATATACTTATTCCTAAGTATAGGAATATATAGGAATACTTCCTAAGAATTCTACCTGGAATGCCTCTTGCAAAAAGCCCCAAATCTTGGGTTGGGTTTAGAAATTAAATCCAATTCAATGGTTCTTTGGAGAGCGGCAATTTAAATCCAAGCATAAACTACGGCTTGCATATTTACAGCTATTTACTCTGTACCAAATGTACTATTTACTATATGCTATTTATTCTGACACATTTTCACCAGTGAAAAGGGCAGTTATTGTATTGCACTTATTATAGTGTAAACAATAGATTATAATGGGACAGTTACTATGGTTCATTCTCTGGACTGCCTTGAGCATTTTCTAGAGCCTGTACAATGGCCATAGATCAGTGGCCCCCAACCTTTTTTGTCCCACGGACCGGTACCAGCATCACAAAATGATCCATGGACCAGTACCGGCATCAGCACGCACGACCAAGGCAAGGCGAGCCAAGCCAGCCAGCCGTCCCCCGCTTCTCCCCGCCACCTTCAACTCCTCCTTTGTACCTTTGTCAATGGGCTTTTCGGGCTCTTTCTTAATCTCTTCCTGAGTAACGCGAGACTCCACTGTCATCGGGACGGCTCTTCGTTCGAAGCCACCACCCCCTTTGACGAAACTAAGGCGCGAGGATTCCTTCAGCACCCAAACGCCGCTTTCCAACCGACGACCGACAAACTCACCTGGAAGCACTTTCTCAAGTGCCGTCGAAACAAGATGGCGGCGCCCACTTCTTTGCGGCCTGGTAAAAAATGATCCACGGACCGGTACCGGTCCGGGGCCCGGTGGTTGGGGACCACTGCCATAGATAATGCTCAAGGCATCAGAGAATCTCCCAAAGTGTGTATGTACCTTATGAAGCACTGTTATTGCGTCTCCTGATTTAGTAGTTTCCTTCATCCCAGGATCATTTGGCAACTGATTTTTAAAGACAGCAAGTGAGTGAGTGAGTCTACCAAACTTACGTAGCTGCCCATATAGGTAGTCCTCGAATTACAATCACAATTGAGCCCAAAATTTCCATTGCTAAGCAAGACAGTTGCTAAGGAAGTTGCACCCCATTTTGCGACCTGTTTGCCACAGTTGTTAAGCAAATCGCTGCAGTTGTTAAAGTGAATCAGGTGGTCATTCAACGAATCCAGCTTTCCCCATTGACTTTGCTTGACGGAAGCCAGCTGGAAAGGTTACTGTTGGCGATCACATGACCCCAGGCACTGGAACCGTCATAACTACATGCCAGTTGCCAAGAACCTGGGTTTTGATCACGTGACTGTGGATACGCTGCAATGGTCATAAGTGTGAAAAACGGTCCTAAGTCGGTTTTCAGCACCGTTGTTAACTTCATTCAAAAACGATTGTAAGTCGAGGGTTATCCTGTATTCTGAACTATAATCCTGGATGGCTCTCAAAACAATTAAAGCCAAAAAGAAGAAAAAACTCCAGCCACAATCAAAGCATTCAGCAACATTCTCCCCTATGTCAGTCTCATCCTACCCCAATGCTAGCTCTTCAAGATCTTCTGGAAAGCAAGGGATTGCTTTCTGCCGGGTCTCTGGAAAAGGGTGTCCCACAGAGCAGAGAAAATTATGGAGAAGGCACCCTTCCTAGATCCAAGTAAGGAAAAAGCAGGAAGAGGGACCCGCAAAGGTCAGTGATGCAATGGGAGTTACTGCATCGTTGACTGACAATCCATGAAGTAGGTGCTGCATTCTGGGCTAAAGATGTGCAACTCCCATGGTAGGCTTGGGTCTGATCATTTCTTCGATCTTGAAGGAATCTAAGGCATGCAGGCTTTGTGCTGTATGGAAGAAGCAAAAACTCTGATGAATGAAAGACGTCTGTATTTCTGTACCAGAGTAAAATTCAGCGTACTTAATGAGGTTCTTTTGTTGGTAAGTTCATTGTGAACTGCACGCTAAAGTGCGCAGAGATTGCCTGAAGGGGTTCGTAAGAATTTAAATATTTTAAGTAGGCGTCATGAGGACTCAGATTGTTGGGGAAAATATGCTGACTCTGTAAACCGCTTAAGAGAGGGCTGTAAAGCACTGTGAAGTGATATAGAAGTGTAAGTGCTATTGCTATTCTTCAAAAGACCTAGAAGGCACCCTTTGGTATGAGACCATACTTACAAACCAGGGGTTCCCAACCGGGGGTGCGAAAACCTGGGTTTAGAAGTTTCAAAATTATAGTGTATATGTGTCAGCGTTCCAGCAACCCTCCATTCCAACCAATAACTCCGAGACAGACATCTCTCAAAGGTTCCTTTATTTCAATAGTAACTAGCACATCTGTGGAATCCCGAATCTGAAAATTTCGGACTTCCTTGCAAAAATCAAAACTACAAATCCATCCCCCCGCTTAGCCATCATCACCTGACATGGTCCGATCACCATCTGTCCTAAAGTTAGATTCCCATTTCATTATGCGCCACACTCAGTGATCTTGAACCAGCAAAAGAATTTTATTTTGTCTAACTAGACATACTCAAATGAATTCCTCCCTCCCACTTTCTCAGGCTCAATTGTGGCAGCGTGGGAGCATCAAATCTCAATATGGCTTCCAAAGCTGACAATATGCATAATTATATGCATATAATTATTTACTTTTGTAAGGGGTGCGAGAATATATCAGAAGTGTTCTAGGGGTGCAAGTATAGAAAAGGTTGGGAACCCCTGTTATAAACAAACTGTTGTAATTTCACCTAAGCTGTTTTCCTTTGCATCTGAGCTACTGCCTAATACGCACTGTGGTTTCTGTTTCTGCAGACAACAACTCTCATTGGCCTTCTGAAGACAGCCCGTCTACTGCGTTTAGTGAGGGTTGCCCGCAAACTGGACAGATACTCGGAATATGGTGCAGCTGTCTTGATGCTACTGATGTGCATATTTGCACTCATTGCTCACTGGCTGGCTTGCATTTGGTATGCCATTGGGAATGTTGAAAGGCATTACTTGTCTCGCAAAATCGGTTGGTTGGACTCCCTGGGACAGCAGCTGGGAAAACATTACAATCGGAGTGATGGCAGCTCAGGACCATCCATCAAAGACAAATATGTCACCGCACTTTATTTTACCTTCAGCAGCCTGACCAGTGTAGGATTTGGAAATGTGTCTCCAAATACCAACTCAGAGAAAATCTTTTCTATTTGCGTCATGCTGATTGGCTGTAAGTATGCAGCGTTTTTTTTTGTTGTTGTTTGCATTTTTTACTTCCGCACTAATTTACTAATGAATTTCTGAACTGTTTGGCTACTCAAAACTTTCAAAAGATTGAAAGAATGTGCTTGCAAAGTGAAGACTGGGCAAAATTTCTGTAGGGCGTGCACTTTTAAATGTATTTTCACGCAAAAGTTTTGCCAGTGTTCATTTCGAACTTCACCTTCTGAAATTCTCTGGTTCTGGAGAACGTCTCCATCCAAAATTCTGGATGTTTTTGGTACGGAGGTTTCACAGCCATTAGAATTTTTAGGGGAATTTACTTCTGCCCTTAAGCCTATTCTTTTTTACAGAAATTTATGAAATTAATATTAGTTATTTATGCACTCTATGGACCTTGAGCTTGAAGGTCCTGTCTTGTTAGGGTTGGTTTACAACATATGAAAATGGAAGGTTTGCATCACAACCTATTTAATTGGTTTACTATTGCTTTAAAAAGGATTGCTGCTTAAAGAACATTTCATAAGAATTGTGTCAGCTCTGGGATTAGCTGCCAAGAATGTTATAAGGAATGAAAGGGGGGTGGAGGGGTTGGAAAGTTCAAGGTTATTTCGTATGTCGCATTAAGAAATTCCAGCTGCAGTTAATTGGTTCTCGTGATTAATGAAGTGCAAGAAGTGGGAGGAGAGAAGGTGGATTTTGTGAAACTTGCTGAAAATGACTTTCAGTTTTGGAAATTTTCATAGATGTACCAGAGCTGTTCCTAATAAAGCAATTGGAGATTATGCTTGTCTCGGAGTGATTGATTACCATGGACAATTTCTGGATGCCTAACAAATAGATTGCAATCACTTTGCTATTAGAGATGCAGCTTTGGAATGTTGATTCATATAGTTTAGACTTGTTCTTTTATTGGTTCATTCATGTTCTCTAAATTGATTGTATAGTTGTATATTATATAGTTCTTCTTGGCTATTTGTAATCTACTGACATGAAGGATTTTGGATTTTTGAAAGGGAAAAAAATAATACAGGATGCATTTGCCTAATTACAAAATAATCACAAACATACGTACATTAAGCCAGGAATCAATGCCTCCAGCACAATTTGTATTCCAGAAAAGATTCAGTAGCACTTTTCTTTTTAAAAAAAATTAGCCACTGTCTTCAGGTTATTTACAGTACCTCTTAAGGAACTATTCACACTTAGAATCCTTTTAAAGATCAACTTGCAATCTTGTGGCACAATGTGAACAGTGGTGGAATTCAAATTTTTTTACTACCGGTTCTGTGGGCGTGGCTTATTTGGTGGGCATGGCTTGTGGCCATGTGACTGGGTGGGTGTGGCTTAGTGGTCATGTGACTGGGTGGGCGTGCTTGGTGGGCGTGTGACGGTGGGCGTGGCCAACTCAATGTCACTCACATCAAGGGGTGCCTCACCTGGCCCCTCCCCTCCCAGCCATTCCTTGTCACCCAGCCTCAGCTTATCTATAGTTCTGTAAAAATGTTGTTCACCTTTTTTGACTTTATAATCTGCATACTATAGATGTACTTTCATGGACCACTGAAAGGAGGAAATGGCTCACATGCTTTACCCACAAGAGTGTGATAGGCAACAGGCTTTTAAGGGGCTGCCACAAAGAAAGGGGGACAATGTATTTTCCAAAGAAGCAGAATGCAAACAAGAAGCAGTGGATGGAAACTGAACAGAGAGAAGCAACCTAAAACTAAGGAGAAACTTCTTGACAGTGGAATTAACCAGTGGAACTGCCTGCCTCCAGAAGTTCTGGGTGCTCCATCACTGGAAGTTTTTAAGAAAAGACTGGGCAGGCATTTCTCTGAAATGGTATAGGGTTCACCCTAAGGTCCCTTCTAAGTATTATTCTGACACCTTTCCCAGGATTTCTACTCAGAGTTTGGCATCCTCAGTTTTCTTGCCTGAGCTGCGGGTTGGACTGGAAGACCTCCAAGGTCCCTTTCAACTCTTGTTAAACACATGTGTATTTTATGCTCTGGACTATTGACATTGAATGCATGTAAACCCTGAAAAATATGTGGTAGCCCTGGGAAAAAGAAAGGCAGAAAAATCACTCTAGGTGTAGGGACAGTGTAAAATATTAATACATGATAAATAATGGAACAATTAAAAATAATAGCACAGAGTTTTATCTCTCTCTCTCTTCCTATTTTTTTTCTTTCTTTCTCTCCTTCTTCCTTCCTTCCTTCTTTCTTTCTTTCCTTCCTTCCTTCTTCCTTCCTTCCTTCTTCCTTCTTTCCTTCCTTTCCTTCCTTCCTTTCTTTCTTTCTTTCTTTCTTTCTTCTCTCTCTCTTTCTTTCTTTCTTTCTTCTCTCTCACACACACAAACACACACACACAGCACTTAACAGACAAGCATTTTGGAAGCAGCTCCTTTAAATTTCTCCCAGGCTGGAGTGGATTCCCCATGCCCTCTGTCAGACTGCACTCCTTCTCACTCCAGACACTTTAACTTACAAGGGGAAAGTGATACTTGCAGCGTCCATGCCTTTCTTCCTTTTCCCCGGGAGAAAGAGGACGTGGGGAACGGAAAGCTAGGAGAGAGATCGCAAGTGGGTGACCCGGCGACCGGGTTGGGGGCGTGGCCAGCCAAGGATTGCCACTGGTTCGGTGACCCATGCCAAATAACCGCTATAGGTGCGAACCGGTTGAATAGCACCTCTGAATGTGAAATGTATAGACCCTATTGATCTTTGTAGCTCAGTTTAATTTAGTCGATATTTGGTTGGCTTTATTATTATTAGTGAGAGCGCCAATTTGGTGCAGTGGTGAAGGAATCAGGCTAGAAAGCAGGAGACTGTGAATTATAGTCGCACATTGGGCACAAAGCCAGTTTGGTAATTTTAGGCCAGTCACTCTCTCTCTCTCTCTCAGCCTAGGAAAGGAGCAATGGCAAAGCACTTCTGAAAACCCTTGCCAAGGAAACTGTAGGGGCTTGTGAAGGTAGTCTCTGGGGATTAGACACAATTGAATAGAAGAAAATAAATTAGTTGTAATATTATCATCAACAACAACTATACAAAAGGATCTCAAAGTGGTGTACAAAAAAAAAACACAATTAAAATACATATTCACATCTGCGCAATAAAAAGGAAGCAGAGGAAGAAAACAAAACCTACAATTATTGTACGTTTATTCATGGAAAGCCTGGGTGAGAAGGTAGGCTTGGACAAGCATGGTAAACATATAATAGAAGATGCTTCACAGGGAAAGTGCATTGCACAGGCAGATAGTGCCACAAAAAATAACACATTGATGGGCAGAAGCCTCATTCTTGGCACACACTGCAGATGTGTAAGTTGTGAGTTGGTAGCAAAGCAATTATACTGGTATGATATAGACATGCATTGCATCTGGTAACCTGTTCTGCTGTGGCATTCAGTTAACTTAATTCTGAGTTCTACTATAAACTCTCCCTCGTTTAAACATCTATTGATTATGAAATGTGTAAACAGCTTTCTCTTGGAATAGCCAGACTGCGGTAATCAACAAAAGCTTCAAAGTGTTCTTGAGGCAATTTGATTGAAACCTTGGTTACAGTCTGGAGTGGGCATATGATGAGGACCTTAGCTTATTATTGTTCTTAGGTGGCTGCACCTTGAGGTCCTCACTGGATTTCTGATGCACTTCAGGAGATGATATGCTAGAAGAAATAGCTAGAGTGCCATGGAAAGAAGTAAATCTAACCAAAAAATAGTAAAAGCCCATATTAGGGATTACAAAGTAGCAATAACAGCAGTAAAAGATAGGTATTTTTCTACTCTTATCACATCCACAAATAGCTATCCAGCAGCCCTTTTTTAAAGTGGCTTATTCCTTGCTAGGGAGTAACAAGCCACGGAATGATCTGTATATTCACTGCAGGGAATATTCCAGGCATCTGGTGCCTAAAATAACTCAAATCCACTCAAAGTTGGATTCCGCCTAGAAAATTTGTTGAGATAATTAAACCTTGTGTGGTTACTGGGGTGAGTTTGAACCTGTAACTCATGAGGAAGTAGACAAGGCCATTGGGATTGCTGACCTGCCCACCTATTTACATGTCAGCCCTGGCTGATGAAGGCTATCCAGAAGTCTATGGGTGGTGAGGTCCACCATAGTATCTGCTTTGAAAAGTCAACTGCTTTGAAAAGGCATTAGTATGCCTCCTCAAGAAGCTATCATTGGATCCAAACATTTTTCTTATACAATTTTCCCCCTAATCTCCTTTTTGGGGGAAAGTTGTTGAGGAGGTAGTCAGGCTACAGCTTCAGAGCACCCTGGAGCTCCTTTTCCAGTCACGTTTCAGACTGAAACATATAACTGAATCAGCATCGGTTGTGCTTGCTGGTGATCTCTGGTGGGACTGCGATGATGATAGTGCATCCATTTTGACTCTCTTTGATCTTTCAGTACCATCAAGCATGGCATCCTTCAGGACCACCTAAAGCCAAGGGTATCAAACTCCTGGTCCTCAGGCCAGATGTGTCACATGCTGGCCACGCCCACCCCCGGTTTAGCAAAGGGGAGAAAAGTCACAATACGTCACTTGACAACAACATGAGGCCGCAAGTTTGACACCCCTGGCCTACAGGGCTTTAGGAGTAGGAGAACATAGTATTGCGATGGTTCATTTCCTTCCTTGTGGTGAAAAATTATTATTAATAATATGTAAGTGCAATGGTAATAACATTCAATAAGAAATAATTATCCTTATAGAAGTATTAGCAGAGCAGATAATGAAACCTCCAATGACATAAATACAAGTCACCAATATAAAATTAGTATAAAATATGCCCCTTGTCTTTTCTTAAACTTTGCAAGGTTTCAGCTTTAAACAATTTACCAAATGAATTTAGCCTATTCATTGGGGGTTTTTTATAAGACATTATACAAGAAAATGAGACTATTCCTCTGCACTGACATTCCTGGGCCTTTAAGACGTCCTTTGAGAATGGCTCAGATATGTGCAGTGTATTGAAAAATCCCTACTCTGCAAAGTTTATGTTAACTAGGTCTATCTTGGGCGTGGCAAGGAGACCTACTTTACGGAGGATATCTTCCATCTGTGCCATCCTCCTTTTGAAGTGTTGTTCAAACGAAGTCCAGTTTCAAGAACATAAGAAAGAACAGGGAGCTTGAAGTTACCCATTAACTGTAAGAGTTACATAGCAACGCTTAGGTCACCTTGTCATAAGTCTTCCCAAGTGGGAAGTGTTTCATTTCTACTGAAACTCTTGTCATTATTTCTATTTTGGCTTTCATACATGCAGTGTCTACAGTAGGCTATAACTTCTAACCAACCTTGGCTGATCTCAATAAGCTAAGCTGGTTAGAATCGGATATGGGAACATCAGGAAATGACGGAGCAGTAGGTTGGAAGGTCTCAAAATACTTGTCAAAAACACCTCATGGATGGGTCTACATAGTCACCAGGAGGCAAATTCAAAATGAGAGAATTGGTATGGTACAGTGGTTAAGATGTAGGATTAGGATCCAGGGCTTTTTCTGCACTGCAACCTTCAATTTCTTATCTTCCATGTAAATTAGCTGAGAAATGACGTTAATAGAAAGTGTTTCCGGATTTCAGTCCCTTCCACCCATTTGGCCACAGGGCTGGTCAGGTATTCTGTCCAGCCTACAGTTACCACCACTCCTGCTTCTCCTCCTCTCCCTCTTCTTCCATGCAATGGAAGTAGCATTACTTACTTTCCATTATGTGGGCAAGCATTTTGAGTGCTGGTGAAGAAAGAAAATCTAACATTTTTTTTACAGTCCTTCCTGTCAATGGAGTTGAAGGAAAAATGTGGAAGAACTCTTGCCAAATTTATCCACTTTTTAAACTGTTCCTCCCCTTGGACATAAAACCCCAAAGTTCCATCCTTTCATAGGAGATAAGCCACCAGCCCAGTAGGAAATGCCTGGCAAGGTGTTGAGGTAATTCCCTGTTAAGAGAATGAGCGCACACAGGGAGACGTAGTGAGAGCAGTGAGGAATAACACACAACCAGCACACAGATACACTGTATAGTAAAATGTAGGTTTTTACTTCCAGTAAACAGTTAAGCAAAGTCCAAACACAGTCCAAGTCATTCACGGTTAAAGCAGTCAGTTTTCAGTCGAGGGATAATCCAATAACGAAGTCCAGTATCATAAACAGTTCAGTAACAGACTTACATCAAATCCAAGAAGAACTATGATCAGCAACAATCAATAGGGAAATGCAGGAACACACTCTCAGCAACAGGAGAACAGCCCAGGTTTCTGGCTCCATCTAATGGCCGTTTGAGGAACCACACCCAATTACAATTTTAGCATTCCCTTAAAGAGACAGTATTAAAATGTCTATCCTGGTTTATATATTTTCCAACCCAACTGTTAGGTGACTTACATTCCTAACACAAGGCAGAAACTGAGAGAGTTGAAGGATACCCAAGATAGCACACACTAGCCAGTGGAAACAGAGGCATTTGTTGTAAAGTGGAAAGAAAGGCAAAATGGGCACCTGCGAAGCCATGTTTGCACCAGTGGAGAAAGAAAGGAGGCAGAGTAAGAAGACATAATGTTTATCTTCCCAGCAACCTAGGAACAGGCTGAAGATGACATCATTCATCCTGCCCTTTCTAAATGGTAGATGGCTACCTTTGCTCTGAGGCAAGAAAGGAAGTGCAGCTCAATCCTGAATAGAATCAGAGTCTTATCGACTCTTTAACCATGAAAACTCTCTGGGTGTCTCTAAAATAGTCATGTCCTCTCAACCCAACCTACTTCAGACCACCACACAGACATAAAATGAAGAGAGCTTCGCTATATCCTCCTAATGCAGTTATCTAGTTATTACTTCTGTCTTTGTTTCCCCATCTGATCCAATCCAACTCTGTGGACACGACTGAATGGATATCATCTTCTTCTTCCTCCCCCTCCTCATCCTCCTGCTTCTTCTTCTCTCTTTCCTCCTCCTTCTCCCAAAATCCAACCAAACTCATTCAGTGCTTGGAAATAGCAACCTTTTCTTCTTGGGTGGAGCCCTTCTTAAACTATGAAAAAAAGGGAAGTGAGAGAAATAGGTGGGCATTCTTGGCACTGGAGCCATCTATCAACAAGGATCCCATTAGGAAGGCAAGCACTCCTTAAATAAACTGTTTTCTTGGTAAAATGTCTTGTCATACCCATGAAGGATGAGGGAGAGAACTTCTAAAGCAGGATTTTCTTGCATTATTTTAAACCGTTTAAGCATCTATGTGAGAAAAAAATGAACTTGTAAGATCTGACACCATCAGCTGGCTTTGTGATATCAATGTCACAGGAGCTAGGAAACTATTTGATTTAAAAAAAAAATATTAGAGGAAAAAAATCTTAAAAGTAATGCTTTGGGGCAATAAGCAACTCCTGGTCACATTGTGCACCCTGGGGATGCAGACTACAAGACTTGCTTTGGGAAACCTGTTTAAAAAACATGCAAAATGTTTTTGCTTGAGGACAGTAGTTCATTCCTTTCAAGAATCCCCAAAAGAGGTACATAAAGACTGCAACCCTGGAATTTTTTTAAGATGCAAGTTCTAGAATTCTTAGGACCTTCAAATTTATTTTTTAAGCCAAGTTAAAACTTTAATATTCTATCTGAATATTATTGTTGTTAGTAATAATATCAATAGCAAAATGCCATCTCCACTACACTTTTTTAAAGGATGAAAGGCTATTTGTGTGGGAGAGGAGGATGAAGAATTTTATTTTCTGTAGCTTAGGTTTTCAAGTTGTTACTGAGTCTTATATCCATGATATAAACAAGTGAGAAATTGGGTAGACTGAACAAATAACTTTTTTAAATGAGCATATTTAAGTCAACCTTATTAGAAGCTGGGATGAAAAGAAACTGTAATTTAGAAAGATCAACTTACTAAACGTATGGACTAAAACATTAATGATGCCATAGCCAGTGTAGGTGCTTCCAGATC
Organism: Notechis scutatus; assembly: GCF_049901735.1. Classification (NCBI taxonomy): domain Eukaryota; kingdom Metazoa; phylum Chordata; class Lepidosauria; order Squamata; family Elapidae; genus Notechis; species Notechis scutatus. Next base: position 195,410,697 of record NC_142009.1, read on the forward strand.
AGGCACTTGTTCAATCACCTTATCTGATTCATGACTTTCTTCCTCTTATAGTCCTCTTTTTTCAACCACCATATTTGTATTTGCTCAGGAGGGGAAAAATGAATAACTACATTACAGTATGTATTTTGATTGCTGGTTTCAAAAGCCTTTGACTTTGATCAAAGGGAAGTTAGGAACCAGCTCTAAATTGGAACTCTCAATTGATCATTCTCCATACAGAAGGTTCAAGGGTGGGTTTAAGTCGTGACCTGCAATTATCAGGTGCAGAAGTTAGATCCTATAAGGTGGTCCCTAATGTCCAGAGAGGCAATAAATTGGCAATAGGCTATTCTGAGTAATATAATAACTGTACCTCAAGATAAAGCTCAGGGGAAACAGGATCTCTTCTGGATCAGATCAAGGTCCATTTAATCTGATATCATGTTTCCAAAAGTGACTATGAAACAATTGGGTTTCATATCTGTATTGCCCCCCTTTCCATAGCAAAAGGTATTCCAGTAATACAGTATTTGAGTCAAGAACTGCAGCGTGCATTTTATGTAGTTTAATGCAAACTCTATTTGCAATTTCATAAGATAGGGTTGAAGCTACATATTGCTTCAGTAAATACTTGTTTATATATTTTTCACCGAATCTCGTGACAATCAGTTTGATTCTCTGTCTCTCAAATGTTAGGAATATAACAAGAGAAAATCCTCTCACAATCCATTATTGTACATACACATTTATGAACATACACATTTATGAGAATTGGCAAATGCACTCTGTTATGTCACACGTCATGTCAGTCATAGCAATAAATTTCACCTCTCCAGAAACTCAGTCCTTCATTCAATAACTAGCTAACAACAGAAGCTTCATGGGTGAAATACAGCTAATTAAGCTGTTGTATTGCAGACAAGAAAAAATAGTCAGAACACTGTTTGCAATAGTGGCGAATATCTGTAGCTCACGTGTAGGATGGGGGTGAGGGTTTGTTCTTCAATCTTGTGGGTTGGTTTCCAAATGTTTCATTACGAGACTAGGTAACATCTTCAGTGGAGTTCAGGGAATGTCAGTGTCCTTCTGTTTATAAGGGTTTCAGGTGTGGGTGGGTCATGTGAGGGACTTGTGATGGGTCAAGGTCAAAACCAACCCACACAACCTCCCTCCCCGACCAGCAGTTCACCTCCCAATGACCCTGACCTGCTGTAACCTCCTTATCCGAAGGCCCATCACAAGACTCACTGAGGACTCACGCCTCACCGATCAGAAGACCCTCATTTGACGCACCCACACCCGAAGCCCTTATAAACAGAACACGGACAATGACATCCCCTAAACTCTGCTAGCCTGGTACTCAGCTAGTTGATATCATATTACCTGGTAATGAAATGTTCGGAAACCAACCCACAGGCTTGGAGAACTTCACCCTCCTCAGTAAACCATCTCTAGAGTTGTTGTGGATTTCAATTCAGCTACAGTCCTTTTTTGAGAAGGTGCTCCTCAGCGTATGCAAGCCACTAAGCAACAGAAGGCCCCATTAAGAAAAGCTGGGTCCTCATTTTATCCACCTCGGAAGGATGGAAGCAGAGATGGTATTCAGCAGGTTCTGACCAGTTCTGGAGAACCGATAGTGGAAATTTTGAGTAGTTCGGAGAACCAGCAAATACCACATCTGACTGGACCCACCCTCATCTATTCTCTGCCTCCCATTGAGTCCCAGCTGATTGGCTGGGTCTTCTTTTGTTGCCCTGCACAGGAGATCGGAGCTGGAAACCAGGTTAATGGGGTAGGGAGGGAATTCCTCCAAGACTGGGGTGGGAATGGAGATTTTACAGTATCCTTCCCCTGCCACGCCCACCAAGCCACGCCCACAGAAACAGTAGAAATTTTTTTTGAATCCCACCACTGGATGGAAGGCTGAGTCAACCTTGATCCCTATCTCCCTGGGGAGGGGGGGTTTCCCTCTCCAGGATGTGCAGAGACTTTGCTAGAGGAAAAAAAAGAACTTCACTGCTTTTCCCTTCTCAGGTAGCAAGATATTGCTCTTCTAGGCACACTTATTGGATATAAGAAAGAAAGAAAAAAAAAACCTAGGGAAATTGGAATCCTTCACCCTTCCTGCTCTTCTCCAATTCATTGCACCTGCTCTTACTTTTACTTCCCCCAAGATCAGCCTTCCTGTGGGGACCGAACCTCGCTGGACTCTTTTTTGGCTACTGAGATAGCCGTCTTCAAAGTTTTGTGGCTTTCCTCTTAAGGACATTGCTGAGTGCAAAGAACTCTTTGGCAACTTACTGACCTTATTCCCCAGCAAGGTTGAAGGATTAGATGAGCTTAATGGAAAATCTCTTTATATCCTTGCAGTTAATTACTCTGCTTCAAGCATCCCCCCTCTGATTAGTGAAGGGTAGATAAAACTTTAGACCTTCTGCTCTTTTGGCAGTAGGGAAGCTACTGAAACACAAGTTAATGTCAGAAGCACCAAGCCATAGATAAGAGACATCTCTCTCTCCCTCTCTCTCTCATTTCTAGGGAGAACAATGAGACCACCCAATGTAATTTAGGGCCCTGTTCATTATGACTGTTATGTCTCAGCCTGCATCAACCTTTCGAACTAGGCCAAAGCCAGAACCAGATTGTTGAGGTCTCATTGAAGATTTTACTTTATTGAACTAGGCTACAGTGACAGAAGTTTGAGAGCCTGTTTGAGTGAGTGAGTTGGATTTTTCTCCACGATCTTTGAGAAATCCTGGAGAACAAACAATGCTCTAGGGAATTTGAGGTGCCAAATCTTGCCCCCATCTTAAAAAAAGAGAAAAGGAAGATCCAAAGAAACAGGTCAGTTATTCTGACATTGATACCTAAAAAATTTGCAGTGAATTATAAAAATAATCTTATAAACACTCTGAAAACAATGTATGAACTTCCCAGATGACAGCATAAATTTATCAAAAATTAAAGCAACTATTGATATTAATTTTTTTTATTAACTTCCTTAATTAATTGTTGGGAGTGCTGTAAATGCCACTTAGCTTGATTTATCACAGCATTTAATAAAATGATCATGTCGTCGAGTTAGCATCGATGCTTAATGATCACATTTTTTTCTCCAGGATGATCTATCCTCTAAACTAGTTTTTCAGATCTTCTAATAGACATGCAATAATTGAGTCCATCCACCTTGCTAGTTGTCCTCTTCTGATCTTTTCTTTCACCTTTCCCAGTAGTATGGACTTCTTGAGACAGCTAGTTCTTTGTGTGATGTGTACGAAGTATAATAATTGAACCTGGCCATCTGTACCTTGAGTGAGAACCCTGATTGGTTAGTTTAATTATTGTTTTCTTGGCTATCCATGACCTTCTCAGAAGTCTTCTGTAGCACTACAATCCAAAAGCATCAAGACTCTTTCTATCCTATTTCTTAACACTTTCTACTTTCACTTCCATACTGCCTCACAAGAAAACTGTTGCCTGCACATTTGATAAAATACCCTGACCTATAAACAAACCATTTAAGTGTGGGCTGGATGGTACGATAATAAAATGGACAAATGCATGGCTTAATGTTTATTCAAAGGGTACTCATTAAATGGAGATATATATCAACTGGGATATCGTACCATTAATTTCTGGGAGTGTAAAATACATTTTCCCTAGCTTAGAGAAAAGGGCTGAAAATGCTAAATAACTTTAACAGAAGCAAATGTAAAAATCTTCACTTAGGAAAGAGATCAAATACACAGACTGAAAGAACGAATATGTAGCTTTGCAATATTACAAATGAAAAGCATCTTGGAGCAATAGTATATTGCAAACAATATAAATCAACAATGTGGTATGGCTTCAAAAATGAATTTCCCTGCTAATCATGAGAAGTAATAGTTACAATTTATTTTGAGGTGGTAAGGCCCCCATGAATATTATGTCCAGTTTTTGATTCCATACTAATAGACTGGCCACAAGGATCACTTGGGATAGAAATTAATCATAAGAAGAAAGATTGTTGGATCTCGTCATGGTTAGCCTAGAGAAGAGAAGAATGAAGGGTGATGTAATAGCAGTGTGCAAATACCAAAAATGATATCACACAGAAATGAAATCAAGATATTCTGTATGTATAACACAGACTAAAGGACAGGTTTCAATTTAATATTTGTAAAAAATTTCAATACTGATGTCCACTGATGAAATTTTATTCAGTAGATATGTCCATGCAGAAGCTAGATGACCATCTGTTGGGTAGATGCTTTAATTTGAACATCTACAGTGAAGTTGATCTCAATGGCCTAAATAGATCCCTGAGTTGTCCTGCAGTGAGATAGGCAGCAAATAAATTTAATAAATAAATAAATAAACCTATTTTTTCCAGTCCCTCAAGAATAACTCTGTCAGTGGCATCTCTAAACATGACACAGAATCGACTTTCCGCATTCTTCTGTCTTTTTCATTTCTGCAAGTCAGTAAAAATTGCACACTTTCATTTGGTTCTATTAGATACCATAGATTACAAATGATCATTACATAGCATACACCACATTTTATAGCTGACCAATAGTACAGTTACATCAGTCTCCATTTTATGTTTTAGGGGACTAACATTAAGTAATCTTATAAAAAGTTTGGTTATACAGCAACTGCCCTTGACCAGGGCAGGCAAGCCAAAAATAAATTGCTTAAACTGATCTAAAAAAAAATAGCAAACAGTTCTCAATATCAATGGAACTGGAATGTATTTCAAAAAGACGAGACAAATGGTTCAGTCCTAAAATTTGTTGCCTCAGCGGTGGCACATCATAGAACTGTTGTAATATTGCAAAATGGTATGCTGTTTCATCTATACTTGTCTCCTTTTTTCCATTACCTTTATCCAAACCAATTGTGGAGAAGTCTACAGGAAACTTAAAAAAAGAACTTTCCACAATCCCAGCATCAAATACTTTCTTTGTGATTTCATGCCCCCTTTATGTCCTTTTCTGTTGAACTTTTGGGGCATTTTAAGGACATGTATAATCCAAGCATCATTAAGTGCTTTCAAGGTGAAGTTAGATGTCAGTCTGGTGAAACTAAACTCAGTGCAAATGCTACGTGTTCCAAGTATGTGTTCAAAGCCACAAAGTCAAATGGTTTGCAGAACTGAAACTGAATCATAAATGAGGTCATCTATATTTTAGCCAGGCATATTTTTCTTGCTGCTTGTGATCATGCAGACTTGGGCAACTAGATGATTGGAATAAATAGTGGTTACATTTACTGATTATCATGTAAGGATCTCTGGGGTATCGGGTATATTTGATGACAAGAACTGAACCCAAAATATTTTGTAGGCAAATTGTATATCCTGAGACTAGACTTTGCTCCGATATTCTAATATTTCAGCAGCTTGAATTGGAATTTGCACTGTATATCGGATATTAATACAATTGAGCGAGTCCAGAAGTATTTCATGAGAAGAGTACTACACTCCGCTCCTCACAACAGAATACCCTATATCACCAGGCTTGAAATTTTAGGCTTGGACAACCTTGAACTACGCCGCCTACGGTTGGACTTAAGCGTAGTACACAAAATTATCTGCTATAATGTCCTACCAGTCAATGACTACTTCAGCTTCAACCGCAACAATACAAGAGCACACAACAGATACAAACTCAATGTAAACCGCTCCAAACTTGATTGCAGAAAGTACAACTTCAGCAACAGAGTGGTCAATGCCTGGAATGCACTACCTGACTCTGTTGTTACATCCTCAAACCCCCAGTCCTTTAACCTTAAATTATCCACTATTGACCTCACCCCATTCCTAAGAGGTCTCTAAGGGATGTGCATAAGTGCACCATCGTGCCTTCCGTCCCTGTCCTACTGTCCCCATTTATTCGTACCTATTTCCTGTATTCTTACTCATGTTTATACTTATACCTGTTATCTTGTAAGCGATTGACAAATCAAATAAATAAATAAATAAATCTATTGGGGATCAATTATACTGGGTTCATCTTGCCCTGTCTACTCCCAAATCCACTCCATTTAGGAGATTCCTCAGAAGCAGAGTTGAGGGCAACTCAAGCAAAGTCCAGAACTCTGTTCTCGTGATGTTAGATGCAGTCCAATGAAAAGCAAAAGTTCTCTTCCGACCTTTAAATACTTTAAATACTTAATGTTGTTTGGCCTCTCATATGACTTATGTCATCATTAAACTGTTAAAAACTAAACCAGGGTAATATTATAGTTTGTCATCCGTTGACTCTGAGAGAGGTTAGCCAGTCTGTGTTTGAGTAGTTGGCATAATCAAGCAAGACCATACCCCAAGGGATGGGGGAGAGAAAGCAGAGCAGCATTCTTGACATAAGACATCCAAATAAAGATACTCTTTGGCAGATATTTGGAGGAAAATTCTTTTTTTTTTTTCTCACAGTGTTGCTGAAAAAATAACTTGACCCAATATCTAATAGCACATCTGAATTTTTGTTACTGATACATGTTGGAACACGTTAGAAGTGGTGTAGATTACAGCTTTGTAGGAATTGTTCCATTGGCTTTAGGCAGAGTGATTCATCCAGTAATTGTAAACAACTTTGGGTACTTCTCATACCTGGCATATTTTTAGAAATATTAGTAAAGGGAGCATTAAGTTTTCATTCCATGATGTATGATCCTGTGCCTCTATGTGGCACCTGGACCAAGTAGCCAAGGCTGTGTACTTAACTGAGACAATCATTGTTTCCCAGTTTTTGCAATTTATGGCAAGAGGTACGTGTCCCTTTTAGTGCCTTCCTCTGTAAAATGTGGGGTTTTCGAAAACTATTCTATCACACATATTTTAAGCTATATCGGTAATTTTGTATGGGTATAATAATATTAGCCAACCGCTTGTTTTCTTGTTTTATTTTAACCCCAGCATTAATGTATGCAAGTATTTTTGGAAACGTATCTGCAATAATCCAAAGACTATATTCTGGAACGGCACGGTATCACATGCAGATGCTTCGTGTGAAAGAGTTCATTCGCTTTCATCAGATTCCCAACCCACTGAGGCAGAGGCTCGAAGAATATTTCCAGCATGCCTGGACGTACACCAATGGCATCGACATGAACATGGTATGTACGTTTGCTTATAGCAACAATTGCACACAAACAGGAAAAAAAAGAAAACCAAGCTTCATGCTAGCAAAAGGTTTTATTTCCAACCCTAACCACACTTCACTCTTTGTTAATATTGTTTTCTGTGGTTTAATGTTTTCTTAGCCCCTGTCCCTGAATTGTATTGGAAGTTGGGCAGCCGTGTACATTATTTTAATAAATAAATATCAAGTACTAACTGTACTAGCATAACACTTTGGAAAACAGCCTATTTTGACTGGAGGAAGTAACCTGTAGATCTTTAAATGTCAGTTGTATACAAAATATCTTGACAAAGATTGCATGAGCAATTATTCTAAATCGCTTACAAATCAAACCTTGCTCCATAAAAATGATAGCTGCAGGGTTTGTTTTTTGCTGAAAGTAACATAACTTCATACATAGTAGGTGCCAAAATATATTATTCCATGGATGATGGAAATACCATTCTACGTGCCTTAAGGAAGATGCTTAAAGGACAAATTATACCATATAATTTGTAATTACGTTTTTCCTTTTCTTTTTTTTTCAATGGAAAGCCAACTCAAAAGCAGCAATTGAAAGAAGAATCCTAAAGTGAGGAGTTAATTCTTCCTTTTTGCTCATTCCAGGTCATGATATAATATGCACTTAGTTGGTTTTTTTTTTTCAGAGTAGCTGCTAGGGGTGTATAATACACAAAAATATGCACATGCAATTTTTTCAATTAAAAAAAAAGGCCAGGCAGAAAAATATCTATCATGCTCCAATGTTCTTCTGCTTTTAACCATCACATCCAAGGGTGCATTTCAATAAAATCAAATCTTCCACAGAGGAGAGGAGTCTGCAAATTCCTAAACTTTACAGTTTAATCCTAAATTAACCTGATTTAAGTGTGATCCAAATGCCACCAATACTAAAGGACTTTGCTGTGGTAAAATTGATCCATCTGGTCAAGATTTGGATCCAACAGAGTGATAAAATATTTACCAATAAAGGATAATATGTGTAGCTCAGGGTTGAAATGAGGGGTTCTTGGTGATTTCTGAGCTTGGTAGTCTAGTACTGATGATGTTACCAAGTTTGGATAGTGAAATGTCTGCAAGAAAATAATGGATAGTGAAATGTCTGCAAGAAAATAATGATGCTCAGGGAGCAGCAAGGACCCATGATAAAATAATTGCATTCTAGTTTAAATAAAATTAACAGAGTTGGAAGGGACCTTGTAGGTCATCTAGTCCATGGGTGAATGAATGGATGAGGGAAGGCGTGTCCATTTTTTTTCCAAAATAGAGCCATTTGTTTTCTTTTTTTAAACAACCATCCATTTCTGAAATTGAAGCAAATCTCCAAAGCTGTTTGCCGTACAGCATGTGAGACTTCCAAAACCCATCAGGCAAATCTACCTAAATCCTTGGGTGTGTTGAAAATCGCCTTTTAAACTACAAATAAAACATTGATGTTGATATAAAGCACTGGCTCAAATGTGTTTTAATGGCCCTGTTCTCACAGTCGATCTAATCATCTATGGCTCTAATCGGAGCCACCGTTTCCATCATTGTGGGAATGCAGACTCACAGCTCCCTTTCTTCAAGAAAAACCTAATCTATCCCATGAGGCCTTCCACGTAAGAGTAGAGTATGGCCTTTGAAGCTATAAATACTGCAACAAAAAATCGATTTAAACAAGATCACCATGGAAGATATTGCAGTTGTATGTTATCGTGAGCCGTAAACAGAAATAGCTTCGTGGAACTCTTGGAATTGTGTAGTGTTTCATATCTGATTCCAAAAGGTTCTTTAGAACAGTGGTTCTAAGTGAGGGGAGGGGGGAAAGAGCGGAGGGGGGAACTTGCCCCACGTGCCTCACCTGGCCACTGAGCTGCTTCTTTCCACTTGTTTCTTCTTCTGCTTTTGGCTGCACACAAGGAAAACAGCCGAAGTCTTTCTTTCTCTCCCCCAAACTCTGCCAGAAATAAGTCTTTGGGACCCTGCAAGGCATCCTGCTCCAAGAGGCTGCGCCAGTGCGACAAGTCTCACAAAGGCTCACATTTCTGGCAGAGTTTGGGGGAGAGAAAGAAAGACTTCTGCTGTTTTCCTTGCATGAAGCCAAAAGTCTCTCCCCTGCTGAGAACGGAGCTGGAGATGGTATCCTGCGATCCCAAATAAAGAATGCTCGGTTGGTAGGAAAACAGGGTGGGGAATTTTCCTGCAGACTTTTTTTGGGGATTTTCCCAGAGTCTCTGGTCCGCGGGATTTAAAATTATGAGTTTGGTGGTCTCTGAGGTCCAAATAGTTGGCAACCCCTGCTTTAGAAGGCCCAGGAGCATACAATAAGTGTTAACCATTGCCTGCAATCCTTCAAAGCAGCTGCACTATTTCTTGGGACTGCACAGGAAGCACCAAAGGCTGATGTGCCATCCTGAGTCTTGCAGGCGCTGCTTTTCAGCGGCCCCTTCTAGGAATCAGAACTGAAAAACTGCACAACCAACATCTTCCTCCTAAAGTTACCACCTAAAAAGAAGCAGGCATGGTTGTCTGCAGGTACCGTTCAAGGAAATAAAATATTTTAGAAGGTGGACCAGTAAATTGAAAGAAAAAAAAAGTTGCATTCAGCAGCAGGTATACAAATTACTTCCAGGGAGGTGTTGTGTTTCATTCCCTGTGCTTGATTTTTGACTGCCTAAGGCAGCTAACGGAATGGCTGGTTTTTGTGCGATGGACTTAAAACTTGAAAAGGGAAGAATAATATCAAAAGGATTTTTTTTTACTTGAAGTGTCTTTTTTAAGTTGTGCTGTCAATATGAAAGCAACGATAAATATGCCAAATCAGGAAAATTCAACATCAAAAACACCCTTTGTCAGAAAAACATCCTATTTCAGTCTAGTTTCTGCAACAGCTAATATACCTAGTTTACATTGAGAGAAAGTATATCGAAAACAGTGAAATTTACTTCTACGTCAACGTCTAAAATGGCAGAATTAGTGCCAATATTCATGTGATCAGAATTACTAAAAGAATATAGCTAGTCCTCAACTTATGACCACAATTGAGCCCAAAATTTCTGTTGTTAAGCAAGACAGTTGTTAAATGGATTTTGCCTCATTTTAGGACCTTTCTTGCCTCAGTTGTTAAGTGAATCACTGCAGTTGTTAAGTTAGTAACAAGGTTGTTAAGTGAATTTGGCTTCCCCATTGACTTTGCTTGTCAGAAAGTCATAAAAGCTGATCACATGACCTTGGGACACAACGGTCATAAGTAAGAACCAGTTACCAAGCATCCAAATTTTGATCACATGGCCATGGGGATGCTGCAATGGTCATAAGTGTAAAAAATGGTCATCAGTCACTTTTTTTCAGTGCTTTTTGTAACTTCAAACGGTCACTAATCGAATTGTTGTAAGTCGAGGACTACCGTATCAAATGAACTATTAAAGCTCTCAAAAGTTGCAATATGTTATTTGACTTGGTCTGAAACCAATCTATTATTTCTGAGGTTCTATCAAAGCCATATTTAGTATACATTAAAAGAAGTGATATCTAGTTACTCCAATTAATATTGCTAAATCACTTAATATTTGTTCAGCTGAATAGTACAAGGTGTAAGATTTGGTGTATCAAAAAGCAATCTTAAATGGCTTCTCATCTCATACTCATCAATATGCTGGGTGGGATGCCAGTTAACCACTCTAGTTCCTATTGCATGTACCTGAACAGATATAAGATTCCTGCTTCAAATCCAAATGCAGCAGTAAACATAATTCAGCAGCATTTTGTAATATAGTAGTTCTTATGTACTATATAGAAGTACTATAGTACTTCTAATTCCATATATTTAGGAAAATAATCAAATGAATTTTAATGCAAGGTTGTTGTACCAACTGTCTTTTATATGTTGTACTTATGAAAGATTTATCTTTTTCTTGTCTGCTTCATACCTTAATACATGGAATAACACCACCCACTGGTAAGAGCAGGAGGTATTTATATCTAATTTAATTCCAGTGTAAAATTGAATATCCTGTGTTAACTGTTGAGATTAAATTTATTTTAATGATTTCTCTTTCAAATAGTTTTTTTTTCCTTATTTACCAATGTGATTGATAAATTGAAGGGCAAAATCAGGTTTGGGCAACCAAAAACCAAAAAAAAACACCTGAAATCTAAATTGAAAAATATTGTGAAGGTGCTACTATATTCATGGTCTATGGTTTAGCCCCACATTTCCGAATAAAGCCATCATGCCTATCGCTTTATGCTTTCAGTTGTGTTAGTGTTTTTTCATTCCCACTCTGTGCATGTTAGTAGCAAACATTTAAAGAATTTTCTTTCTCTTAGATCCATATGCAGATGAGTTGAACTCACATATTCTTTGAATCATTTAAGCATGTGTTGTGATTAATCATGAAAAATCTCCCACCTGTCATCAGTAGCAATTAGCAGACTTTCTGAGATTCAAAAGGGATCGTTTGACTAGCCTGAGATGTTTGTGGCCAGGATCATCATCATCATCATCGGCTTTTAATGACCCTATAATCCCTTGTGGGGTGGAGTCTGGGTGGAGCTAGCAGAGTGTTTTAATGGCCAGATGCTCTTCCGATCGCCAGTGCAGATATATTCTCAGTGTGCCCAGAGAGAGAAATATCTGCCTCTACCTAGAATTGAACTCACAGCCTCCTGATTGTGAGGCGAGAGCTCCACCTCGAGTATGTTTGTGGCCAGGATGAATTGTGAAAACTGAGTCTAGTCTGGTCTAAAGAAAGAATAGTTCCTGCTGTGATATGTTAATGCATGCTTTGTGTAATTATATTCACTGTGAATATTATGAAGGGCTATTTAAAATGCTTTTAAAAGTGTTTTAAAATGTTTTTAAAAGTGTTAATGTTATTACATTGGAACAAAAAAAACTTAAAAAGGAATAAAATACTGGGTTAGGTACAACAGGTTTATGAAAATAAAGCTTTATGATATATTTATTGTAAATAGAGAACTTAATACTTTTTCCTTACTGTATTCCAAATGACTGGTTGATCCAAAGAATGGTATCTTCAAACAAATATAGGCTTAGAATATAATTCATTATTTTTAAATGTTTTTTTTATTTTACTTCATCATATGTGTGTGTGTGTGTGTGTGTGTGTGTGTCTAGGTGTGTTCGGGTCTTTTCCCGTGTAAGATTAAGAGTATCTTGGCGTCATTTCAGTGAGGTCCCACTTGAGAACCTCGCCGAAACTTTGCCAAGATACTCTTAATCTTACATGGGAAAAGACCCGAACACACCTAGACCTACATACCTGTACCCGTGAAAATCTACGAATATATATATATATATATATATATATATATATATATATATATATATATATATATATATATATATATATATATATTCTTCTTAAGTTTTCGCGGTACTTACATGTATAGTATTCAGCTTTGCTCGGGTATTTTCCACGTCATTGTAGTTGTGCTTTTAAAGTTGTAGCAGCGTTGGCAGAATCTCATCTGCCATCATCAGGCTTCTGTATTGTGTTCGTCTCACAGACGAACACTATACAGAAGCCTGATGATGGCAGATGAGATTCTGCCAAACATTGCTACAACTTTAAAAGCACAACTATAATGACGGGAAAATATCCGAACAAAGCTGAATATCATATATATATATATGTTATTCAGCTTTGTTCGGGTATTTTCCCACGTCATTATAGTTGTGCTTTTAAAGTTGTAGCATTGTCATTGTCAACTTTAAAAGCACAACTACAATGACGTGGGAAAATACCCGAGCAAAGCTGAATAACATACATGTAAGTACCCGTGAAAACTTAAGAATACACACACACACACACACACACACACACACACACACACACAGGATTTGGGATTTGGTTTAATCATAGTCCAAATTGTGAAAAGGAACACATTTTAGGTTTTCTCTTAGAGGACCACTAGTGAGTAAATGAACTACCAGATGACCAATGGAAAAGAAGTGTCCTCATCTTCAAAATGAAGAGAGAATGCAGGGAACTAGAGTTATTCAGTCTACCACAATACCTGGGAAACTCTAGAGCAGATCATAAAAAAATGGTTTGTTCACAGAAAAACAAGGCAAACTTATTAAAAATCATCACACAAAATTTTCTCAAGGAAAAGCCTTGGCAGATTGGCCTTATTTAGCAGACCGTGGGTGTTAGGTTCTGAGCATGGGCGCAAGGAACGGAGACGAGGCCGTGAACAGTGAACTTCAACTCTTTATTAACGATCAGGAACAGAGCAAAAACCCTGGGCCAACAACAGCTCTTTTATAGGGCTGACTGTTGTCCCATTAACCAATGACTAACGTTGAAACGTTTAAATTGTACCCAATGAGAGACGTTCCGCTAATGGCCAATCAGGTTGCCCCGTAAGGACCAATCCCAGCTCGTTATCCACGGACCAATCAAAAGTGCAGGATTACGAGCCTGCTTTTCTATCAAGGTTGTTTAAACTTTATTAAATACGTTTATGTTAGTTCATAACAGTGGGAATGCTGAATACATACCTTGATTTCACCAAAACATTTGATAAAGTATCCCATAGTATTATAATTAACAAGCTATTTAATCATGACTTGAATGGCATGCCAATTAAAGTGAATAAATAGCTGGCATAAAAGTCATTCTTAATAGGTTTTCATCAGTAATTTCTTATAAAAGTAATGTGGGACATTTAATGAGATTCAATTTTTTCAATCTCATATTCTGCACTATTCAGTATTTTAATGAAAAATGCTTCTCAGATGACATAAAATTATCAAGTACTCTGGAAGACAAGTGAAATTTGGAATAGATTAGAGACATGATCTGAGGGAAAAAATAACAGGCAATAATATAGTTAGGAAATAGGACTAAGACACACAAATATAAGCTGAGGAATGCCTGTCTGATAACAACACCTGTAAAATTCATTTTGGAATAGTGATTGACTGCAAACTGAAGGTGAATCAATAGCATTAAGAACGTAGAATTGTAGAAATAGACTTTCCAAAACACCAGAAGAAATACTTCCACTTTGTTCAACACTGATTAGACCTCACCTATGTATCATATTTTAAAAAAGAATTAAAGAAGGATTCTGAAAAACCAAAACAAGTTCTAAGAAGGGCAATGGGCCTGATCAGAAAACTACAAGTTAATTCCTATGAAGAAAGACTGAGGAAACTAAAGGAGGAAATGATAGCATTCTTCAAATACTTTAAAAGGTGCTGTACATTTCATTACTAAACTAGATTACATCATCAGTGCCTGATGATGTTAATCTATTTGGATAATGAAACATCTACAAGAAAATAACCAAACTCAAGAGAACATCAAGGACCTCACAATGGGAACTATTCTCCCATACTGATAACTTTCTAGAGGACTTGAAGATCTACTTTTCCCAGGCCTTAAGGTAAAGTGGTTGGAGCCTCTTATTAGTATTGTGTTGGCTGGATGCACCATCTTGCTTTTTATCTGCTGTTACTTATTTAGGGTGTTTTAACTGTTGTACCATTTTTGAATGGCATTGTATTTTATTTTCTTTGTTAAATTGTGAGCTGCATTTTGGAGTCAGGTGGGCCTAAATCAAAGAAATGCAAATATGTTTGCACTTCTCCTTCTAATTCTCTGTCAATATATCAGGTTGAGTTTATTATAATTCCAATTCACTTTGGTTCATCTTGTCTACTTTGCTGTATCCATTCAGCATTGATTAGTTTGCATGCTGTTCATTATAAAGACACAATCTGGGGGAGAGTCATATGCGTGTTTCCTTTCCTGATTGTCATGTTTCTGTGATCTTCCATACATCAAGTCAACCAAACTGATATTACAACTTTAGAAAGATTAAAATGTAAAATACACTTTAGCAGATTCTGAACATATTTTAGTTTTTTAAAATGTTAGTGGAATGCCTTAAGTCATGCTGGTTTGTGAATTCTTTTATATAACAGGTAGAGCAATAGCCATTATAATTCATAATTTTGACCCATCTTTATTGCTTAGAAATCCCTTTATACACTTACCTACATGCTGAATGATATAAAAGAATAGCACAATTTTACATAACCCAATTTAGACCTGTCTGGTTTTCTGAGTATATTCCTATAAAATGATATTTATGTTTCAAAAGGCTCAGATAACCATCTTTTGATGCCAAAAGGCTCTCTAGTATGGTATAATGCAAACATAATAAAGAATAATAAGATATTATAAAGTTTAATGTGGTCAAACCAGTGAAACCTCACAAATATCGAACAGAAAAACCACACTGGGTGACAATTGAAATAATAAGTGGGGAAAAATGGTGGTCATTGGAATGCTTGTATTTATACGTTTATGACTGTGCCACGTCATGTCAGGCAAATAGCAGTTACTGTGATGACTCTTTATCAGTAACTACAGTACCTTCTCTGTTAAAAAGAAGAACTGATAAACTTGTTGAATTTCACAGCTAAACAGTCCAATAAATCGATGAAAAGGTTCACCTTGCTGCTTAAGGCTGCACTCCTAAGCATTCTATTCTGAGTGTAAGCCCTTGGAAATTGGATAGGGCTTATTAACAAGTAAATATGAGTGTTTACTACAAATACCACAATCAAATCAATGTAATTTGGAAAACAGATCATTTGATTTATGGAAAACTTTATGAAGAAGACTTATTAAAAAAAACCAAGATTTATTTTAATGATCAAAATGCAAATATTTTGTGACAGTTCTGGTAGATAGTACACTGTTTAAATTCAATGTTCTATGGATGTCACTACAGGAAGGCAATAGAAGAACACTGAAATAAAATTCAAAATGAATGTAATTCCTTATGAGAGTTTCCTTTTAACAATTCTTCCTTTCTTTTTATTAGCTTATAAAGTAAGCCATATTTCTATCTCAGTGTATAATTGAAGTTTTCATCTTTTAAGTCTGTCTTCCTCTCCATCATCACCTTCTATACACCGTCTTCCAACTTTACAGAATCAGATATAGATGGAATGAAGGGTCCGATATTATTACCTCTGGTACTTTCAATTTATTCACTGAATTAGCCTTCTAAATTCTGGCAGACAGACAGACAGATAAAAAAAATCAATTTCCTCTGCAATGCAGTGTTGTTGCAACTGAGAAATAAGGTTGCACTGAACTTAATAACAGTGATACAATCCTTATTTGAAGTATATAAAACAATAAACTGTTCTAAAGAGTGCTAAAATATAGCGCAAAGGTTCTGCTTTCATCTCTCCAAATCACATATATTGATCCTTGCAATCTATTTCTCATAAAATCAGTGTATATACAGTTTCAGTGGCAAGAGAAAGGAGCTGCTCTCTGCAGAGCCCTAAAGAAAGAACTCTCTACCCCCAAGAGGTTAGGATTTCTTCTTCTATTTCTGTCTTCCTCTGTGAAGTCACCTTCTAAAAACATTTCTACTTAAATACATTTTTTTTTAATGTTAGAGTCGCTTTAATCTAAATTGTCTTTTCCTTCCTGAGTCTGTACTCCTTTTCATCTGACAATCTTGTGCTAATTACGATAGTTTTGCATCCTATATAACATGCACAATTTCTTAGCCACTTTGAGCAACTTATTTTGATTGGGAAGGGCAGGAAGATACACTGTTGTGTACATCGAACATAAACAATCAGGAATGACCACTTAAAGTGAGATGCATCTGAGTAGTTACCCATGGAATGTGGTAGGGTGGGTTCCTTTGGGCTCCTATAAAGGGATTCCCAACTCTTCTCCACAACCCTACTATTTATCTACCCACAACTCAGAGGAAGATGCTTCTGCCAATCCTTTCCCAATAAAAATCCCTCTCGGCCCTGTTTACTTAGAAGGAGACAAGTGGCAATTCTCTTTCCAACAGTAGCTTGGAAAATATACTGTAACTGGGAGGGAATAAATGTGCGCTAAAAGCTATACTTCCTTTCTCCTTCCCAAGTGAAAGCCACTGATTCATTAAGCATTCAAGCCTTGGTCATATTCATCAAGATTAAATACCATAGAAGGAAGTTGAGAGGCAGAAAAGAAATTATTTTGGAAGAGGGTGATTTTGTCCTCCACACCCACAGCCAGAATGTTTCATAAACAAACCAGTGGTGGGATTCAAAAAATTTTTTTACTGCCGGTTCTGGGGGCGTGGCTTGGTGGGCATGGCAGAGGAAGAATACTGTAAAATCTCCAGTCAAAGGTGGTTTTTGCCAGTTCTCCAAACTACTCAAAATTTCCACTATCGGTTCTCCAAAACTGGTCAGAACCTGCTGAATACCACCTCTGCCCCAAACAAAATTCCCCAATTCCAATAACAGTCCATAAAATAAGTTACTACTCAGACCCCCTCTCTGAGGGAAAAATAGTAATAAATAAATATTTTTTTTTCCTTTTAATGACCCTGCAATCCCTTGCATTGGGGTGAAGTGAATGGAACTGAGCATTATTTTCTCTTTGCGCCCAGAGAGAGAAAATTCTGCCGCAACCTTGAGGTTTTTTTTTTAGGGATTTATTCTTGATGGATTTCTCTATGGCTTTATTTGGATTGACGGATGTAGATTTTCCTTTTAACTTTTTCAGCGTCTGAATCTCTTGCTATTCCCCCTATCCCCAACATCAGTACAGCAGTTAATTATGAACACGGGTCTGATCTGATGGAGCAATTTTCTTTTAGATATATTGTACCGCATGGTTTTTGGTAATGGCAGAACTGTTACAATCAACGCAATTTATAAAAGTGCTTAAGACTACAGCCTTCATTACTCATCTTTTGCCACTTAAAATTCGCAAATACACACTCCCTGAAAGAGTAGGTCATCCCTATCCTGAGTGAGAGGATGTGGAAGCTGTAACTCACGCCCCCATCACCATCAGAATTAACTACTGCAGTTTTCTCTGCATGGGAGTCCCCCTGAAGACCACTCAGAAAGTGAAATTGGTCAGAATACAGCTGTCTGTGCTGGCAAGGGAGGCCTTCTGCAGCCATATATCATCCAAACTGCAGGCATTGCATTGGCTTTCCTGCAATTTTTCTGCATACTGTAAAAGCGATGGCTTTAACCTTGAAAGCTTTCGTGATTTGGCTCCCAGATACCTGTATGACTTCTTTCTCCAGGTAGCCTGGATCCAGTCAGTATGCTGCTCCTAGTTTGGAACGCTGTGTATCCCTTGCGTAAAAAAAATAAATAAATTAGATCATTACTGATCCTTAGCCAGTGTTTCTCGATGATCAAGTCCTACTTGATAAAACAGCCTTTGCCTGACCCTTGTGCTTATTTGAAAATCAGTGAAAAGAGAACTGTTCCAGACAGCTTCTGGGGCATGATGTCACCTGGCATTGAGTAGGATTATCATTTTAGCTGCAATAATTTAATAGGTTTTTGTAATTATATTGTGCCTTGTGTTCTATTACAAAAAAGCCATCATAAAGCACAAGATTTAGTGGTATACCAATGTGATAAATAAATCCAAATGCTCTGTAAGAAAAGAGGTCTTTTCATGGGAAAGATAACTTTACAAAATGTCCAGTATTTTATGCTATTTGTGGGATCAATTCTAAACGTTCATACATTCAGTTGAAATGGATGACAACTCAGCAAAGGTTAAAAAAAGATTATGCTGCTAGAATTGGTCCGGTTGTCTACAACTGAATAAAGAATAAATAAGGTTATATTGCTAGAGAAGTTTATAATCCCAAATGCTGAGCCTTTATTATCATTTTTTTATGATCAGGCTATTTTTTTAAAAAGTGCAGATTAATTGCTTAGAGAAGCAGAACCAAGTTAATTACATCTGTTGTTTATTAGATATAGCTGACTCCTAGCTGCCTAAGAAGACTCTTCTAGTTTGAAGTTATTTCTTCCCTTTTGTCAATTTGGTGTGTGGTGATAATGTTCTGAGCAGGAATGCCATTCCAGGGCAGATGAGGTGAGAAGAAAAAAAGATGGGGGTGGGAAATCAAATTCGTTTCCTTTGGATTTTAAACTGAGATTACTTAATGTTGCCTTCAAGGAAGTTGCACTTCCCTAAAGTTTGCAATGCAATTCTCTATACGAAGAGCAATGTGTAAAAAGATTATAAGAATCATAACAAGTCTAGCATACACAGAAAAAAGTGTATATATTAGTTAAACACATACAAAGATTTTGTATTTAATAAAACCATTAGCAAAATAATTACATATGTAATAGTTTCACATTCATTTATTCCAAATGTCTAGAAACAAGTTGCAGGAAAATTAAGTGAATTTTCAAGTCAAGGAGCATATCTAAAATATAAGGAAAGGTAAAATAAACCAGGTTTTGCAAAGATAAGAAACGGAAAGAAACTGTGCTTCGGGCCCCATTTTATTACTTCATTGCAGTGCTCATGCTTTGGATTATTTCACTGGTTCTTTATCCTTTGGATATAAAAGGATTTAAAAAATTCTTCGGAACTTGTCATAAACAGTTGAATGGATTCAACATGCAAGGCCCATTTTTGTTAGGGTGCTTGAACTCTACAAATATGAAACTCATTGAGTTGGATCCAAATTTCTCTGGACTGGAACCAGTCTTCTGCAGGTAGAAGATCATTTTCAACTGTTTTTTCCTCCGCTTTATAGAGGTGGTATTCAGCCAGTTCTGACCAGTTCTTGCATACCACTATCGAAAATTTTGACTGATTCAGAGAACCGGCAAATACCACCTCTGGCTGGCCCCCCTCTCTCTTTTTTTTTAAATAAAGTTTTATTTGGGTTTTCACACATACAAAATACAAGTAAAACATCTTTTTTGAAAATAGCATGGTCCCGGGTTGAACTTCTTTATACAAACACAAAACTCAATTTCATGCTCCTTTTTGTGTTCTATTCCATATCTTATACTATTCTACATTTTCTATATAGTTTTTCCCCTCTTTTAATTTTCTCAATTTTATTTTGATTATCTCATCTCAATTCAAATCATTATATTTATACTTTTGTCTGTTCTGTTTCAATTTCATATTATCTTTTCTCATTAAACAAATTTTCTCCTGTAGTTACTAATTGGAGTATGACACCTTTATATCTTTTAATTACATCCATTCAATTTTTATTTAAACTTCAATATATACCTTAAGGTTATGACCTTCAATATAATACATAATATATAACTTCCAATTGAATTCTGCTTGGTACATACTTATAATACACACTATATTCTTTTTTTTAAAAAGATTATAAATATATGTCATTATAAACCCTCATTCCATTCCAATTCAGTGCTATCATTAGTAATCATTAAAGTCTTAACATCTTTAACATTTCTTTTCAATTAAATATCATACTTCCTTAAAGACACATATAATCTCCATAATTAATTTTTCCCTTATTTCTCTTCACATATGTTTTGTAAATCATTAAATATTCATTTTGTTACATTTATTTATTGACAAGCATTCCACTGAATTACGATAGCTATTTTATCAAACATTTTAATCATACATTGTTTCATATTTTCTAAAATTATTTCTGTTTCTAGTATAACAATACTATCTTATGTATCTTTGCAGAATCCCTTTTTCCATTAAATTTTCACCCATTATCTCTAAATAGGCCCTGTTTCTCTATATTTTGTTTCTGTCCTTTATAACTTCTTTTCCTTTCTTTCTTCCCTCTCATCTTCTCCCTCCCCTTTTTACCCTCTTGTCTCTCTACATCTAATTCTCTCTTCTGTATTTCCCTCTTCTGTTGCTTTCTGATTTTATACTTATTTTTCACTCTATTTTTTTTTTTTTTTTGGAGTTGTTTTTCCCAATCTTAAACTTTCCATTCTCTTTCCCCCTTTCCTTTTTTTCCCCACCTAAGATTACTTGTTCATTAAAGATGGCTTCTTTGTTGCAATCTTCTTGTTCTGCAGGCATTTCTTGTTGTTTCTCATAATTCCAAATCTCCATTTCTAAAAACTGAAATATGAAGCCAAAAGAACTTCTCCCTTCTTGTGCATCTTCTTTGTACTTTTTAAGTTCCATTTTCAGCTCTTCTAAAAGTAGAGCCATTTTAAACAGTTTTAAATAACCACCCAATTGATTTTAGTCATTCAAATACAATAACCAGAAATCCAGAAATCGTCAAGTAATCCAAATAGTCCTGAGTTATTTCTTCTTATTTCTTTTTCCACTTTCTCTTCCTGGGGTTTTTGTTGTGATATTTCCGTTAAAATGTATCTTTTGGAAGTCTTGTTGAGATTTTGCTGTAAGTTCTTTTTAATTCCAGGCAGTCTCCTCCCTTCCAGATCCTGGCCTTTTATTCTTTTTCTCTCCTTTCCTGTTTTCAAAAGCTTTTGATTGTCCAGAAATCTTTATTATCCCTTTGACTTTTTATTTTCAGCATTAAATGCCTATTAATGTCAAAGTGGATTTTTTTCCAATTTCTTGCTTAAGTCTCTTAGGTGTCAGTATAGGAAAAGGAGGAAAAAAAAACCAAATCTTTTCCCTTTTCTCTCTCCTTCGCAGCTTAAAAATCTTCTTAGGGAACAATGTTATTGGTTTTTTTTAATAGTTTCAATTCCAGGGTACCTTATTTGTTGCTTTTGCTGTTTGACCCGGTCAATCAAAACTTTCTCTTCTTATCTTCCTCCTGCACATTCTCTTCCGGTTGAGTTCTTCTTTGTGGTGGCCATTTCTGACCACTGCTACAACCGCCTTCGGGAAAGGGAGTAATGGCCAGCTGGGGAGGAGAGATGTGGCTTTTCTCAACCCTGCAGGCAGTCTCCCACCACCACCTCTACGGGGTGGCTTAGCCTTGAAACCAGCTGGCTCGGGGCGCTCCAGTGATGAGCATGGATCGAAGCCTCGCAGAGACGAGGTTTCGATCTGTCGCCAAAGAGGCTCAAACCGGAAGTCTGGCTGGCCTCACTCTTACCTCTTCTATATTCTGTTGTTTATTGCCTCAGCTGATTCACGTGGCAGAGCATATTTCTGCACCTCTGCTGAGCTAAAAAAACCAGCACAGCTCACCATCGTTGATAAAGAGGGCAGTTAATCTCTGGGCCCTTTTCACGTGCGTGCGAAATGTGTGTTTGCTGCGCACGCGCGTTAGGCGTTGTATCTGTACCAGCGTTGATTCAGAGGGCAGTGTTTGAGTCCTGTGCATGCACACACAAAGCTTTCTGAACCGGTAAGCAAATGTTTTGAAACCCACCACTGGTCCTTACATTTCCTGAAAATCCATATTGGGCCTTGCCTTTTGAATGGTACAAGAGATGGTGCTGGAGACTTAAGGAGGAAAGAGTTATTGGGGAAAGCATCAGAGTCCATCCTTCAGCAGGAATGGTGAATTGCGGGGAGGGGAGAGAGAAGGGATTTTTGTAATTAGAGCAGTCCTTCGGGTTCCAGAGTCAGAACTCAGTTATCACAACACATACATGTAGTCCTCATCTTATGACCACAATTGAGACTGGGACCTCTGTTTCTAAGGGATGTAGTCATTAAGTGAGTTGGGACCGATTTGACCAGATCATTATGATTTAAAAAGAGTAAACACAGTTGATTGATAATAAATGGCTTCAGCCAACCACTAACCATGAGTGAAAGAAAAGTTTTTGTGTTATCATTCATATTCTCTGAAAAATGGCCAAGAAATCATAAATTATGCCAGGGTCTGTAAACTTATGAGCACAACTGTAGATAGATAGATAGGTAGGTAGGTAGGTAGATAGATAGATAGATAGATATAGATAGATAGATAGATAGATAGATAGATAGATAGATAGATAGATAGATAGATAGATAGATGATAGATAGCCTCCCCCGTCTGCTCATTTTTCCTACATCAGGAACCCCGCCCCCAACCTTAAAAGGAAACTTTTCTTGGACCTGACCTGAATCAGTGCTACCTGGGGAAGTTTCCTCAGAAGCCAATGCAAAAAAAAAAAAGACACGCTTTTTGAAGAATTGCATCAGCATCATCATTAGTTGGTTTCCTTTGATAGGACTACAGGATTCTTTCTTCCAACACAAGCTGGCTCCATGTCTTTGAGTCACTGAAACCTACGTCTTTTTCATCCTACTCCCTTCACATGACTCATGATTCAACCCACTCCTCTCACATCCTGCCCTCTAAGGTTCAGTCTCTTCTCTTTCCAATGTCCTTGGGGAGCACAGGCTTTCCATTTCAGCATGACCAGAATTCATGCCCTACCTTCCAAAAGGTAGGCCTATCGCCAGTGACATATCAAATTAGGAATACAATTCCGGACATAATAGCAATAGACTTATATACTGCTTTACAGTGCTTTACAGCCCTTTCTCAGCAGTTTATAGAGTCAGCATTTTGCCTCCAACAATTTGGGTCTTCATTTTACTGACCTTGGAAGGATGGAAGTCAACCTTGAGTCTGGTGATAACTTTCTAGCGAGCTATAGTATGTAGTTAGAGATCCAATTCTGATTATTTTGATCCAGCTAGCTAAATAAAAGAACATCCTGTGACTGCAACCTATATCAAACATGAATGCCTTTACCCATATCAGTGCTGCCAATCAAATTTCTGATTATATTTTGGTCTCCGTTGTATTACACATCTTGTGCCAATTTATTTGGCACCTGATTGAACAAGGAAATGATATTCCCAAACTATAGGCCAAGCAGCTTGGTTGTACTTAAACTCTTACATTATCTTCATCAGGTCCTAAAGGGATTTCCAGAATGTTTGCAAGCTGATATCTGTCTCCATCTCAACCAAAGTTTACTTCAAAACTGCAAAGCTTTCCAGGGGGCGAGTAAAGGGTGTCTCCGGGCTCTGGCTATGAAGTTTAAGACTACTCATGCACCTCCTGGGGACACACTAGTCCATTGTGGTGATATTCTGACTGCACTTTACTTCCTTTCCCGAGGCTCCATTGAAATCCTCAAGAATGACATGGTTGTAGCAATTCTTGGTAAGCATTCAGAAATACCATTAATTTAATTAATACCATTCATTTAATACCACCTGGAAATGTTTAACGATTTGATCAGCAATTGTTCCTTTTTAAGAGCAGAATTGGTATTGCATATTAGAATGAATAAAAAAAGAATATGCATAAGTGTCATGCTGAATCCAATATGAACCCCTTTTCTTTTCATAAAGTGTAAATTCTGCAAAATTTAGAGAAAAGGAATATGTCACCAAGTGCAGAAAAACAGGCAGAGCTGAGGGGTGGAGTTAAACATGCCATCAGTTTAGAATCCTTACATTGGCCACAAACAATCTAAGTCCAACTTCTCTTGAATTCCATTGATTCTTATTTGGCATCAGATGAGAGCCAATAGAATTCAAATGGGGTTGGATTTGGATTGTGGCAATGTAAGGACTCTAAGCTTATGACACATTTAACTTCCCTCCCCAAGCTCTGCCTGCTTTTCTACATCAAGCAGTTACAGCAACCCTAGGTGCTGGCTCTTAGAAAAGCAACTACTGTAATTTGCCAAAACAAAATTAAGCTTAATTTATATTAGGATCAGATGTGTACTACTACTGTGCTAGTGGAAAAATACATCTCCACTGTCTAGATATTCTGAATTACAAAATAGAGAAAAGGCATAATAGTGATGAAACTTCAGTGCTCATCCTTTAGGGAGTGCCAACAATTATTGCCATAATTTCCCACAAGAACCTGATAGTAGGAACATGTTTGCAGCAACACCTCAAGGTCAGAACTCAACCATCCTTACTTTCAAGGGTTTCAATCATCATACTTTTACAGGGATCTTTTATGAGGATCATAAATAATTGCAGTTTTATCTCTAGAGGTAAAAGCCCCATGAATTCTGTTTAGGAACTAACAACCTTCCACAAAAAATGGCATCCATTAGATAAATATGGGAAAGACTATAATGACCGTGGGTTGTTAGTGAGATTTGTTAGTGAGATTTCCAGAGAGGAAGATTATTTTTTATTTTTTACAGGAAAAATAAATAACTGTTGGTTAAACAATCGTTTGTAGACATTTCTGTCTTCTTTTTTAAGAAGAGAGAGACAAATGTGAATTTCTTGTAATTACCATGCTTTTCTGTACCATTATTGTTACAGGCAAAAATGATATTTTTGGAGAGATGGTCCATCTTTACGCAAAACCAGGAAAGTCAAATGCAGATGTGAGAGCACTAACCTACTGTGACTTACATAAAATCCAGCGAGAAGACTTATTAGAAGTTTTGGATATGTATCCTGAATTTTCAGACCTGTTTCTCACCAATTTAGAACTCACTTTCAACTTGAGACATGAAAATGCAAAAGTAGGTTAATGACAGTGTTTGGATATCCTTTCGTTTCCCAATAAAAATGAAGTTTTTTCTTTTTATTCTGTTCGGTCCTGTCCAAACCCAGAGACTGCCCAGGCAAAGTCCCTGCAGTTTTCTTGACAAGGTTTTTCAGAAGGGGTTTGCTTCCTTTCTAGCTTGATGAAATTAAGGCAAAAACGACGTTTACAAATTGTCTAGAAAAGGGGTGTCAAACTCAATTTCATTGAAGGCTGCTGTTATGTTTGACCATGGGGAGGGCATGGCTGGGGGGGGGGCATGGCCAGCTCAACATCATTTGTGTTGGAGACACCTGTGGTGGCCCAGGCAGGGCTGAAGGGATCCTCCTGCAACCCTAACCCACCCAAACTCCGTTTTTGCTGGCAGAAGCACCGCAGGACGGTTCGCTGTTTCCAGGGTGGCTCCGTGGGCCAGATCTAAGCACCCTGTGGGCAGGATCCGCCCTCTGGGCCTTGAGTTTGATATCCCTGGTCCAGAAAGATAAAGAAAGAAAGAAAAATATGTTCTGTCACCATAATAAAAATTGATGATGAAAGATAAATATTAGCAAAGAAAAAACCCCTAGTAAAATAATTTCCTTTTGCATTGCTTATTTATTTTCATGATAAGGGACGAGAGCATGAAGAACATGCTGCTTGATCACAGATATATTGGTCATAGATACATACATAGAAACAGGTAGGAAAAGGCAGTTATGCAGTATATTAATATCCAGCAGAGAAAAGAACAG
The DNA here is from genome assembly GCF_049901735.1 of Notechis scutatus. Taxonomy (NCBI): domain Eukaryota; kingdom Metazoa; phylum Chordata; class Lepidosauria; order Squamata; family Elapidae; genus Notechis; species Notechis scutatus. Next base: position 195,436,771 of record NC_142009.1, read on the forward strand.
CAATTCTATTACATGACATATTTAGAAACTAAGCACATCGTAAATAAGATTATCCATGCCTCAATTTTTTGAAGTAATGTACCCACAATCTGAAAGGCAATCTCAATAAAGACAATGACTCTCTCTATCTCTCCCTCTTCCTCTCTCTCCCTCTCTATTTATCTATAATGTAACATTACTACCTAAATTATTTTGGTTGGTAGCCATATATTTCCCACTGCTTGTAGTCTCTGCTTCAGTCTGCATATAGTACATTTCTTCTTCTTTTCTGTTTCCATAATCATCTCAATTTCTAATCCCAATACAGGCTAGATCAGTGGTGGCAAACCTTTTTCGGCTCCCGTGCTGATAATTGCGTGCTCACACTCACCTGCCAGCACCCAGAAGGCAATGCGTGCTGGCCCCCCACTCCCTGCGCATGTGCGTGCTATCCCCCTGCCGTGCACCATGAATCTCTGCACATGTGCGAACGATCCCCTTGCCACACACCACACATCTGCGCATGCGTGTACAATCCCCTTGCCGTGTGTTGCTTGCGTGCGTCTCTGGGCGTGCGTGTGCGATCCCCTTGCCATGCCTCGCTTGTCTGTGCATGCGTGTGCGATCACCCCCCTGTGCGCCACGCATCTCTGCACATGCGTGCATGATCACCCCCTGTGCACCATCCATCTGCGCATGCATGCACGATCCCTCCATGTGCCACACATCTCTGCGCATGAATGTGTGACCCCAGCATATGCCTCGCGTCTCTGTGCATGCGCACATGTCTTCCGTGCACTCCCCGCCCTCCCCGTGCATGTGCACCAGATACCCGACAATCAGCTGTCGGGCGTCGTCGTGCATTCATGTGCAGTGGAGCTCTTCCGGGCGAGCTCTTGCGTGCCAGGGGAAATGGCTCTGCATGCCACTTCCAGAACATGTGCCATAGGTTCGCTGTCATGGGGCTGGATTTTTCCGCACTGCCTATCCATGCAACATAGTACCTTAGATATTGCAGGAGGTCAAATTAGGATTCCAATAAGTAGCAAAATGTTAAGCACTCTTTGGCTGTTTTTCCTTAAACACCCACAATTTAAACAGCTTCTGCTCATATATAATGGTTTTTTTTTTCATTCCTTGCTCCCTGACATCTTTACTTTTATCAACCCTTGGGGCCCAGTTGGATAGAACCTCTTGAGTTGTTCCCAGGGGTAGGATCCGACAGGGTTAACTACAAGTTCGGTCATTTACGAGGTTCAGTGATTTACTATGTGCTTCCCTGCACGCTGCCTGGGGCTCGCCTGTAAATCGTCATCAGCATGCTGTGTGCAGAGAAGCAGCCTTTCAAAAAGCCCTTTTTTCCTGCTTTTTTAACTGCAGCTGTGCCTCACACGACAGCTGAAGTTGAAAAAAATCAGGAAATAAAGGTCAGGTAAGAGCCTGGTTGGGCAAAAACATCAGCAGACATAGAACCGGTTCTATGTCTGCTGCTCTTCAGAGTTACCAGTTCTACAGAGGTGGACAGAATCAGTAGAAACCTTCCCCTGGTTGTTCCTCTCCTGAATGAGGTTGTTCTTCATTTGAACATCCTGTGGCAGCCTCGTCTTTCAACTTTTCCCCTTGCTTCTTGAAATCAGAAAGAAAAAAAAAAGACTGTCAGATACATTTTTAATGCCCATCGTTAATCAATTAAGGGAGAATGCAAAAGAAAAGCTGCTTATGGTTCCCACTTCCATCTGTGACCAGCTGAGGAAAACCTCATTGTAGGCCCTGTAACCAGTTCTTGGCATCGCACATTTAACCAGAATTCAGTGGAATTGGAATTGAAGGAGGGTACCGGAGGCAATTAGAGGAGTAGAAATTATGAAGAGCAATTTAAGCAATTTGATGTGTTTAGCTGTGAGAAAAGCCAATTGAGAAGAGGTATGATAGTACTCTTCTAATGTGATGTTACATAGAAGATCAAGGCCTTTCTTTTTATCTCAGCATGCAGGATGCAAAAACGTTTAATTTGCATTACAGAAAAAGCATATTCCAGAAGACTGTTACAAAATGGTACCTAGCAGTAAAAGCAGGCTGACAGTGGAACCAATGACCTAGAAATAGGTAATCTCCCCTTCATTAGATTCATTCAGGCAAATACTAGTCAGCCATGTATTGAGGATGAGTCCTGCATACTACGGTATATTCTTGAGAATCTAACAGTCCCTTTCTAATTCTACAAATCACAGAAAGATTCTAGGGAGGAAGAAAGTGCTAACTTTTCTTTTAGTCTCCAAACAAGGGGAAGAATATAAAGAATTGTAAGGTTCATGTCAATCAAAAAAAAAAAAGTAGAGTCAATTTACAATATAAATGCAAATGACGTGATGAATGAAGGTCTCATAAAGTGAGAGTTCAATTTTATATCTTTTAAAAAACCCATTATTGAGGAGCACTTAACTAGACCTAGTTAAATCTGTAGAGTAACAGGGGAACATTACAATTTTGTCAGACCAAAAAGTTAGGTTAAACAGAAGCTCAATAACCATTTTGTACATCCGTTTTCTCCATTGTGGGTTCTGTCCATATCTTTAAACAAAGGTTTCTAAAATTCTCAGCATTTCCTTAGTTGGCTATGATGTAGATGTAGAAATGTTGTTTGAGTTTGAGAAATGCTGATCTAGAGAATATCTACATTAGGCAAAACCGCTATAAATTGTAATCTGTGTTTTACTGAGCAGTGAGTTTACTAAATACATGGGGATGACTTATTTTCCAAAGCACCTGAGGGTAGGACAGCAATAAGTGGAAGCTCACTAAAGAGAGATCCAATCTGGAGAAATTTCCTGTCGAGGAGATTATAAATATTTTAAGATATATAAGACCCTTAATCGATGGATGTTTTCAAGAAAAGATTGGACCACCATTTGTCAAGCATGGTATAAGGCAGGGGTCTTCAAACTTGATAACTTTAAGACTTGTGAACTTCAACTCCCAGAATTCCTCCTCCACTCATGTTAGCTCAGGAATTCTGGGAGTTGAAGTTCACAAGTCTTAAAGCTGTCAAGTTTGAAGACCCTTGGTATAAGGGCTCCTATCTTGGACTAGAATACCTCCAAAGTGCTTTTCAGCCCTACGATTCTATGATTTATCAAGATAATGGCACCTACAGAGCTAGTATAATGTAGTGGTTAGAAACTGGGAGAGTTAACTTGCACAAAAGGCAGCTAGTGACCTTGGGCCAGTCATTCTATCTCAGCCCTAGAAAGGAGGCAAGGGCAAACCACACTAAACTTCTCTAAGAACTTTTGCCTACATCTTTCCTGTATTGAGAAGACAGATGTGATCAGTCTTGCTTTCTATCTTCTATTCTCTTTTTGTTTTCTTGTTTTATTCTGTTTCTGTTTAGTGAAAAATGACTATGCATATCTCAGAAATTATTGACAAAGAGCAGAAATAATTATAAGAAGAAATGGCACTTACCAAGATAAAAGCTGCTTTTTCAGCTATGAAAGTCACATCTCTGTCATTGGCTCAATGATAGAAGGAAAAATTAGACAGAGACAAAAGGCCATATAATTTTATCTGCTTTATTGCTATGTAGATCAACTTTTATTACTGTTATTGTGTAATTGAACATAGCTAATTATAATTTACTACTGCATTACTGTCTGAAGTAATAAACAATCTATAAGAGGTTGTTTTCAATTTTTTCTTCACTGGCTTATTTCTGAGAACATTCTGTTTTAAAAAGAATAAACAACTTTAAATAGTAATTCAGAGAACAAGATGTAAAGGGGACTTTAATTAACATTCTAGTGCTTATATCAACATTCTTTTTTTAAAAGAGACACCTCCTCTTCAATATCACCCAGACATCTAATATAAATTGTGAGTCTTGCTCAGAAGAGGAATTACTACTATTAGGTGTTGTTTTTTTTGCATATAGACAAAATATTGGGCATTGCAATGTTCTATTCTTCCTAGGAGAAATAGGAGACAAACCATCCCTCTAAATTCTCCATACTCTATTCTTTGTGGAGGCTGGGAAAACCTGACCCTCCAACAGTGTAGAACCATACCTGGTGCCAAGGTTACTTTCCTTCCCCACTTTCTAGGATCAATAGCTCTCCATGGTTCTAAAGCTTTCTGTCTATAGAAGGAAGTTTTCCACCTATGGACAGTAAAGATCTGGATCCATCTCAAAGTAAACTAATGAAGAGTTGTAAATAAATAAAGTCAAATGTCTCTAATCTATCATATACTGTATGGACATCTTCTTTTTCAAGGCTGATCTTGCAATAAGGCGACAGACCACAAGTGATTCGGATGGAGACAGTGGTAAACTCCGAAGAAGGAACTTGTCTTTTGAAAGTGACATGGATAAAGGTAAGGATGTCTTTATATACTAAATGATGTTTTTTGAAAGGATAATCACATAAACCTATACTAAATTTGTCTTAAGCCTCAGAGATCATTGTAGGGTGCTCAAACATCTTAGTACACAGATAGAACCAATATCTTTTCATCTGGCAAAAAATGCCTGTTTGACTTACATTTCTTTTACTGCATTTCCATATACATTTACTTGGGAATAACTCCCATTGGATTCAGTGGTGATTATTGCTTAGGTGACATGTGCAATTTCAAGGTTAATGAAATTAAACAATTAGGGCTTTCCCCTTATTGCCCTATAAATCCTAATTTGATGTAGTTCTGAAAGATTGATACAGTATAAAACATGTTTTCCAAGTTGCCTGTGTCCTATACAAAAAACTTTTACCTCAGTATCTTATTGTTGATAAGTACCGTGTTATCTGTTTCATCAAAGGGCCTCTCTAAAGCATGAAGCCAAAAGAAAAGAGGCAACAAAATCTGTCAAGAAAATGCCTTCATAAACTATTTAAAGTCCTCTTCCCTCCCACCCCCCCCAATTGAGAAATTGTTGACCAAGATTATGTCCCTGGGTGACCTTCAGTAACTAATAAATATTAAAACATGCTGAAAAAGAGAAAGTAACTTTTTGGCCTTTATCCATTATGAATTTTTAATAGAATTTTTTTCAGGATGCCACATAAATTACTGCTATGACTTCACTTCTCTAAGGGCTACACTGCTGATGTACTAAGAACACTAGAAGTCAGCAAAAATTAACTTGACTCCTGACTTTCCCATCTGTAAAGGGAAAGACATGTTTCATTTGTAAAACAAACAAATAAACAATACGAAACTATGAAGACTCTGTTGGAACAAGAGCTATATCTCCACTATTTTATGGGAAGCAATCCTTCACTTCCCTTTCAGAGAACACTTAAATACCAAAAATGCTTTTGCTGTCTCTGCCTCCAGGAAATTCAGTCTATTCTTATATTGGTTTTTGTCTACTAAGCCATGTCCAGTACAAACGGAAGTACTTTACATCTAGACCAATTTTCATCATTTTAGATTCTATCAGAATGGGGTATCACATAATATAACCAGGTGTTGGTTTTAACCTATAAAATCCTTTATAGTTTGGTGCTCAGATACATGTAGGACTTTCTGCTCCATTCAATGTTGGCCAGACTGATTAGATCAACCAGGAAAAACCAAGGCATTTGGGACTTTCAGAAGGTTTTGGGGCAGTGGTGGGATTCAATTTTTTTTTACTACCGGTTCTGTGGGCGTGGCGTGGTTGGCATGGCAGGGGAAGGATACTGTAAAATCTCCAGTCAGAGGTGGTATTTGCCGGTTCTCCGAACTACTCAAAATTTCCACTACCAGTTCCCTAGAACTGGTCAGAACCTGCTGAATACCACCTCTGTTTTGGGGGCTGAGACAAGGCAGCATGGTGAAATAGCCATCTTGTAGAGGGCAAACTAGCTCCCTCTTTGTTGTAAACTGTTGAAGACTGAGTTGTTCCATAGAGCTGACTTGATATTGCCATTACAGCTCTTCTTTATCTTTATTCCTGTCTTATTTTATATGCTTTTACCTTTGCATGATCGTATTATAATTCTGTTTATCTTTCCACTGTGGATGGTTTAATTTGTAACTTTTCTGCATAAGCCACCAAGAGTCTTTTTGATTGCAGCATGGAATCAATCAATCAATCAGTCAATCAATCAAATCCACAGGAACAAGCAAACAGCATATTAAAACTAAAATATACTTGGTTAAATAAAATGTTTGTCCCTTGAAAGAGAGCAATGTTGACTTAAGAGAAAGCTCTTTGTCCAGGGGCATTCCCCCCTTTTAAGTGATCTTGGTAATCCTGAGAGAAATTATTTATTTGTAGCCATCATGTAGCCGATGTATGCTGCTGCCCATATTAGGGTAAAATGAACCATCAGATGCGGAAATAATAAAATATACAAGGTTATAAAATAAATTCTCTCATGCATCACCAACCTTATATCACTATCCTCCCAAATCACAATGCTTGCTGTACCTCCCATCCTGGCCCAAGGCCTGAGGGAAAAACCAGGTGTTAACACCTTCCAGAGTATAGGGAACATCTGGATCTCAGACATCATGTAATGTTATTCAGCCAGTCAGTCATTTTTAATTTTATAATGGAGCAGATCCTTGACCCAGGAGGCTTTTAAATCTTTTTTAAAAATGACACAAAGGGGACCGCAAAAATATGGAATTACCCAGAAGGAAAGACTTTGTGATTGTGTCAATGAACAACATTTAGATTTAATTAGTTAAAACAGATATATGCATTTTCTTTCTATTCCTGTGATACCCTTGTTATGAGGTCTTTTTTTTTTCTTTTTAAATATCAGAAGTTGAAGAGGGGTAGTATCTCTTTGAAATCTTAGCTTTTTTTCTCACTGCAGTAGTTTCTATAGCAACTGTTTCTACATTGGCTTCATACAAAACATTGATAATTTATCCTTTACCTCTAGTACCTTGGCCACTTAATTTTCCAAGGATAAGACAATTAATTCAGCATTGCAGATTTTCTTCATAAGAAATGTTTGTTCAGCATTAAAAGAAGGGTATAAAAAAATCTTAATCAAACATCTTTCACAAAAGAAATATTATTTCCAATATTAGCAATAGTATAGTTTCTCATATTTCATGTACCATTCAGCTTGTTCTTAATTAAATTATACTAACTTTTCATTAAAGGGATTTTATTTACTTTGGGTGTTTTATCCTATAGAGTATCTCAGATAGCATCATTTTTTTAAAAATAAGTAACTTTCTATTTCTTGATATAGAACTTGAAGGACCAGGTTAGGGATTGAGTTTCCTAAAGAATATTTATAAGGTTACTAAAAGTCAACACCAGCTTGACTGGTACATAATCAGCCAATCAGTTCCTTTATATATGGTTCTAGGGGGAGTACTGAGTATTGAAGAACAGAAAATAAACGAAGATTTCAGGGAAATAGTGAATTAGTAAAAATGCTATAATATTTTTTCCTATAATAATACTTTCTCTGCAACTTTAGTAGTAGTAATCCCAATTGGTGCTCTTCTTCATAGAATTGTATTACTGGTTGGTTTTTATGATGTGTTTTTTTTAATACCATCCATAATCATATTGTGTAAGATGGACAGCTGAATGAATGAATGAATGAATGAATGAATGAATGAATATGTATTGATGATCTCTAACATATTCCATATTCAGTCTCCTTTGATTGGGATGAATCAGGACTTATGAGTATGAAGATAAACACGAGTCTGCCCTAAAACGTTTTCTCCTAAACATATTGTAGATCTGTTGCTTAAAAGCTGGGTAGATAAGTAGACAACCAATGGTAGTATTCTAAGTTACCAGTGACATCTACATGCTTTAACAGCAATGATAAAGTGGAAACATGCTATTAAAACCTGCCCATAGGAAACTAATTAAGGTAGGCATTTCAAAACAGAGAATGCAATAATTTGCTATTACATACCTGCTGACCATGATTAAGGAGGAAAATGTAGGTCAGGTATTGTCTTGATCACAAAATGACTGTGATAATCCTTTTCCAGCAGGGCTGGCCATACTGTTAGGCAGAATGAGGTTGATAGCTGAAGTAGTAAAATTGGGGGATAATGAAATGGTTATTTTTTAAATGAATTAATAACAATGTTTTTAGTATCAGGGATGATAGAGGTTATTGTAGCAATTACAATTTGAAACAAATTATCCTGGATCATCCAATTGCAATTCTTGGAATTTATTAGACAAAGATTTTCTATTAAACATAGGAACAAGCCTTGTGAAATCACAAATTTAAACTATAACTATCCAGCTGGATTATTTGTTTCAGTCCTCAGCTGCACAGAGATTGACAAAATTAGTTATTGATAAGTATATTACAAAGTAGACATTTTTGTAAATAAGGAAGAAATGATTTGTTTATGTTTGGGGATTAAAAAACTGATTATAAATTGAAGAATTTTAAGGCTGACATTCTATTCATATTTGCAGGGTTATCTATTTGTGTTTAAAAATTACCATGTGTATAGAGCATAAAGCTGGTTCAAATCATGTTATTTTAAATAGAGGAAAAGGATATACTATGAATTGGGAATATTATCTATATTTGCATTAAATATTCCCTCTAGGCTCTAAATACCATCATTCCTTGACTCTCACAAGTGTGTTTAAAAAAAATCTCTTCACTTTCAACAACAGAGTTGATTTGAAAATTTACATTATTGTGTATGAGGAGGTAAAACAAAGATTGTAAACCCAAGGAAGCCAAAAGAAAAAAAAATTCAGCCCAATATATTAGTGTCCCAATTTCAATCTAGATCCTGCATATTTTTTGCTAATGAAAATGGATATGGTACCATTATTAAGCTGCTATAGGCATTCAAAATAAGCCATTCTCACTCTCTTTTTTTAAAGTCATATGTTTCATTCCTAGGAATATTTAGAAATGTTTTTTTTTTAAATCAGAATGTATTAAGTGCTGTGGAAGAAGATGACTAATCCTGTATGCAAATAAAATTTATTCTCATTTAATGTATTTATTTGTACTCACCATTATTATTATTTTTTTAAAAAAAGTCAGCCATGCCCCTTGGGACTAGAGAGGAATCTCAGGATCTGCTTGAGGAAATAGATGTAAATCCTACAGGCATGTACTATAAAAAGACACTGAAGTAACATTATTCTCTGAACAGAACAAACTTGCTAAATGGTATCATAATGTATAGTACTCCCCACTTCCCCATGGACAAGAATAAATAGCATCAATCTGATAATTTCTTTTCTAACAGGTTATGACAAAGAAGATGAGAATTCTATGGACAACAACCAGCATTGTCAGGCCATTGAGAAACATTATGTGGAAAAGAGAAGCAGGTCATCATCTTTTGTGTCATCTACAGATGATGAGCAGAAACCTTTGTTTTCTGAGATCCTAGGCTACCCAGCTGGACTAGGCAAGGCTGCAGTGTTGGATTTTGAGGAAATAGTGAATGCAACGGAAAGAATCCAAAGTGATCGACGAAGTCACTCCTGTAAAGGTAAACCCAGCACAGTCTTTTGCCAAATCTGCATTCAGATTTAAGAAGTCACAGGACATGGTTAGAGAAGCCAGACTTTAAACCTTGTAACCAAACATCTCCTTGAAAATAGCCTGTGAGATTAAGTTTATCACATTTTAGTAGTTAATTTCTTCAAGCCTTAGAGCAGAGGTGTCAAACTCACATCATCATGGGATCATCACGTGACATATTGGGACTTTTTCCCCCTTTGCTAAACCGGGCCTAGGTGTGGCCAGTACATGACGCATCTGTCCTGTGGACCAAGAGTTTGACAGCCCTGCCTTTCTGTGTTTCAACAGATATTCTCTTCAATAGAGCAAGGCAGAATGGTCATCCTTAAGTTGACCGTATAACTCCCAACAGCAAAGGGTTGGGGTTTTTATCTCTTTGGTATATACAAACGATGAGCAGCATAGAGGTGAAAACACTTGCCTCCCAGTTGAAAGGTTGAGAGTTCAATTCTAATTAATGATTGATGTTTTTCTCCGAGGGCGCAAAGAAAAAATAATCTGCTGTGAACTCTGCCTAGGCATAAGGAAGGGCATCCAGCCAGTAAACGTTCAGCTTCATCCAGTTCCCCCAACTCTACCCCAAATTAAGGGATTACAGGAAGCGTTATTTATATATACAAAAGATTCAAAAATTGGCTAAAAGCTATAGAGCAAACAAAAAAAGAGAAGAAAACTATCTTATCTTAACAAATCTGCCACATTAAAAAAGCTTATTTGAACCAAGACATCATATTTAATATTCCGAATCCTTCCAAGGTGGGTAAAATGAGAACCCAGATTGTTAGGAATAATATGCTGATTCTGTAAACCATTTAGGAGAGGGCTGTAAAGCACTGTGAAGCGATATATAAGTCTAGGTGCTATGCTATTCAAAGCCAGCTTTTCGGTCAGTGTGTTATAGCTGAACCACATGAAATAAGAAACCATAGGAAACTATCTGGCCATAAAGTGTAATATAGTATAAAGTTTGGAACTTCCCATATAATGCAGCTTCTCAAACATTTCTGGTATTACCTTGGTGAGTTTTGTTCAAGAAGCTAAGATTAGACTAATCTGATTGCAGAAGTCTGATGTCTTGTTTCATTTGGTGCTGAGTCTTCGGTTTCTGAAATTATCCTGTTCCTGTGAAGCCTGAAATCTTGCTAGCTCTGACCCAAATTAATGACAGCTGTATTGCTCCACCTGTTGGGAAGGAATCGTGATACCATCTCATTGTATAAACTAGCCATTGTGCTGCTGTTGTTTTAAGAAATGATAGAATTGAGTCATAAGTAGTCATGGGTTGCTGTTTTTTCACTCTGAATTAAGCGGGAGATGCTCAAATATTGCAATTTAGGTTTCAGGTGCCATTCCAAATTTCAGTATGTAGCAAACATTTACCACATAAGATCAGCACCGAATAAATTTAGCCTTATTATTAATCAGACATATAAATTATCTCCCAGCTATCTCACCATGGCATTTTATTGCCAGAACTTTAAGACTGTTGATTAGGAATAACTGAAATGCATGAAGATATGCAACACATCAAGAGTTCTGTCATTGCAATATTTCTACACATCACAATTGATTTGTTGATTTCTCTCCTTGCATGAATATTTCTGCATAAAAAACTTTTTAATCCCATATCACTTTATCAAATATCAGGTTACATCAGACCTGGGCATTTTATGGCCTGCTGGGGCCATGTCCAGACCTTTGACTATCTCTGTCCAGCCTGCGTGGATTGCTTTTATTTTGAAGGCAACTGCTATTTCCCCCCCCAATTTTTGTATGTGCATGTGTGTGTGCCTATGTACCTTCACAACCCTATTGGTTCGGCCCTCCACAGCAGTCTCAGTTTCTCTTGGGAAAATTAATTGCCCACCTCTGAGCTACAGAGAGAGAGAGAGAGAGAGAGAGAGCCAATAATGTCATTCATCTACCCATAAATTCCCGGTGACTCAGACCCTTGTAAATACTACTAATATATATTTGCAATTTGGAAGCTCACCTTTTCCCTTTTGGTTGCTAGAAATATATCTCGCAGCTATGGCAACACTTTCCAAGGCAACCTAGCAAAACAATCTTCTCTGGGCTATATTTAGCTAATTTCAGGAGTGTTTTTACTGTGGCCACACACAAACCCAAATAAAATTTCCTTATTCTTTGTTTGGGACGCGTAAGAAGTAATTGTTTTTTCTCGTTCTTTTTGTGTGTGTCTGCCTGCTTTTAATAATGTTCCATCTAATCAGCAGCATTCTTATTTGTTCTTGTTAATTGAATTAATTAACAAAATGTGGATGTTTTCTAACCGTATGGGTATACAGTGTAACGATATATGCGTATGCTGATAAATATTATGCTGATAGGTTTCTCAGTTTTAGTGATTGTGGGGGGAAAAAGCCTAATGATGTGATACCTCATTGTTAATATCCAGTGTAAGGAGTGATATTGGCATTACAGTGGATATTTTCTCCTCACGATGGAAAACTGGGTCTGCATTAATGTGAACTTGCCTGAACTCTCCAAACAGTTTCAGAGGCCTTTGCAAAAAAAAAAAAAAAAAAGCTTGCCAGAAAAATGAATCGAACTGGTGAACTCCTGCCATAGTGCCAGCTCTATTATTATAATTGCTTTTAAAAAGCTCCAAAAGACCTGGTTGTTTATAGTTACTTTACTTGTTTTAGAACAGTCCATGAAGCTAACTGGTTTTTCGATGACATGGCTTCCACTTCTTGACCATAGATGGTAGCAAATAATTTTTTTTGCATCTTTTGATGCTATCTATCATAGGAGTTATTCGAATATGTGCAGATCAGATAGGATCAGCTCTTGCTGATGTTTGATCTTGTTGAGAATTTTTTATTTTAGTCTTGTTTTTCATTTGTTTTCTGATGATATTTTTAAGGTGTGAAGAGAACAGAAGGAAGAGGCTGTGCACCTTGAGAGCTCATATGTAAATATTTATATAAAGAAACCAGTTTTTTTTAAATATAAATAAAGTACTTTTATTGAATAAAAGCAAAAGCAACCCTAGGAAATTACAGTCTGTAGAAAGGAGTGCAACTAAAGAGTATGGTTGGGTTTTGTTTGGGGAATTTCAAAATTTCCTTCCTTGTACTTCTACTTTTCTTCCTGAAAATGAAAATAATTCAAAGGAATTGATTATGAGTGAAAAAGATAAATAGAGCAAAAGTTATTATTTCCCATCTGTTTTTTGAGGCTGAAAATTGTATTATTGGGCAACTGCTGTTTATCGATCACTAACCTAGGAAGACATATCAGTGAGTATCTGACTATTTTCCAGATTTCCCCCAATGAACACACAGTGTGCCCTGCTTCCTGTTGGGTCTATAGGTGCTTCTTCTGTAGTACTGTCACCCTACAAGGTAGACCAGACCAGGGGTGGGATTCTACCAGTTAGCATCTATTCGCTAGAACCGGTTGTTAACATTCTAAGCAGTTCGGAGAACCAGTTGTTAGAAGAAATTACTGGCCTAATCCTGTAAGGAAGGCAGGAAGGAAACATTCTGGTGTTGCTTACAGAAACTGCCTCTCCGTTAACCCTTATTACATTCTTGGCAGGACTAGACTTCCTATCTCAGGAACCTCTCTGGAGTTTTCTTTCTCTCTTTTGCTGGTACTTTGCTTGTGTGGAGTGACCATTCAAAGTTACAAAGGCACTGAAAAAAGTGACTTATGACCGTTTTTCACACTTCTGACTGTTGCAGCATCCTCACAGTCATGAGAGGTCAGGCAAGGAGATGCATGCCTCGATGTGAGTGATATTGAATTGGCCACACCCAGCCAATAACGTGACCACCAAGCCATATCCACCCAGTCATATGACCACCAAGCCACGCCCACCACCTAAGCCGCACCCATAGAACCGGTTGTTAAAAATTTGAATCCCACCCCTGAACCAGACTAAGAAACAAATGCCATATAAGTTAGGACTATTTTTACTGTAATAAAATTTGGCAAGTCTGAATGTGTTTCTCCCTCCCTCACTTTATCTTCATATAAATTAAGGTGCTTGTCTGAAACGTTTTCTCAAATTAGGTTGTTTTTTTTTTTGAACCAGCTCAATTTCTGTTTATTGTCTTGGTAGCAATAATTGTCCTTCACAGTCATTCCTTATTACCTTTGCTTGCAAATGTATTCAAAAGTCCTTGTACCAGCATTGCTCAAGATCAGGGGTGTCAAACTCAAGGCCCACAGGTGGATCCAGGCTGCAGAGTGCTTAGATCTGGCCTGCGGTGCCGCCCTGAAAACAGTGAAGGACTGTCCCACGGTGCCTCTGCCAACAGAGCCTGGGAGCCACCTGGGTTCCTTTTCACTGACAGAGGGTTGCAGGAGGCCATCACAGCCGGAAACAGTGCTCAGGAGCCCATTTTCTCTGGCAGAGTGTTTGGGGCCATCACAGGTGCCCCTGACAGGAGTGACATTGAACTGGCCATGCCTACCTTGGATCCCACTAGGTCAAAATGATGCGGCCCTCCATGAAATCGAGTTTGACATCCCTGCTCAAGATTATGTGGCTATTCAGGCACTCTTGGCTCAGGTGCTTTTATCATCAGCTGCCTTTTTTTGCAGAGCCCTCTATACAGCAACACTGTAGGAGAATAATCTGATCCAGATTCCCACCTCAATCAGCCACTAATATCTGGATATTTAATCCCAAACCAGTTATTCTGGTTGTCACTGTCTGTCTTCCTTAACTAGCTCCAGCATCTCTATCAATAAACTTGCTCAGACTCACTGAAAATGTCTTATGCTCAGAGAGCATGAAAACAAATATTCTCCTGGAACGATAGTTACAGTGGTAGTCTGTGCATTCACACAATCCATCCACTTTCCCCGCATCAAATGCCTACCATAGCAAGGAATCTGAGATGCTGTGAGAATCTGTGCCATTCAGAGGGAACAAGGCAGGAAATAAACCCAGGAGTATATGAATAAGGGATTGCATTTTCCTTTTCAAAACTTGCTTTAGCTCTACAAAATTCTAAGAGTGGCTTCTGCACAGAGAAATTAGCCTTATGTGTGAGTGTGTTGGTGGCAAATGAAAAACTACAGTAACAGACAAGCAGCCTCTTCATATTGCAAGGATTGGAAATATAAGAAACAGACATAAAATACTATCTGCATTAGGCTAACCTTCACTCTCATTCACCGTTTTGACTGGCAGATATCAGGGACAGACGAACCTGGGAGGAAGAGCAGAGCAGAAGTCACCAAGAATCATCCTGTCCATCCGCATTACCTCATGTCACCTGGGGAATCTCTGAAACAGAAAGTGACATCAACTATGGTGAAGTGGAGCAGAGGCTGGATCTACTTCAGGACCAACTCAGCAGGTAACTCAAGAGCATGAAGAAAAAAAAGCAAAGCTGGATTTTCAACAGCTTTGATTTTGACAGCAATGTTGACATTTCTCTTTTTTCTAAACTAGATTCATGCCACTGAATAATATAACACTGTTATGTAGAGTCAAACTGGGCCTGAGGATGAAGATAGGAAACATCCTCTTATGGCTACCAGTAGTTGAAGTAGTTTTTGTGCATACAACACATTTGAACTGGGGGCTTACTTCTTTATAGTGTGATCTTTTAGCTCCGTATCAGCACATAGTTTAACCTGACCTGTCATGTGTAGAGTTTTCCCAGCAAACAATCTATTGTTTTCACTGATACACACACACACACACACACACACACACACCTATTTTTGCTCATTAAGTATCTTACCAAACCATGATGTATTTGGTTGGTATTAACTTCCTGAGCTTTTTTATGGTGTGCTTTTTAGGCCTCTGGTACTCCATGAAATTCCTCTACTGTTCAGTAAGCTGTCGAAGATCACTTTGGTGCTTTTTGTAACTCTTGATTTGTTTCCAGATCTATCAGTGAGGAGCAAAACTTGTGTCCTAGTTAAATTTTTCTCAGTTAAAGTCCCACTTTACCCACATTCCTTGGGAATAAAAAAAATAGCATATCTACAGTGATCTCACCTATTAACTTCATCAAAAACTAGGACAAAACTTGGACAGCTGCTAGTTCAAGGAGCTTCTGAAAGATCCCGAATTAGAAAGTAAAGTTTGGTTCATTATTCTGAAGTGTTCTTGGCTGAGTCAAGGAAATATACCAAGGCTTTATAGAGGAATTAAATAAACATTTTTATGGAAACTAAAACCAGTTCTATGCTTCAGTTGAATGGTTCGGTGATCTAACATTGTAATAGAGGTCCCTAATTGGGCTGTGGTTTCAAATGTGTATGCTTTCACTTTTAAAAAAAACATTTGAAATAAAGATTGTGGCAAATGCAAAAGACAACAAAACAGATCTTCCAAGTTAACAGCAGTGCACTCAAAGGCTTTCAGGAACTTGTTAGGGGAAGTCAGGGAATACGTAAATCAAACTGTTACAAATGAATGAAATTAAAGCTGGTTTTTGCTACATTGGTTGACAGGGTTATTGAGGTAGAAAACCTATTGACCAGCATACATTCATTGTGAATTCTTGGCAGTATAAAGTGACAGTGAATCCAAGAGAGAGTATAGCAACATGTTTGTGAGTGTACACCAATAACATTTGTACAGCAGATTTAAAAAAAAAAATCCTTCAAAGAAAACAAGTCACGGGAATATCAGGAAAGGACAGAGTGGGAGGGAGTGGTTAACAAATATTCCTGTCAACATAAATAAGATTTCTTCACCCTGCCATTTTTCTGTTGTACCTGCCCCTCACTGGGATTATCCCTTCAAATTCTTACCAACTCTTGAGCTGAAAGATATCATCATTTTTTGTCAATCAGATCAATCACGTTTTGTTGATTATGAACACCATTATTTCAATTGTAATTTTATTCTTGAAAGCTGCCCTGAGTGCCATGAAGCAGTAGAGCAGAATAGAAATTTAAGTACATGCATTTACAATCAATTTATATGACACCCGATGTACACATTGGGTATTAAAACCAACAGATTAAAAACAATATAAAAGAAAAATAAGGTAACAAAGGCTGACCCGTCAAGCATCAAATCACCGTAGATGGGCTCATCTGGCACGTGGCCCCTTCCTGGGGAAAGGTCAAGGCCTTCAAGACTGTCCAAATCTTAAGGGGCAGGTACTATTCCAGCGGGCAGGTACTACGACAGAGCATGTCTCCTGGGTCCACCACATGATTCTGTTTTATAGAGGGGATACAAGCCATACTCACCCTGTTGGATCTCATGGGATGGATAGAATCAATAAGGGACAAGTACTCTACAAGTATAGGACTGTACCAAGAAGGGCTTTATAGGTGATAACCCACACCTTAAGTTGTATCCAGGAGCCAAATAAGCATTGCAGAAAGTCTAGCAACATCTGTGTATGGTTATTCTTTCTGTGGATGATTGCCAGTTCATTCCGTTTTGGAGTAATTAATGAGCAACCTATCACTGAAGAGTGATGTCCAACTATCACATGAAGAGTTTGGTCTAGTGGTTAAAGGCATTAGTTCTAGTCCCACCTTAAGCATGAAAGCCAGCTGGGTGACCTTGGACCACTCACTCTCGGCCAAACCCTGTTAGCTTGTGGAGGAGATAGAAGGAGGAAGATGTACAGGAATGTTTGCACCTTCAGTTATCTGTACAAAATAAAAAGGGGGCAATAAATAAATATACCCATTAAATTTAATTGAAGGATTGTTCAATTTCTGTTTGGAGAACTATGTTGCTGCCAAAGGGGGGGAAAAGTGGCTAAACATCTATTCCTGCTGTTCCAGATACTATTTATGAAACTTTTCAGGGCTTCAGGGGTTGCTTTGCTTCAACAAATACCCAATTGAAGCAGCTCTTTAAAGTGAAGTGCTGAATCGGAACAGGAGTCTATATCAGTGCATTAGGACTGGTGTGCTGCTTTGATCTTGACAATAAGAAAAATGCACGTGCAAAAGACTTCTTTTTTCCTCCAGATCAAAACAGTCGATTGAAGCAAATCAGTCCACTTCAATGTTTTCATTTAGTCAAGCTGACTTGCTCTTTGGGATTATATTCCAGCCAACCTATGCACGTTTAATATATCCCTTTTGCAAAATATTGCATAGATTCAATTTCTTTTCTATATAATTTCTACTTTCCATTGTCTGTCATTGTCTAATGCAGGGGTGTCAAACTTGATTTCATTGAGGACTGCGTCAGAGTTGTATTTGACCTAGGGGGCCAGGGGGGCATGGCCAACTCGACATCACTCGTGTCAGGGGCACCTGTGGTGGCCCAAATGCTCTGCTAGTGAAAACAAGCTGCCGAGCTCTGTTTTCGCTGGCAGAGGCACTGCAGGCCGGCCCTTTACTGTTTCCAAGGTGGCCCCACAGGCCAGATCTAAGCACCCCATGGGCCAGATCAGGCCTCCGGGCCTTGAGTTTGACACTCCTGGTCTAATACATCGCTATAAGGACCATGCTTTTGGCATTGTTCAAATCTGAATAACTTGTCTGAAATGCAAGACAATGCAGTCTGCCTGGTCAAATGGGGTTGGACTGGAAGAGTTCCAAGGTCCCTTCCAACTCGGTTGTTCTGCTAAATATTTCTGTTAAGTAAGAATAAAAGATGCTGAATGCTTATATTGCCTAGTCTCATGATGGCAAACCTATGGCTCATGTGCCACAGGTGGCACGCAGAGCCATTTGTGTGGGCACGCGAGCCCCAGGTAAACTTACCTCACTGCGCATACACACGCATCCCAGCTGATTTTTGGCCTCCCAGAGGCTTGAGGGAAGCCCCTGCAGCCTTTGTAGGCCAAAAACCAGGCCCATTTCATCACTTCCTGTATTTCCGGAAATAACGGAAGTGACAAAAAGGGCCCATTTTTCAGCCTACAATGGCTGCAGAGGCTTCCTGAGCCTCTGGGAGGTTGAAAAAGGCCTCAAATGGGCCGAAAATCAGCTGGGAGGTGCAGTGCAGGTAAGGGAGCAGTGGGGTGGGGGAATTGCACATGCATGCGCAGGAGGCAGGAGGAGCACACATTGCCTTCTGGGTGCTGGCATGCGCATGTGCACAATTTTAGGCACAGGAGCCCAAAAAGTTTAGCCACCACTGGCCTAGTCCAATGTGTACTTGGATCAGCTTCAGAGAATTCAGAACATATCAGTTTCATCCAATTGATTAAAAAATTGGCTATTCTGGTCAAAATAATAATGTGGAACAATCCCCAGAAAAGTAGGAGGCATGATCAAATGTGTTTATTTTTAGCCTACTACCAATTGCATGAGCATCTAGCATATTTTGTCTATATTTCATAGCATCCAAATCAAAGGTATCCAAGATCTATACGAAAAAAAAATTGGAAAAATTTTTTTTTTTTACCAATCTACACATTTCTGGTAAATAAATACAGTAATGTTTTGTTGCTTTCTCAGCATAAGCAAAGTATCTGAAATTATTTGGAACTCTTTTATGCAGTCGATTAATAGAGAAGATAGTATTCTTTGAAACTGATTTAATTTTTTAAAAGGTACATTAATTGATATAATTAATTGAAAGCAATAAATGCAGATTAGCTTAACCATGAAGCTAGTAATAAAAAATTAAACAGGGAAAAGAATGCGGGGAAGCCTCAGTAAAAAAATTGTCCTGTATGCACACAAAAAAATATTGGTTGAATTAACTTAATTACATTTTGTTTAATTTGAGCTTCTGCTGATTTATTGGAACAGGACATTCAAGCTCATGTAAATAGCTAATATCAGCTTCATTAACTATTTATTAAGAAATTTATTTGCCTGGAAACTAGAGATATTCTCTGCTCAGACTTTGTGGAGCTTCAGAAGTAGCAATTGCATCACAACACGTGTCAAAGTTGAATATACAGCCAAGAAGTACTCCACATGAAATGAAACATGTTTTTAATTCCAGAAAAGTTTTAAGAACAGCTTCTTATTTAGCACTGATCTCTAAAGTAATAATACATAGAAAAGAAGTGCCAGATATACAAACTAAATTTAAGAAAGGCAGAAGCAGCCCATTATCACATTGCTAGCATCTGAGGGATAATAGAAGAGACAAAAAGGTTTGTTTAAATACTATTTTTGCTATATTGATTACACAGTGGCTTCTGATTGGATAGACCACAACAAATTATTGGATAGTCCTTAAAAAGATAGAAGTCTGGGTTAACTACCTGCTTATTCAAGAATTTATATGGTGATCAGCCAACATAGTTAGAACGGAATATGAAATAATTAAATGGGACAAAATTGGGAAAGGAATGACAAGACTGTGCACTGTTATCTTATTTAATTACCGGTATATGCAGAACGTATTGTGAGAAATGCTGCAATAGAAAAAACAGAAAGTGAAATTAAAGTTGTGGGGGGAAATAATGACAATACAAGCATAAATTTACAATAATCCTTTAAAAAATATATAGTAAACCCATCTTCGGTAAAAAGAACTCCATCTCATTTCTGTTGATAAAGAATCAATATGACACAGTTCTGAATAGAAATACAAAAACTGCTAATTAATGAATATGAAATCTTTATACATTTTCTCTTTTATATCTTAAAGAGATAATATATTATTATTTTGTTTAATTTATTTAAGTCCAAAAGGCGATAACTTGCTAGATTTCTTACCTTTTCCCAAACACTGTTGTCTTATACAGAGTGTATGTGTGTTTTTAGAAACACAAAGCCTATTATTTTTATCTTTAATTGAAGCCGAAGACCTATAGCAATTCAGACATTAATGGAATGACCAGAGCAATAATAATTATCTTTTCATCCAAAAATCTAACTTTAGCCAGTTGGTTTTTTTGACGAAGTATATACAGTAACACAACCATGAATAAATATTTCAGTAGTGTCTCATACCAAATATGGTGATATAGTCTATTTCCTGGTAATATAACAACAAAAACTTTGGTTTCATTTCATTTAGCAAAATCTTTTTCAGCAAAGATCATTTAAAGAATGCATATAATTTTCATCAGAAACGGAGTATTTACAGGAGCATAGTCTAAAATTATAAAATTATTTTTAATTACTATATAACTTGTTTATATCACAGAATAGAAAAATAATAATCTATTAGAAAGGAATTCTTCCATTCAGAATAAAATAAAGCACATTCCTGTTGAGAAAAATTAATAGAGTATGAAATATCCATGTAAAAGACATATATGTATTATTGTATAAACAACAATGTAAAATCACAGCTGACAGTTTTTGAGGTTGTGTTGGCCTTCATCACATCTAGTTATGTATTATTATGGTTGGTCACACAGTCACCCAAGTGTTTAGATTGGATTTGGCACTTGTACCTACCTATTGAGTCCTTCCCAAGGACCTGGGATAGGGAGATATTGTTGTTTAATGATATTAAAGGTATCATTAAACTGTTCCAATTGCCTTTTGCAATTGACTAATAATAATGATTTTGTCAATGCCAGTGGCGTATAAGTGGTGCTCTAGAAATTTGGGGATTGTACCCAAGGCACCTTTTACTATTGGTGCTACCTTTGCTTTCTTTTGCCAGAGTCATTCTACTTCTCTTTGCAGGTCTTTATATTTTGATGTTTTTCTCCAGTTCTTTATCTTCTCTTTTGATGTTTTCAGGTACTGCCCCATCCACTATCCAAACTTTTTCTCTCTCCTATCAATATTTATTAAATCTAGGGCGTTATGTGGTAGGTGCTTGTCTGTTCAAACATTAAAGTCCCAGAACACTTTAGCATCTTCATTTTCTATTATTTTGTCTATGTTATGTCCTACCAGTTCTTGCTTGCAGGCAATTGGTATTTGTTGTATTTGAAGGAGCCTTTTTTCAACAGAAACATAGAGTTATAAAATATTTTTTTAGTTGCCTCATTGTTATAAAATGATTTCTAAATAAAACTGAATAATTTCAGAATACAGAAACTCATAACAGAAAATACAGAAACTTGATGAAGGGTTCAGGATTTTTCTCTCAAGCCATATTTTTCACATTATTAATTTTTTTTCATGCATTATCCTTAATATCACTGGAGAAAGCAATTATGTTGGCTAGAGTTAGTGGTAAAAGAAAACCAGGCCATCAAATAACACAATAGATGGACACCATCAAAGTTGACACCAGCCAGAGCATAAAAAAACTCAGAAAGATTTCAAGATCCGAAGATGTGGAGGTCTTTTCCCTAGAATCGCCAAAGAGTCGGATATGACTTTAATGGATAATATCATCATCATGTCCTTAATAAAATTAGGGAAACAAAATATTATAATATTTTTGTCCCCTACCCATGTGACTATGCATTTATATGGCCGTATTTCATCTCACTGTTTGTGATGAACCTCATTAGTGGAACACTGAGGGGACCATTAGTTATAATCTTATAGGAGAACCAAGACTTTCTAGATCAAACACACTAACTGGCCTTTTTCAGTTCCCTCCAGAATTCCTACAATGAATATGTTCACCTGGCAAAAGTGAGATCCCAGAAACATTTTATCCTAAATTATCTTTAGTAAGTCGGTTAGGGAATGCTGCATTCCTCTGGACACCCAGTCAAGATATTCTGTTCTTGGCTGCTTCAGAATGTATAGCATTAATAGTGCCTTAATAGTCTTTCTATATTCTCTGCTCTTGAGAAGGGCATTCATCACATCTGTCTTGGCAACTGCCAACATGCCTCTCAGTGAAAGTGCAAAAATGTTCTTGGCCACACTCCAGGCAGGTAACCAACAAAGTCCCTCTGATAATCAAAGTATCCTGTAATCACCTGCTCCCAGTTCTAGTAATAGCCATTAACGTAGCAATTATCTGGATATAAACTGTAGAGGATCTATCTGACTGCAATGCCATCGCGGCCTGAAGACTGAAAGCTACTATAGAGACATCATTTTCTTACAACCATGGAAAACGTTTTCCTTAGGGCAAAGATTGGCTGGAACACAAAGTTCTGTAAAGAGCTATACATGGCTAATGCAGCCTCATCTTCAAAGTCTTTACCCAACTTCTTAACACATTTTCACTTTTTTTGACCTGAGGTAACTTCTCAAAAGCAGATTATGATGTCACACTGGGATACACTCTCCTCACTCAAGTTTTAGACTCTTTTCTGCTCCTAAAATGGATATTTGGATCCTGCCTCAAGACAAATCAGATTATTTCAACAAGATTTGTTACTGAGTAATGATAAAACTGATCAAATCTGTGTTATTTAATCCAATGCCTTTGTCTTAAAAGTCCAAGTAAGCAGTGGCCCTACCAGAACGTACAACTTAGAAAGAAGCTGTATATGTTTTAATGTCAGAATAGATACGCAAGCAGGAAAGAGGATACGTTAACATTGTAAGTTGGTATAAAATTGCTCTCTGAAGGCCCCAAAATAGAAAATCTGATGGTCTGGAACAGCCTTCAGTACAATGCTGCTTCTTTTATTAATACACCACATATTTATTAAGAAAAGAAAATTGGCAGTTTTCATTCTGAAAGTTTCTTCCACAATACTTTATCCTTAAAATTGTGTAAAAAGCTGTCGAGGTCTAGAGGTATGCTTTGAAATGAGGTGACCTTGGAAGATGACACTTTTTTTTTTTTTGCATTTCATTTTATCAAAAGAAATTTTTAAAAACTGAAGTTAGGTGGAACCAGAGGTGGTATTCAGCAGGTCCTGACCAGTTCTGGAGAACCAATAGCCGAAAATTTGCGTAGTTCAGAGAATGGCAAAAACCATCTCTGATTGGAGATTTTACAGCTACCCTCACCAAGCCACGTCCACAGAACCAGTAGTAAAAAATTTGAATCCCACCACTGGAGGCAAAAGCATTAAATTTAATTCACCTCCATTTGCAAAGAGGGGAGGAATGTTTTGATAATTTCAACTTCACATTTAATTGTGTTTGAAAATATTCTGGAAAAGTCTTTTACTTTTTTCCAATGGCATGATGATTCCATAGGTAACCCTGGGAATGGGGGAAATGATGAAATGTATATTGCAACATTTCTGCAAGCAACATGAATTATGATTTTTGTGTCCCAGTGGGATATAAGTACAAAAGGCCAGGACTTGCATCATGATATTGCAATGAATATTTTATCATTTTTTGCCATCGTGGTTTGTACCGAAAACACTTTGATTCTAATTGACTACGGTAGTTGGCAGTTGCTGTAATCAAAAGATTGCACTTCAAATAAAACTATTAGAAGATTTGATGGAATATAGATTTAATTATATTTGTAATGAATGGCTGTCAAAGAAGGGAAGACAATGTACTGTAGATGGAAGAGCTCTTGGTTTTCTTCAGGCCTACCTACCCCTAAGCTTCTGGTTATATTTTATGTACTACTTTCTGGCTGACATGATGCATGTTCTTGGAAAAAAGAGATGTCTTTGTTAGGCTCTTCCTTCTTGACATTACATTGTGATAGAGATAGGATTCTCAAAGCCAAAGCAACTTATCCATAAACTGGGCAAAATGGTGATGGTGAGGATAGCAGTAATAATACTAATAATAAAAATAAAAGCAAACAAACAGTATCATGTCTTGTCCATAATTGTTTTGAGGTGTGTGCAGTGGTGGGATTCAATTTTTTTTACTACCGATTCTGTGGGCGTGACTTGTTGGGCATAGCGTGGCTTGGTGAGCGTGACAGAAGGTTACTGCAAAATCCCCATTCTCTCCCCACACCACTAACCTGCTTTCCAGCTCTGTTCTCCTGTGCAGGACAACAAAAGAAGATTCAGCCAATCAGCTGGAACTCGGAAGGCAGAGAATAGATGGGGGTGGGGCCAGTCAGAGCCGGTTGCCGGTTCTCTGAACTACTCAAAATTTCTGCTACCGGTTCTCCAGAACTGGTCAGAACCTGCTGAATACCACCTCTGGGTATGTGGCCTTGGAACAGCCTTTTCTCTTGTAAGAAGATATAAACAAAATCATGTAAAAAGTCAGTTTTATTGAATTTAAGGAAAAAGAAAACTTACTTTTTAGCTTACCAAAACACCAAACATATGGATGATATGATAAAAGTATAAATAGTGTCTGAAACAACAATCTTAAATAGAAAGATATGGGAAGAAATGCGGGGGTTCAAATAACATAGATAGATAGGATAAAACACATAGGACTGAAGTTTTCTGAAAGTCAATCTCTTTCTGATAGAAAAATCAGACCTAATTACCATGAGACAGTTATAGACTTTTTCCAAACAGCAGACTAGTATACCTAAAAACAATGTAATCTGAACATAAATCTTAGCCTAAAAGCTCTTACTTTATTTCTGAAAGGATTTCCTCTAAACTCACTTCTCCAATAAACGGGTGCTGATTAATCCTTGATTTATATAGACTGCAAACTTTGCTTGAAGCTTTAGGAGCACCTCTTAACTCCAGTTGATTCCCGGAGATCTCTGGTACATGATTCAGGATCTTTTGCTCTCCTCCCGCCCAGAAATCTTTAGTTCTGCCCTTTCTATGGAGTCAAGTTTTATTGTATCCACCTAGAGCAGGGGTGTCAAACTCGTGACAACACATTGTCGTCATGTGACGTATCACAATTTCACTATACTGGGAGTGGGCGTGGCCAGCGCATGACACATCCTGCCCGTGGCCCGTGAGTTTGACACCTTGGACCTAGAATCTTTACTTCATCCCTACCTAAGAATTCCTTTTTTTCATCATCCAGAGACAATTGTTTTGATTTCAAGATCAACTCTTTGCAGCTCTTCTTCATCTCCTCATTGTGGGAGTAGCTTTGTTCAGCTTTGTTGTCATCATAGTTCCTTCCACGTGTCGATTAGACCCGCGCTTCTCCTGGAAAGCAGTTCACCCAGATCACAAGACTGTTTCCAGTTTCTGTCTTGTCTCTGCCTTTCCAGCAATCTCTCTCCTTTTCTCAGTTGTTCTTCCTCCAATCTCTTGCAGGCAATCCGGTTCCTTTCAGCTCTCACTCATCTCTCTCCCTTTTGTCTCAAAACAAAGGATATTTTTTTTGCCAGCAAATAGGGCTCTTAGGGGAACTTGTTTGGCAAACCTGGGCAAATTCCTTCTGATGCCCTTTAAGGGGTGATTTTGATATTGATCAAACACAATCAACACAAGTTTTCCTGGTCAAGCCTGGGATTCTGTACTGGCTATGTAGTACACTTTGTTCCAAGTCAATTCAATGTAGAATTTCAAGTTCAGTGGGGGGGTGAGAAAATATAAATGCTAACTGTTAAAAGAGAGAAAACACTTTTAACCTTTGTACTAATCATAATGGAAAACGGCGTTCAAGTTTATTTCTCACTTTTCAGTGTTACGATGTTAGGATCATTATTAACAAGAAGGGCAATGCCCCTTTTTTGCCAATATATTAGCTTTTTATCCTGGTAAACTGATTCATCTGAGCCAATAGTAGCAGTCCAAATTTTAGGATAGACTGCTGTGATTCTTCCTTTTTTGATGGCATAGAATTAGTATGTGGCACAAAACGATCAGGAAATTTTATTATCTACAGTACATAAACATAGAAATGAATTCGCTTATTAAAAAGATTGTTCCTTATTAAGTAGAACGTTGTTTCTAAATATCTGTTCTGCTTTCAAAATGTATGAGATTCTTCATTTGCTTGCATTTTATATGTCTGTTTATATGTACATCCCTCAGATTTCAGTGAAAGTTTCTCCTGTGCATTTATAAAGGTGGTAGATATCCAAAGATTGTTCTCAAATGTTTCTGTTTGAGTTAGCAGTAGGGCAAAAAGTCAAGATGCTGGTTGCAATCACACAATTGAACTTTTAGTCAAGGAGATTGTGAATTCTATCTTAACTTTTTACTTTATCCACTTACCCCTTCTTGGAACGAATTGACTCTGTCATTGTAATAACCTCCTTTATCTACTGTTCTTGAAATTCTGAGAAGTGAATTTCATCTGGCTAAATGTTTAGGAATCAGATGTAGAATTTGAGGCTACTTTAGCTGCATAATTTAAGCCACTGTCCAAGACCTCTGTTTCACAACTAGAATTCTTGGACCAGTTGCCATTTTGTGTTAATATAGAAAGGGCATTTAAATTAGTTTAGAGGAAGAGAATTTCATCATTAAGATAGTGTGCAGGTGAGACGACTTTTAGTTAGTTATTAGGGGGGGAAAGCTGGAATCTTAAAAGTTTTTATAATTCTTCAGGACAGATAAGATGGTTGATCCCACTGCAATGCAATGGAGTTAGATATTGCAAAACAAAACGAAACCTTATCTGCTTAAATTCATGATGTAATGTTTGAATATGAACGTCGATTCAAAAGAACTAAGTTGCTGGGACATTTATAATATTTAACTTAATAGGCAACCATGCCATTAGGGAAAACTGTTAGCCGAAATAAATAAATTACTTGCTCTAAAAACCTTGGTTAAAACTCATCACTGCTCTGTGAAAAAAAGATATACTCTAAATGCCATGCACGCTGTCAAATCTGAAATGGTCCAATAGAGCAAGATGTTGTAATAACATTCCAATAATTAGAAAAATTTCCACTCATTACTGTAGATTAGAAGGAAAAGGTTTATTTTAAAACTATTTGTACCATTTTATTCGCTATAACAAATTCTATCAAGTAAAAAATGTAACTTACCTTTGTTTGAAAAACCACAAGAAAAAACAGGTCTGTTTTAAATAGGAAGAAAACAGAGTCTCTTTCCTTTAGGAAAGAATAACAATTATCTAATTTAATTTATACATGGGCCATCCAACATTAGTGTCTTAGGCCCAGATTTGTTTGTGCATGGAACATTTTGCACACATGTATAGGATCAAACTCTAAATAAAGAAACGTTTATTTGTTGCGCATTCCCTCCCAATCTGCTCTGGAAATTGGGTGAGGCTACCAGCATAGGGCTGCAATGAAAAGATAACTCTCATTTTGCTGCCATCTCATGGTCATCCAGATGTTTGCTGCCAAAACTACTAGCCCTAAGATTGGGAGACTATGTAGAGCAGGGGTGTCAAAATGGCGGCCCGCGGGCCAGATGCATCACGCACAGGCCACACCCAGCCCAGTCCAGCGAAGGGAAAAAACATCACAATGTATCACGTGATGGCAATGTGACGCCACGAGTTTGACACCCGTGTTCTAGAGAGAAGGGTGCAGATGAGGGGAGAGGACAGGGAATTCCTATTGTATCTACAGACATTATTTAGATATATTTTTTTTTGTAACTAAAATGATTGGTTTGGTATCAGTTGGGACTACAGGTAGTCTTCAATTTACAACAGTTCATTTAGTGACTGTTCCAAGTTACAATGGCACTTAGGGCCATTTTTCCCAGTTACAACCTTTGTAGCATCCCTGTGATCATGTGATCAAAATTCAGAGGCTTGGAAACTGACTCATGTTAATGACGGTTGCAGTGTCCTAACAGGGTCATGAGATCCCCTTTTGCGAGCTTCTGACAAGCAAAGTCCATGAGGAAGCCAGATTCACTTAACAATCGGGTTACTGATAGTATCAACTGCAGTGATTCACTTAACAACTGTGTCCAGAAGAGTCATAAAATGGGACAAAACTCGCTTAACCAATGTCTCGCTTAACAACAGAAATGTTGGGCCCAATCAAGGATGACCTGTATTATAGATTTCTATAGATTTCAAACATGCACCGAGCAGCTTAATTACTAAAAACAGGCCTCTCAACAGAGATGGAAAATCACACTTGCTTTTCCAAATTCAAAAGGAGTCCCAAAGGGATATCAAAAGGCAGCCTTTGGCACTGCCTTTTACCAATGCTCCAGCGGTATTTCCAGGATCATACCCTAAAAACCACCAGAATAAAATCTGCACAAAGGCACAAAAGGGACTTGCCAGCAGGCAAAGCTGCATCTAATTGGAAATTGGCTTTTATTCAGGTCTGTAACCTTTTTTCAAAAAATAATAATGATAATCCTCTCCTCGATATTTCACTACAGTCATCACTTTTCTCCTGACAAATGGGCAATTTAATCCTGAATTGACAAATCCCGTCCATATTAGACACTAAGTGCTCCTAGGCATGTTCTCTCTACATTTTAACAAGCAATTTAAAGCCAATATAAGGGCAAGCCACTTGTCTTGCAGCCTATGAGCCAATAAAGCCTGAATAGCAATGGCCTAATTTCCAGGAATAATAAAATACTGTATTAAAACGTATGTTTACAGCAAGCACCACGTAACACAGTGCATGCAGATATCCCAGCTTCCCATTGATTAATAATTTTACATAAGCTTCCAGTAAGCATTAAGAGTGAGGGGCTCAACTCAAGATTTATGGCCGTCCTACTTGTGCCAGCAAGGAGGACCTACTTCGGATCCTGTCGGTCAAAGAACTCTGTCGGGAACCAAGAACCTTCTCTGCTGCACCACCAACTCTTTGGAAGAGTACATCTAAGACAGGGGTCCCCAACTGCCAGGCTGTGGCCCACTACCAGGCTGTGGCCCAGTGGTGGTATTCTACCGGTTTGGCCCAGTTTGGGCGAACTGGTAGTAAAAAATGCTACCATTCAGCCAAACCGGTAGTAGAAAAACAGCTACTGGTTTGGTCGAACTGGTATTTCTTGTTTTCTTTCTTCCCCCCACCCCGGAGGTTCAGCTGTTCTGATGATCAGCTGTTCCGGGATCCCCCTCCCTGTCTTACTGCTTCGCCTGGGAGGATTCCCTGAAGCCCAGGAGGCAAAAAGGGCATTGCGGGGGGTGCCTCCTGGGAGCAAAAATGGCCACCCAGGAAGCAAAAAAAAAAACCAGAGTGCCGGGGGGGGTTGTGCAAAAAAACAAAACCCAAAAAAGAAGCCATGCCCACCCAGTCACATGGCCATGCCCACCTAGCCACACCACCTAGCCATGCCCACAGAACCGGTAGTAAAAAAATATTTGTATCCCATCCCTGGCGTGGCCCATTCAGAACACGCGTGCAATGGTTGCACACAGAATCACACGGTTGTCTTTTGTGGCTTCCAACAAGCAAAATTAAAGGAGAAGTCAGTGGGAAGTCACAAGTTGGAGTCACATGACATCATGTTTCATGACCAGGGCTGATTTGCTTAATGACCATAGCAGAGCTGAATCATAAGCTCCGTCATCAGAGCTGTGGTGGCGCAGTGGTTAGAATGCAGTACTCCAGGATACTTCTGTGGACTGCCGGCTGCTGGCAGTTCAATTCTCATCGGCTGAAGGTTGACTCAGCCTTCCATCATTCCGGGGTGGTGGGGGTAAAATAAGGACCCAGACTGTAGAGGGTAATATGCTGACTCTGTAAACCACTTAGAAAGGCCTGTAAAGCACTGTGCAGCAGTATATAAGTCTTTTTTCTATTGCTCTAAGTTGGGCACGGTGACGTGATCCTGTGATTTTTATTTAATGACCACATCATTTAGCAATGGAATTGCCAGTCCCAATTGCAGTTGTTTATTGAAGGCTACCTGTATTGATAAAAAGCATTTACGTTCTTGAAATAGATCAGAATAAATAACTGGTGGACGTAACGATCTGCATTTTGAATCCCACCCACCAGTTAGAAGACATATGGGAGAGGAAACCATTGCTCAGGTACAATTTGTAGAAGATTTCTGATTTTCCCAGTGAAACTAGCTCACACAGGCAACGTCTCGGAGGGAATCTCTGCCAGAGAGCAGCTGCGATCCAAGTTGATGGCTGGTGTGATAAATTGCAAGGCTCAGTTATAGAGGCAACATCTTAAACTCAGAATGAAAATTCAGTGTTCCTCATGTCATGTCAGGAAATTCTCTAGCATGGTTTTGCCTTATCCCACAGGTCCTATAGAGGTGAGGCTAGTGGGATATGAGAAAAGCAAGCCTGATAAGCCCAAATAAATAGCTTGTCTCTGTTCTTCTCCCACTGCTACATCCCAATGGTTACTTAAAGGAAGCAATTTTTCACATATCAACTGTAATCAGATCAAACACTGGAATTTAACGGAAAGCTGCACAGTTTAGCATGCTTCCTTGAAAACCAACCTTAGGGGAAATGTATTTAGGAGAATTTCTTTTTCAGAAATCTATAAAGCTTCCATTGCTTCACTCTGCCAAAAATGTATGGTAGAGTTTCTTCCCAATCACTATCATTATTTCTGATGCCAATTTAGTTTTTCTGTTGCTTAAAAAGCTCCTGGCAAGAACTTGAAGCATCAATTCCAATCCCTTTTTTTTTCAGCTTATTTTTTAGAAAACCCTAAATTCTTCTTAGTGAGCTTAATAAGCTACGTCATGCAATGCCAATATCACCAGAGCTATTTTGTGCGGCTGTAATTTAAAAACACTGTTCCGTGAGTCTTTCTTAACCTTTCAAATGCTACGTGAAATCTTGATGGTAGCTAATTTGCAGGCCTGACCTTACTATGCGCTTTGGTTTCACACATCTTTATGTCCCCCATAAAATAAAAAGAGTTTTCTCTTTTGTTCCTCTAGCAGGGGTGTCAAACTGGTGACCAATGGACCAAATGTGTCACATGCAGGCCACGCCCACCCCAAAGGGGAAAAATACATCATATGTCACGTGGCAGCAACATGACGTGGCGAGGTTGACACCCGTGCTCTAAATACTGCTAGGTCATGTACTCAAATTATGTGAAGTCCTTAATTGTATCTTTTATGCTGACCACTAGGAAGCACTATGGGAACAATTCCATCTTACCCCTCAACAGACAGTTAGCCAGGTATTATTCTTTGCAGTTCAAACCATTCTGGCTATCTACAATTGATCAGTTAATAAGAGCTGTGGTGGCGCAGTGGTTAAAAGGCAGTATTGCAGGCTAATTCTGCCGACTGCCAGCAGTTCGATCCTCCCTGGCTCCAGGTTGATTCAGCCTTCCATCCTTCTGAGGCTGGTAAAAGGAGGAGCCAGATTGTTGGGGGAAATATGTTGACTCTGTAAACTGCTTAGAGAGGGCTGTAAAGCACTGTGAAGCAGTATATAAGTCTAAGTGGGATTGCTATCAGTCCCAATAGGACAAAAATGATCCCATAGTGCCTCTAGTGGTCAACAAAAATGAAACCACTGCACATTATATAAGCTGTGACTTTCCCGCCACTAACAAGGGGAAAGTCACGTGAAACCCTGTAGAAAGGGGCATGCCTAATACATTACCATCCATAGCGCTCTGCTCTGAGAGCTTGAGAGAAGGTGGAGTGTCTGCACCATTCTGACAGACAGGTTATTTCTTGTTATTTTCCAGGCTTGAATCCCAAATGACAGCTGACATTCAAACCATCTTACAGCTGTTGCAGAGACAGTCAGCCCTCATCCCACCTGCTTATAGCATGGTGATGGCAAGTGCAGATTACCAGAAACCAGCTGTCCGGCTACTGCGACATCTTCATCCCATCGCATCCATTAAAACAGACCGAAGCTTCAGTCCTTCACAGGTAAGGCATTTATGAGGGGGCAGATTTACATAATTTAAAGTCTTATCCTCTTGTGGGAAACAGGATATTCTTCACACAGATCCGTTATGAGAAAAACAGCACAAGCGGGGTAGACCAAAGGCCTCTGTACTCGAGATGCTGTAGGAGATGACCAGGATGAGCCCAATAAACAGCTTCTATCCCAGGGCAGTAGCTCTTTTGAATTCTGCTGTATAGCGCAGCGTTGGTGTGGTGTCGGGGGTTTCCAGTTCAATGTGAAGGGTGAAGGATGTGTGTTTGTGTTTATTTTCATGGTCATGACGTGCACTGAAGATGGTGTTTGATTTCGTTGTACGAGGTGCAATGACAATAAAGTAAACTAAACTAAACAAAGGAGGGATCAAACATGTCATCAGTCAAGAATCCCATTGCGCCTGTTCTGACCAAGGCTTCCTGAGACACCAACAAACACACGTTAAATCCAAAAGCCTTTTATTTTAGTTCAATGACTGTGAATTATCGTCATTCACAGCCCGTAATGAGTCTCAACCATTTATAA